>NC_059378.1:37854141-38196141 GCF_019703515.2 Myxocyprinus asiaticus
TTCCGGATCACTCCATACCTTCAGAAGGTTCAGGGGTCGAGCATAGAGCCGGAGCCCTGCTGTCTGGCCCTCGCCGAACGCATCATCTCAGGATACGAGGGTATGACCCTTCTGACCTTAAACCTGTCCTTTTCGTATTCTGAATTTCTGAATTAGCACAAGAGCTGTCTTGTCAGGTTTCCGCCTAGTTACAAAATTACACCTGATCATTTGTTTGTTTGTTTGTTTGTCTCCAGCCCCTCGCATTCCCATAGACAAGCGCATATTCAGCACGACACATTCGCCTGGCTGTGTCTTTTTAGAAGTGGACGACCGGTGAGTGATTTTAAAATGAGCAAAGATCTTTAAGTAAAAAAACAAATAAAGTGAACTGCTCTACTCGAGTCTATTCAAATAAAATGATAAAACGAAGTATCGATGTGCTGAAATAGAAAAAATAAGTCTTTAATTGATATTTGGATTATAAAGGTATTCTTAACGCCATATAATACACAATGTAATGCATTAAAGTCTTTTCATAATCAATTGTAACCACAGTTCTAATGCAAACCTATTCATGGTTCAATCTATAATGAGCATGAAGCATTGTAACAGAGGCTGGGCGATATAGCTAAAAAATTTCGTAATTTGTTTTTTCTACCCTTTTGACGATATTCAATATCTCAACATTAATGAAGGTGAAATCATCACTTTAACCAAATATTATGTTACTGTCAAGTAGATTTAAAATATTTAAAGGGATAGTTCACGCAGAAATGAAAATTCTCTCATCATTTACTCACCCTCAATTAAATTCGCATCAAAAGTGGGAGTTTGACTAATTGAAAGAACTAGTCTCCACATAGGTTGTATATTCATTGCAATGGGCATTAAAACTCTCATCCTCCACAATATTAATCTTCCAGTAGACTGTGGCTGTCCGCTTTCCTACAGCAATCGTGAAGCTGCATTCAAGATTCGCGTCAGGGCGGCAACTCCAGCTTTGAGCGCCACTTTGAACTCACCATACGCCTTACATAGGCTTAAAAATACTTGATTTCTGTCTCAAGTCCCATCTGGGCTTGTTTTGTACATCAAATAGCGCCAAGAGATCCTTTCTCCATCATTTTATCACTGACAGAGGAGCGCTGTCAGAGATTCTTTTATTTAATGAGATAACAACCTCTGCAGCTCTATCATTGGAGAGAGCAGGGATGTGATTTTTCCGTGTAAATACGGATATCCGTATTTTCTGACCTCGGTGGGATGACCCGTGTAAATTGCGTAAATCCCAATTACTAAAACCGCAAAATGCTGCGTTTAAATACTATTATTACATGCGGATTAATGCCGACAGCACTGCATGAGTTCGAGGCGCCGATTAGCGGCTGTGTGTGAAGCTCTCCTGAGCCCACAGTATTAAGTTTTTACGCGTGCAAATTATTGCTGATGCAAATTAGTGAAGGAATGCCATTTGTTAATCATATTTAACATCAGCATAAGACAGCTTTGCACAATGTATCAACCTATTTGATTAAACATTGTTAGTTGACTATTAAACTGCTAAAAAAAAAATTTACTGATAAAACTAAAATTGCCAAACAGAGCGTAACGGTCAACTAGCATGTTAAGAGCGTGTTCCGCCCATAGAATGTCTATGGGACTGCCGTGTAGGCTTTCATTGGTATAAGGGCTCTGGCGCTGTGGTGTGTGCGCCAGTGTAATGACTACGGGCGGACACATTACAAAGTTTCCGCCCTTCACACCAGTGTTTATGCTGTATTATTGTTAAATACGTTAATAGCGATCAAGAAAAATTAACGCGTTAAAGGTTTTAAATTAATCGCATGCGTTAACGCGTTAATTCTGCCAGCTCTAGTTTAAAACTGTGATTACCTAAATATGACTGAAATAAACATAATGTGTGAAAAGAATTTAAAAAAAAAAATTGTAACATTTTGACTGTCCCATAGTCGTTGCGTGATTTCTACCACACCAAGCAATTTTGCCCCAATAATGTTTTGTTTTTTTTAAGTTATTGTATTTGTTAAACAAGTCGACAAAAGTGAAGAGCATGTTTGAGATGAAATATGAGACAAGTGATGTTTTAAAGAAAAATCAAGGTAAATATCACTTGTGAGCAGAATATTTGTATTGGGTGTAATTAATCAAATTAATCAAAGTGTGAAAATATTATTTAATTGTGTGTATTTAGGATACATAAAATGTTAGCTATAAAATTAGCCTTAGCAAGACAAAGGAGTCTGACTTTTTATTTCAAAAACATTAAAAATGTAATTTCCATCAGTGTCGTTTCCACCTCAGAATTCTATTAAGCACAATGCAGAATTTGAGATGTGATGGTAAATATGAATTATTTGAGTAAAAATGATATAAATCTCCTGCGATGTGTGTACATACATACTGTACGAGACATTGTTGGCAGACAAATAAACTAGAATTTAACTATAACAATAATATAATAAACAAGATTTTGCTTTCTAGAAATTCACAGGGCTGCCCAAAATTGAAGACACACCCATATATAGGCTTTACGTAAAGTGTTACAAAAAGATATGAGTTAGTTGTGAATGGTGTGTGTTTGTGTGTGCAGTGCTGTGCCTTTGCTCGGCTACCTTCCTCAGGACCTGATTGGAACCTCAGTGTTGACCTGCCTCCATCCAGATGATCGGCAGCTTATGCTGGCCATGCACCGCAAAAGTATGCATGTTCTCTTCTACATTTAAAGAGAGAGTTCACCTAAAAATAATTTAAAGGAATGAACTATCCCTTTAAGTTTTTCATTCTGATGTTGTGTCTCAGTTCTAAAGTATGCAGGTAAGCCTCCATTTGAGCACTCGCCCATACGGTTCCGGTGTCAGAACGGAGAATACGTCACCCTGGACTCCAGCTGGTCGAGCTTCATCAACCCTTGGAGTCGCAAGGTGGCCTTCATCATCGGCAGGCACAAAGTTTGCACGTAAGAACAAGCTTGTGAACATTCACTATTATCTAGTCGGTTAAATCATGTTTGAATATTCAGTCTTTTTATATCTACACATATACACTGTGTTGGAAATTTGGTAGTATAAACGTACACGGGATGGGTTAAAGTACCCGCGTACCTCCACCATTATAAGTAGGAAACAGTATGTGAGCTAGGAATTAAACTGTCTTTATTCTACATCATTATTATGTAAGGAAATTTATAATGGAATTAGTTGCGTTCAACAACCATTATAAGAAAGATAAATGACAAATAACTAGATTTATTTGTCTGAATAAAATTCAAATTCAGTCTCATTGTATCCGCTCACAATTTCTATTGTAAGGAATTAGCTTTAATAAGGGAATTATTGGAGTAATATTGTTCTCATGGCTTATTGAAAATAATGTCACACATATTTAGGTATAGCTTTGAAGCGAAATCTTTTTAAAACAGGGATGAGATTATTTATCAAAATATACCACAGTCAAATTATCTTTGAATACAGACAAACTTTATTGCTGTTTTAAACATAAAACTAATCTAACACATACAACATGAAACAGGTTGGTGAGTATTGACAGAATGTGAAAAAAATGTCAATAAAGAGAAAATGAACTTTATGGAGTCTGTCGACAATGCCTTAAGAACCATTTATCCTTCTTTGAGTCTAAATAGATTTGCAGTCGGATTACCCAAAGTATTTAACTAATACACCAGCACTTTGAGCAAAAGTCTGGAGATGTACTTGCATGTCGTTGCGTTTTCTTGCATTGCTTGGTTCTTTGGCGTTTGAAGAAAGTGCGTTCCGTCGATGTTTAGGACATCTGTTAGATCGGGATATCTGTTGTGGATGGATGACTCCCGTTGGGTGTGTGAACCGTAGAGCAGAGAGTGAGAAGCTTCCTCGGGACTTTGAGTCCCGAGTTTTCCTTGGACTCTACATGGCACGGAGGATCTGGAAGCAGCAAGAGAGGAAACCAATGTGAAATGTGACATACTTTCATGAAAATCCCGGATTACAAATCATACTGGTTAATTCATTGGTTTTACAACATGGATAAATCAGGTTACGCCTTGAAAAGTTACCATTCTTAGTAGAATGAGATAAATAAATACAAGATTGAAGATTATAATCATCGATTTGTCAGTTCTAAGTGATTACAAATCACTACACACATTTTAAAAGGTACATCAGGCTATAATCATTAATTTGTCAGTTATAGAAGTAATCACAGTTCAAAGTAATTTTCAGTATTATCTTGCAAGGCTAGGTATTGTGTACATTGTAGGTTTAAATGCATTCTGTACATTTTAGAGGGTTAACTCGGCGAAGTACAACGTTCATGGATTCCTTTTTAGCTGCTGTTTGCAGAATAATGAGGATCTCATGACAAATGATCATCCAAAATACAGAGTCATAGAATTGGCGTTGTTTTGTTCATTGTAATTCAGAAAGATCTCACAAGGGAACCTTTAAAACAAAAACTGCTTTTGCTCTGTGTGGAAGTTCAGAAGGTCATGCTGAGCTAAGAGAGAATGTCTTTGGAATGTGCAGATGGGGAGAGGAGGTGTCCCGGGGGAGAAACACGTGTGACTGTGTTAGGTCTATGTTGATTTTGGGCCTTGGGACTGTCTTCAATGAGTCTCTGTTTCCTGATAAGGCCGCGGAATTATGCATTAAGGTCACAAGGTGTTACTTGGCCATTTGGTCTTACAGAGGGTTTAAGTTTGTGGAACAAAGAAGGGTCGTCTTATTGGTCAGCTCTGTCATTACAAACCCTAGTTTGAGATTAAGCAGGCATGGGAGAGACGGTCTCCTTCAGCAATTTAGGCGCCATGGATTCGTTTTTATGACTCGGTGGGGGATCTCTCTGATCTGTGGAATGTGGTGTTGTGTTCATTTGATGGCTTTGTTTGTGGATAATCCTACAACTGATCAGCCACAACATTAAAACCACCTGCCTAATATTGTGTAGGTCCCCCTTGTGCCGCCAAAACAGCGCCAACCAGCATCTCGGAATAGCCTTCTGAGATGCTATTCTTCTCACCACAATTATCTGAGTTGTTGCAGACTTTGTCAGTTCGAACCAGTCTGGCCATTCTCTGTTGACCTCTCAGCAACAAGGCATTTCCGTCCACGGAACTGCCGCTCACTGGATGTTTTTTTTTTTTCTTTCTGTTTTTGGCACCATTCGGAGTAAATTCTAGAGACTGTTGTGTGTGAAAATCCCAGGAGATCAGCAGTTACAGAAATACTCAAACCAGCCCATCTGGGGGGCCTGGGTAGCTCAGCGAGTAAAGACGCTGACTACCACCCCTGGAGTCGCAACCAAATTGGCCCGGTTGCTAGGGAGGGTAGAGTCACATGGGGTAACCTCCTTGTGGTCTCTATAATGTGGTTCTTGCTCTCAGTGGGGTGCGTGGTCAGTTGTGTGTGGATGCCGCGGAGAATAGCGTGAAGCCTCCACACGTGCTACGTCTCCGCGGTAACGCGGTCAACAAGCCACATGATAAGATGCGCAGATTGACGGTCTCGCCCTCCGCCACCCAGATTGAGGTGAGTCACTACGCCACCACGAGGACTTTTTCCCCATTCTGATGGTTGATGTGAACATTAACTGAAGCTCCTGACCCGTATCTGCATGATTTTATGCACTGCGCTGCTGCCACATGATTGGCTGACTAGATAATTGCATGGATGATTGTTGATGTCAGACAGGCTGGTTTGAGTATTTCTGTAACTGCTGATCTCCTGGGATTTTCACACACAACAGTCTCTAGAATTTACTCTGAATGGTGCCAAAAACAAAAGCATCTGGTGAGCAGCAGTTCTGTTGATGGACATGCCTTGTTGATGAGAGAGGTCAACAGAGAATGGCCAGACTGGTTCAAACTGACAAAGTCTACAGTAACTCAGATAACCACTCTGTACAATTGTGGTGAGAAGAATATCATCTCAGAATGTTATTCTGAGATGCGGGTTGGTGCTATTCTGGCAGCATGAGGGGGACCTACACAATATTAGGCAGGTGGTTTTAATGTTGCGGCTGATCGGTGTGTAAACGTCTGTTTCCACTGTAGTGTGCCTCTAAATGAAGACGTTTTTGCTGCACGGAGTAATGCAGAGCAACCGGGCATGTGTGAGGATGTTAAAGAGCTGCAGTCCATGATCTACAAGCTTTTCCTGCAGGTGAGAAACCTTAAAACCCAAACAAAAACTTGATGAGAGCCTAGTCCATTTTAGGTGAATAGCCGCTTGGTAAACAATTTTTTGGAATCTGATTGTTTGTGTTTTGTGTCCCTGTTTCTCTCTCAGCCAGTTCATAACAACGGTTCCAGTGGTTATGGCAGTATGGGGAGTAACGGCTCTCATGAGCAGTACATCAGCGTTGCGTCCTCCAGCGACAGCAACGGAAATGTCTGGGAAGATTCACACAGACCAGTACGACTTGTGAAAGCTTTTCCAATTTAAAGCTTAATTTGTCATTTTGTCTGTTACAATTAGTTTTGGTTTCCCAGATTTATATGCAAAGACAGTTATAAGGAAGCCATTTGTACATTGTTTGTTTGAGCAACCAATTCAGCCCAACACAGCAACATTGGCTTGACCAATGGAGTGAGCTTGGGCCGGGTTAATTGGTTTGTCGACCAGTGGCCGATGGAGGGTGTATTTGGGAAAGCTGTTTGGAAACAATTTTTATTTTTGCAGTTCCATTTGGTGGCACAGAAATTACACACTTTAAGCTTTAAAAAAAAATAAATATATATATATATATATATATATATATATATATATATATATATATATATATATATATATATATATATATATATATATAATTTTTTTTTTTTTTTTTTTTTTTTTTTACATGGCTCTGATATATTTTGATGGATTATTTGTGCTTTTTGTAGATGACAATGCAGCAGTTCTGTGCTGATGTTAATAAAGTGAAAAACTGGGGCCAGTCAGCATATCTAGGCTCCCAGAGGATGCTCACACCTTTATGGCCACCCACTGCAGGTAGGTTCAAAACATATTTGTTCAACTTAATTCTAAAATGTGCCATAATGAGAAGCCAAACACTATATAACTGTATGGCACATAATGGATAACTTAAATGCAAAAGTCTAAATCAAAATGCATAAATTATAGTCAGTGGTTGTATTTACTGGAAATGTTTTGTTATTTATAGAATAAAAATAATTGACGTATAATTAAAAATGCTTTCCTTATGCAAAAAAAAGGGAAAAAAGAAATCTAATTTCAAAATGTGTGTGGGGCATGGTGGGGGGGTGGGGGGTTGTTACCCAAAAGATTTACACAACATAAATGTACATAAAGGTCACCAAAACCCACACTAGACAATTCAGCCCAATTTATCATAATTTAATTGTTTCGACTGTATTTGTTTTTGGCTGTGTCGGGAGCAGGCACTCATCTGAACACTGGTCAGAGAATGGGAATCAGAGACCACTTTAAGAAATCTCTGCAGGAAGCCAGAAAACAACCACACATTCCATCCTACCAGCAAATCAACTGTGTGGACAGTATCATCAGGTGAGTCATACAGTCACGTGATGTTTGCTTCATAGCCATAACATAGTCTTCGTATATGTACCATGGTAGTATCGTGTTATTCTTTGAAATACCTAGGAGTACATGTATATGGTAATCATTCAGTTGTGCTCAAAAAATTGCACACCCTGGCAGAAATTGTGAAATTTTGGCATTGATTTTGAAAAGATGACTGATCATGCAAAAAAACTGTCTTTTATTTAAGGATAGTGATCATATGAAGCCATTTATCATCACATAGTTGTTTAGCTCCTTTTTAAATCATAATGGTAACAGAAATCACCCAAATGGCCCTGATCAAAAGTTTACATACCCTTGAATGTTTGGCCTTGTTACAGACACACAAGGTGACACACACAGGTTTAAATGGCAATTAAAGGTTAATTTCCCACACCTGTGGCTTTTTCAATTGCAATTAGTGTCTGTGTATAAATAGTCAATGAGTTTGTTAGCTCTCACGTGGATGCACTGAGCAAGCTAGATACTGAGCCATGGGGAGCAGAAAAGAACTGTAAAAAGACCTGCTTAACAAGGTAATGGAACTTTATAAAGATGGAAAAGGATATAAAAATATATCCAAAGCCTTGAAAATGCCAGTCAGTACTGTTCAATCACTTATTAAGAAGTGGAAAATTCAGGGATCTCTTGATACCAAGCCAAGGTCAGGTAGACCAAGAAAGATTTCAGCCACAACTGCCAGAAGAATTGTTCAGGATACAAAGAAAAACCCACAGGTAACTTCAGGAGAAAAACAGGCTGCTCTGGAAGAAGACGGTGTGGTTGTTTCAAGGAGCACAATACTTGTTGACCCCTCTCCAAACATAGCGCTTATGGTTGTGACCATAAAGCTCTATTTTGGTCTCGTCACTCCAAATTACAGTTTGCCAGAAGCTGTGAGGCGTGTCGAGGTGTTGTCGGACATATTGTAACCGGGCTTTTTTTGTGGCATTGGCTTCTTTCTGGCAACTCGACCATGCAGCTCATTTTTGTTCAAGTATTGTCATATTGTGCTCCTTGAAACAACCACACCGTCTTTTTCCAGAGCAGCCTGCATTTCTCCAGAGGTTACCTGTGGGGTTTTTCCACACTGTGTGACAGTTCTTTTCTGCTCCCCTTGGCTCAGTATCTAGCCTGCTCAGTGCATCCACGTGAGAGCTAACAAACACATTGACTATTTATACACAGACACTAATTGCAATTTAAAGCTGTGTGTGTCACCTTGTGTGTCTGTAACAAGGCCAAACATTCAAGGGTATGTAAACTTTTGATCAGGGCCATTTGGGTGATTTCTGTTATCATTATGATTTAAAAAGGAGCCAAACAACTATGTGACAATAAATGGCTTCATATGATCACTATCCTTAAATAAAAGACAGTTTTTTTTTTTTTTGCATGATCAGTCATCCTTTCAAAATCAATGCCAAAATTTCACAATTTCAGACAGGATATGCAGACTTTTGAGCACAACTGTATATAAAATTACGATGGTATTACTTTCTGATACCATGGTTCCACGACAGTAGTTTTTTGTAAAGCAATGGAACAATATCAAGAGGACTTCTCATGTAACGTATGTTTGCGAGATGTAATTCATGACAGTTCCTGTTTTATTTTCTGTAGATATTTGGAAAGCTGTACAACCTCTGCTTTAAAACGCAAGAGCGAGTCTCTATCCATAGCTACCTCCTCATCTTCCTCCATGTCTGAGGAAGGTAAACCACGAGCAAATGCACATGAAGATGCTACAAACACAGATGGTAAGTCCCTTCCTGTGCACTTTATTTGCCTTCTAAAATCCTGCACCTATTGTATGGCCTGTTTCACACTGCAAGCGCAAGCAACACGTAAGCAGCGCACATTGTTTTTGTCACCTTTACATATTGACGTGTAATTTATACAGTGGAAGAAACCAAGCCTTTTTCCCCTGAATGAACTAAAGCACCTTGGCCAGACGAAGCCTACGTTTAGACTATGTTTAGGCTGTTTCAAAATTCATTTGTTGAGGAAAATAAATAAAGAACGTCATGTCCAAACCACACCTACGTTTATTTGTAGAGGTAATAAAAATAAAAAAAAGATTCCAACTATTCATAAATAAAATTGTATAATAATATTGGATATGTTTACAATCTTATGATGAATAGTTTTTTTTTCTTTGTCCTAGATTTGTAAGCATGTAATTCTGGTGCTGTTCACTCCATCTCCCTCCAAAACATCTTATTTTATTCCACTAGATAGCAGCAAGAACTAGAAAAAATATTTTTCCTCTATCACCTTCCATCACAAAATGCCGATCTGAAATGTAGGTGGCGCTCTAATGCATTTTAGCCCTCACAGATGTGCTTTTCCATAGACATTCAGTATAATTTTCAGTTCATGCACCACCATCATTGTTTCATGCAATATCTCGGCCTCTGAGTGGACTAGAAGCTCAATTTAGACTGTTTAGACTGTTTTAAAATTAATTTGAGGAAAATAAATAATGTCATGTCCAAACCACACCTACGTTTAGTTTAGACCGATATATTGGTTTTACCAATTAATTGGTGCCAATAGTTGCTTTTTGGAACTATCGGTTACAAGTAAAAACCTATGCAGATAGTTGCCGGTGGATTTTTGTAGTTTTGTTTATTTTAATTTTATTATTCCTCCGTGTTCCTCTGTCGCCGGCGCTGAGGGATTCTGCTGTTAAGCCCCAAGTATTCTTCAGTCAGACACGGACGTGTGACGCAAATCTTGTCATCAGTTATTTGCACTTATTAGTCGGTCCACAAGGTGGCAACACTCACAATTTGAGCCGTTGCTGTAACAAAGAAGCACTAGAAGAAAATATAATCGCCATTAAACATCAGGAGATGAAGGTAAAAACAACAACAGTGGATGTGCAAGTAAAAAGCGTGCATGTGAGGAGGAATGGAGATACCAGCATTTAAATAACTCGAGTCTGAAGGAATATAAAGACTTTATGGGTCTAAACTCCTGAAGAGAAAGTCCGGTGTCTCATAGCAGTTGTAGCGCACATGCGCCAACTGCGCTGTGTATGCGTGCACAGTTATATGGAGTATAATTTGACAGGCTTGCGTTCAACTGTACATAAACACTGAACGTTCGCGTCCAAATGGAAGTATACCCGTGCTTTAGAATGGCTTGGGTTTACAGTATAACAGCGGCCTCTAGAAGTTAAATAAACGTATCACTGACACCTCGTGGGGATTTGCTGTATCTAAATTTTTCATCGTTGACAATATTTATCCTCACTTCAATGCATATTTTATCATTTTGATTAGATAATAAAGTGTTCTAAATTGAAGCCAGGGCATGCAAAAAAAATATGACTATATGGAAATGTGCCCTGTCAGCACATACATTTGAATTCCTAACTTCATATTTTGTGAAATAATAATAAAACTGTGTTTCTCATTTAACCTCATCTGTTGAAATGTGTATATACAAAACAATTAATCTGTTAAATGTATCTATAAGCTATGAAAAGCTTAATTTGGTTAATACTTAAAATAGAGCATTGTAATGGGGCCAAGTCTCTTATTTCAAAATAAGAGTCCCGGTGTGTTTCGGGCTTGTTCAGAGTTCTACATTATGCAACAAATCTTCATTTTTTCTAGTTAGTGGGATTTTAGTTGTACTATAAACTTCATCTAGAATTTGATTTGATTTGTGATTGTTCTATGAATCAGTTTTAAAGCTGCACTACGTAACTTTGTGCTCTCTAGCGACATCTGTGGTTGAAAGCTAAAACTGCAAGTAATTTTCAGAAAACAGTTTACGCGAGTCGTGTTTTTGCACTGCTCTTCTGGCAGATGAATCTCTTGATTTGAGCTTACCTGGAATTCGCCTGTGTGTGATCATGACTGGGAGATATTCAGAGCCGGAGTCATAACGTGGTATTTTCATGTTGAAATTATGTTATACAATTAAACATTTAAAACTGAAATATTACTTGCTTTGATGAAGATAAAAAACACTCCTATTTACATATTTTGAATTCATTAATTTTACACTTATAGCGCTTTTCTGACACTACACTCAAAGCGCTTTTAGAGAACAGGGGACTCTCCTGAACCAACACCAGTTACCAGTATATTTTAATAGGATTATTCAAGTGTTTTATTTACTATTAATGATTGTATTGTACTACACTTATCAATTTAAGAGGTGAAACTCATGTTATGGCAGATATGAGTTTAATGGAAGACGTTATTATTTTTATATTATATTGTACAGCCTCCGTTAATAATGCAAGTGAACCGTAATACTAAAATAGTACATCTATGCAATGCACACAATAACACTGTAAGCTAAAAACATAAAACAAGGATTCAGTTATGATGGGGATAAAATAGACTTTATTAAACATGAAAATAATATGCTAAAATTTACAATATAACAATTACAAGAAGTAAATTACTTTCCCGTGTTTACGGACATGACATAATGACGTAAGGGTATATCACATAAACCAGTGATTTCGGGTCAAATCTGTCCCAACAGCTAAAAATACAAATCATTACCGTAGTGAATTGTGGTAAGGTAAGGACATTGTTTTGAACATTGATTATGTACTCAATAATGCCAATTTGTTAATTTCTAATAAAAAAATCTTACATAGTGCAGCTTTAAAAAATATCAGCTGATTGAACGCTCTTCGACTAGCCGAGTTCTCCTAGGTCAAGAATTTCAGAGATTTGCGCAAATGAGAAATATCACTAAAGGAAGACCTTAGCAGAATAAAAAATGTCAGTGCATTTAGTTATATTTTTTGTTCGCCCAGTTAGTATAAATTAGCCTTAACAGATTAGAGCATTCATACTGGCAGCGTGAATCGCACGGTGTTGTGTAGCAGGAGCATCCCAGGCGCGGCATTAAGCGAAGACTTTCAGCACTAACAATTGTTGCTGTGGGACGTGCTCAATTCAGCAGAAAATGTTTAAAATGTATCTTAAACCTAATTATCAATGCATCCGTTTACAATTTAGGCTTTTATTGAGCCGCTGAACTACTCACTTATTGACGTCTGTCGGGTTTGATACAAGTTCCACATGCTGTGACAGGCACATAAACCGTATCTGTTCAGTAAATCTGACTAAATCCAGATGAGTGAGCAGTTGATACTCTGAAATGTAATGTTTAGGTTCCATTCTGTATAGATTAATTACCGTTTGAATGTAACTGCGGTACTCAACCTCATGTAAATCAGATTTCATGACAACCAATTTTGTAGTATTTCACAACGACCCACTCCCAATTACTATTTTATAATATATGCTCATTATTAAAGGCAATCCTCAATAAAGATACCTAGAAATCAGTGTTAATCTCGGCAACGAACATTTTTGTCAGTTATTTAGTTGATGAGTTAGATTAGCACTGAATAGTTGATTAACATTGATTTCTAGGTATTGAAGATTTTTGTTTTATTTCGTCATCGTTAACTAAAATATGCTATTTTATTCAGAGTAAAATTTACTAAAATTCATGAATATGTTATGATGAAATATTGATAACATTTAACTGACATTTTTCATCAAAAGAGAAAAGACTGTAAAAATGAACGCTGCTTGAATTATTTTCTGTATAGAGTTGTAGCTCACGGCAAAAACGTTGTCAGTGTGAAAGCACTGCTGTTTTAATTCTAATTTAGCTTGGCGTGTACCGTCAAGTGCGTGATGTGAAATGCATTACCCTCTCACTCCTGTTGCAGAGACTGCACTAGAGGGTGCTGGACCTCCAGGCAGCCAGGTTTCAGCCGGTTTGGCAACAAGGGCAGCAGAGGTGGGAGACATCAGGATCCACACAGAAGCCATGAGTGTCATCAGTCAGTGCAGTTACAGCAGCACCATAGTGCACGTACCTCAACCTGGCTCAGGTGAGTTTCCACACGTACAGTATTTTGACTACTTAAGTGACGCTTAAAAATGTCATTGCATTAGATAAAATATCAATTGCAAATGGCATTTATTTGAAAAAGATAGCACAAGCACCTTTTTTAAGGTTCATTGCATAGTTTCGTTTCCTTCCAGAGATCAATGCCTTAGAAGATGCCCCAATGGGCAGTGAGCCAACAGACTCCGCCCCCACACCTGCACGCCCCACGCCCAGCACATCCTCGGCAGCTCAGGAGGAGTTACTCTTGGTGGGCCTCACGAAGGAGGTGCTTTCGGCCCACACCCAGAAAGAGGAGCAGCAATTTGTGGACCGTTTTCGACACCGTATCCTGCAGAGTCCCTACAGCTCCTACCTGGAAAGGGACAACAGCAGCATGGCCCACTCCCATCACATAGGTGAGTGTGTGTGTGTGTGTGTGTGTGTGTGTGTGTGTGTGTGTGTGTGTGTGTGTTATTAAACAGACGGTTTTTTATACAAAGCGACTTAAATGTGTCCTACTTAGGTGCAACCCAAAGCATATAACTAGCATTCCGCAACAAAATTATTACATTAACGTTATTGAATTAATTCAACAAAACTCATAATGGCCTGGTATTCACACCTGGCATTAAAGGAATAGTTCACCCAAAAATGAAAATGTCATTAATTACTCACCCTCACTCCAAACACTTCTACTGTGATTATTTTTTTCTTTTCTTCTTTTTTTCTAAAAAAAAGTTTATTTTAGGGATGCTCCGAAATGACAATTTTTAACAGATACCAATTTTCACAACAAAAAAAAAAAAACAACGATATGCCGAAACTGATATTTTACCACTTATCTCACCTTATTTTGTCATCAGATCATTGTTTTGCTTCGGAATTATGCTTTAGAAAATGTACAAAGAGGTGCAAAAGGTATTTTATTGTTTTAACTATAAATAAATTCCAAGGAACATGGATTAGATTTCTTTAACGCATGATTGGCCAAATTTTTAAGAAAGCCACAATGAAAGATAAATAGATATAAATATAATAATATGAATAATCTGGGGGGGGGGGCTAAAATTTTACATATTATAATAGAACATTACAAATGAATATTTTATACATTCAACATCCTTTTTTCGAGTTTATTTTGAAAGGTATTTCTTTATATTATTCACAAAAATTATTATAAACTTCAAACAATGCACAGGGTCTAAATCATAATTTCAAGGGTCTTAAATTTGGGGATGGAAATGACCTAATGCAGTTATAAAATTTCAAAACAGTACAATTTAATGAAATAAATGCATGCGCTGCGTGCTTCAAAGTGAAGAAGCTGCACTGTTGCACATTCATAAAGCACACGGAGAGCTCGTGATACTGTGTTTCCAGCTGTTTCATATCGGTTCATAATTAGTGAGTACCGCACATTTTTCACAAGCGATCACTACTGTTGACAGATGTTTGCAGTAAGGAGTTTATGTTGTAATATGTTGTTGACGATTGTAAGAGAGCAGATTTTATTTCCCTCATCTGTTTGAATGAGCAGCTGGGATCAGTGAAGCACAGACATTTCAAAATAAGAGTCCCCGGGCTTGTTTAAAGTTAAACGTCCCACTGTGTCTGGGATTTGATAAATTTTTGGCTCATGTCGCCCACTCTCTGGCCCACCCTGTGACTATCTGACTAAGGCCTTTTTGGTCAACCTCTAATTCGTATACATTGATATATTGGTAAATACTGTATATGTCTTGAGTATTTTAAACTTGCAGACATCTGTTTTGCTGATAAGCTGTGTTAAGGCTGTGTTAAATGTGTGCCACAGCCTGTTTAAGTAAATAATCTGTGATACATTATTTAATTTGAGACTGTGTGGGTTTGTTGTGGTATGGACATACAGTTTTAATTTGATTTGTTCAGGTCTTAAAAAGTCTTAAATTTGACGTTAAAACCTCTGCATTAACCCTGAATGCTATAAATTTGTGTAATTAATTATAAAGAAATATCTGTGCTTTCATACTTATGACCGATATGCTGATGGTTTTAATTTGGTCAATAATTGGCCAAAAAATATCAGTGGCCTATACATCATTGTGCATCCCTTGTTTATTTGTCATATTATGATAGTACATTGTGACACTTGAGTTTGAAAAGAACAAAACAAAAAAAAACACCATAAAACCACAGCAAAAGTAATCAATATGACTCATGCTCTATATTCCAAGTCTTCAAGAGCCATACGATCACTTTGTGTGATGAACAGAACAAATTTAAATCATTATTCACTCTCAAAACACTAATAAACTCTGTAAATTAAATATGGCAGATATATTGACAACATCAAACCACATTGTTTTGCATCGTGTCTCGTGACCAAACGTCATGATGTCATGTCGCAAGAATCAGTGAGGTTTGATGTTATCGACATAGACAGAATGTTAGCCTCTGTCACCATTCACTTTTATTGTATGGAGAGGGAAAAAAGTGCTGTTAAAATTCTTCAAAGCTGCCCCTCTTGTGATCCACAGAAGAAAAAGTCATATGGCTTTGGGACAAATTGAGTGTGAGAGATTGATGGCACAATTTTCATTTTGTGGGTTAACTATCCCTTAAATTGACTAGAATGCATGTTTGTTGCGTTGTATTTTCTGTTGGGTGTTTTGAAGCTCAGTAACGATCACTAAAGAAAAACACAAATTTCTCTTGTGCTTTCAGGTGATGCTGTGCGACCACCGAACAAACGGCCGAAACCAGAGGACTCGTCGGACAGCTACGGCTCGCAACCGGGCAATTACTGTTCACTTCCCAGGCCCACAGGCCTACTGCATTCCTCATGGCCTTCCTCAGAGTCCTCCCAACCCACTCCACCCAACCCTGGCTATGTGCCACCTGTGCAAATGGGCCCCTACCTCCCTGTCGTTGGCCTGGATCAGCAGCAAGGGGTCCAGCCTGACCAAGTTGTTCAGCAACCAATTCAGCCTGCCCCCCCCATCATGGTTGTTGTCCTTCCTGGTTACCCTCCCTACCCTGGCATGGTTCTGCCGGTTGTGCCCCCAACAGGACCCTGGTTCATTCCTCAGCCCACTGTCTATGTCCCACCTGGCACCCCACCCATGCCACAGGGGCCTCCTCCGCAGGAGCCGCCCCCAAGGCTCTGGGACACAGAGGTTGGCACTGCCCCAGTGGTCGAGGAGAATCCAAACTCCTGGTGCGAGGAAGCACAACCTACGGCGCTGTTCTCCAGTTCACGCTCCAGCTCGCCGATCCAGCTGAACTTACTCCAGGAGGAGTTGACCAAACCAACAGAACCCCACGCCAGCACCGGTCCAGAGAGTCTGCATGAGCACCACGCCAAAGCGGTGAGACTGAATTGCTGGTTCACGTGCTTGAGCTTCACAAATCAGGCTACACTGGTCACACTGTATGTTTCATGCTGCAGTAGGGCTTGCATGATTAATCGAAATAAAATGGAAATCGCGATATGACATGAAAGGCTGCGATTTAATTGAATAAAAAAATAGTCTGCACGTACTGCTCGCTGCAGTTACTGTATGTGCACAGCTCTGTTCTCTGTACTGTATTTACACATACTCAAGAACGCGTGAGGATAATGAGCTGAGCGCATTATATTTACAGCGCTCTAGATTCACTAATTATACATTTGTTTTGAATACAGATTGTAGCAAAAAACCATAGGCCGATACCAATATTTTGCCATTTACGTTATTTTGTCATCAGATCACTGTTTTGCTTAGGAATTATTTTTTACAAATTTACAAAGAGGTACAAAAGCTTTTTTTTACTGTTCTAACAATAAATCATTTCCATTGAACATGGATTTGATCTGTTGAACACACGACAGGCCAAAAAGTTTAAGAAAGCCACAATGAAAAATTAATAGATGATAAAAAGATAAATACAAATTTCAACCATGGATGGAAAAATAAAAAGTTTAAACCAAAGGAAAAAACACCCCTTTTAAATGTTGTATTATAGTGGCATAATGGACAGTGGATAATGCTATCCAGACCGCTAGAGGGTGCCGCTTGCTCACACAGTGCTGACTGTTGCGCTGAATGCAGAAACACAGCCTTTTAAGGTTTAGTAATTACGCAAGGCCATGTTGCGATTTCAGTCTTAATTCAATCAATCATGCAGGATTAATGGATCTCATACCTGCTGGTTTCAAAGTGTTTTTAATGATTTAATTCATCATGTAGTCAGGGTTGGGAGGGTTACTTTTTAAATGTATTCCACTACAGATTACAGAATACATGCTGTAAAATGTAATTTGTAACGTATTCCATTAGATTACTCAAGGTCAGTAATGTATTCTAGATACTTTGGATTACTTCTTCAGCACTGGTAGATTTTTTCACTTGTTTTGACTATAAAAACTCTGCCAGTACAGTAAGACAAAATACACATGTTAAAAATACATTCTCTGAAAAACCGAAATATCTTATACAGTGTTGTTTCTAAAACAAGATTAATCAAACTGATCTTGTTTGAAGGATTTTTAGATATTTTTTTACAGGAAAACAATACAAAAATTATTATCAAGAATATGATTTTTGCCTTAATATCAAAGATCTTACTAGAAAAAAAGAAATTATGATCTAACGTGAATTTTCTTGATAAAAAAATAAGATCGTGTCTGGTAACGTGCATGTAAAATGGCTAGAAAAAGCATTTTAGCTTAGCGTAAAGCTGACAATTTACACAAGTGTTATTTCTATTTCTTCTGCTCCAAACTTACTTCAAACTTACTTCTCTGTCTGCTCGTATGAATATAACACGTCATAAGAAAGTGTTTCACCGCTGTTCAAATGCACTTTGGATCGCATCATTTATATGTATAAATGTTTTCCATCTGAAAGGACTAAATATTAAATGAAACAAATGACAATAAAATGCAAAGTAATCTCTTCAGTAATCTAAATACTTTTTGACTGTAACTGTATTCTAAATATCAATGATTTAAACTTTAACTGTAGTGGAATACAGTTACTTTATATTTTGTATTTTAAATACGTAATCCCATTACATGTATTCTGTTACTCCCCAACACTGCATGTAGTCTATAGGTAAGTGCCGCTTTCACAACTGTTATGTCCATTTATGGCAGTTTTTCAGCATTAATGTCAGAACGAGACAGAATAAAAATTAAATATTACATGTTCTTAGGCATGTCATCCCTTCTACATACTGTGGCTTTTATCATTTCTGGATTGTGCATTTAAATTCACAGAGTTTTTACAAAGTGTGTTACTAATCAATTATAAATCAATCACTGGTTTTTCATATCTTGTTTTCATGCTTATAACCGATAATGGCAATGGTTTTAATTTGGTCAATAATTGGCCAATAAATATCGGCAGCCGATACATCGGTGCATCCGTAGTGACAAACACATTATCTTGTTCTGTTAGTCTGACTTTAAAACTAAAATGATTAATACGATTTCTGTCAGACTAAAGAGTTTACGGAACAAATGATTGTTTGGTCTGAATGAAATCGAACTTTAATAGTGCATTTAAACATATTTTAGCACGGCGTCCCGTCTGCATCGGCGGAAGAATACACAAAGGCAAGAAATGTTAATTGAACCAAAAGTCATGAAAATCATTCGGTTCCAGAATTTTTTTATTTTTTATTTTTTTTAAGTAGCCAGTTCTATGTAAGGACCGGTTCTGTTATGTAAGGACATGTTATGCAATTATTCACCGTAATTTGTATCTCCTACATTTGAAGTAAATTAAATGTAGACGTCAATACGTTTTACCAATTAGAAGTATAGATCAGGGTAGATGCCACATTTATTTATTTTTTTATAAAAAATGATTGAATGTGTCAATGCCAAACATATTTCAGAGGACAGAAAACTTGTGTGGTTATAATTAGATTTGATCTGTATAAATGAATAACATTTAGATGTTAGAATGGTACAAACCATTAAACTGTAAACTTAAAGACTGTATGCAGCCCGTTTTCAATTACAAAAAGTAAATACGCCGTCTACAGCGACAAAGGTCTAGTGTTGTTTTACCAACCTTAAATTTCATCGATCGGTATTTCTCTGCTCATAGAAAGATACGCCAAGTGAGTCAGGTAACCAAGACGCTCATTCTACCTCCAGCGAGATGATTGATCAGATGCTACAGGAGGATGCACGATCAGGGACCGGCTCCAATGCCTCGGGCAGTGGCTCGGGGGAGTCGGGAGGTTCTCTGGGTTCTGGGTCCGGACTCTGCTCAAACGGAACATCCACTAGCCACACCGGTGCTGTTCAAAATCACTTGTTCCCTGCACTTAATGTTGTGTATAAACTGTGTATTTCCATTATGAAATATTCAGGATTTTTCTGAAAATGATGTTACAGTTCAAAATGTGCCTTATTTAGTGCTATTTATTTCTACCAATAGTTCATAGTTCACCCAAGTATTCTGATATAACTCTGATATAATTTACTTTGTTCCAAACCCCATATTACTTTTCATATGGCTGTGGTACACAAAAGAGATGTTACACAGTATGTCCAGGCTGTCAAGCTCCAAAAAGCAACATAAAAGTACCATTTAAAGTAGTACATACAACTTGTGTGCTATATTCCAGGTCTTCTGAACCCATACGATAGGTTTGTGTGAGGTACAGACCAAAATTTTTAGTCATTAGTCACTGACCAATATCCCCCTCATTGGTGATTTTGCTCATTCAATCCTGTCGCCTCAAAATGCTTGAGTTTCGATGTCACTGACAATGATTTTTGACATTGTAGACCATGTAAAATCTAGCTTGAATGCGTCTTGAGGCACCAGATTTAAATGTGCAGAAGCGCGAATGAGATTCAGAAAACATAGTATATGAGCGCGAGTAAATATTTTTGGGTGAACTGTCCCTTTAAATCATGTCGTCTTAAACTGATTAAACTGACCCCTGATGTCTCGTGTTTACAGGCAGCAGCAACAGCAGCAAGTACTTCGCCAGCAACGATTCGTCGGACACGTCGCGGAAGGCGCAGAAGACTGCCGAGGCCCAGGAAAGGGAGCGTACGACCTTTAAGAAACACGTGGACAACCCACTTTGGAGCATGATCAAACAAACTCCCGAACCTGTCATGATGACCTATCAGATCAGCCCCAGGTACCAAAACCTGCCAACACCTGGAGAAACCTTACTTTCTTCTTTCCAAAAATCGGGTTCCCGCTCATTCCTCCGAGAAACAAAGGAAAACATGACCTTTTTAGCATCTCTTTCCACAGGGGAAAGAGATCGGGCTGCCACATTCTCACCTGAGGTAGTCCTGATCAAGCTTAATGTCTCATTGCACTGTCAATCCTGAGGTAGGTGATTAAAGGTGACGGTATACAATGAGACATGTTTTAAGCAGCGTGGAGAGGTGGCTAATTTTTAACGGCACATGACTGGGTGTTTCTTCAACTGAGAGCGCTTTTGGCCCTGTGGACTTTTAGAAATCCAACTCGCATGTTTATTTAAAGGAATAGTTTACCCATAAAATGAACATTTTAGAAAAAAAAAAAGAAATTTTTTATATATATATATATATATACACACACTGTATATAGGTAGCTACAGTATATGCTATATATCCACATAGCAAATATTGCATATTTAAAAAAACCCTCGCTTAACTTTAGACCACTTGATTATGCATCAAAATAACAACATATTGCAAGCAATTGACGTGACGATACATTTTTTTTAAAAAAAAGTCTGGGACATGGGTAAAATAATAACATCTATACATCTATAAAAGTCTCCAAGACAGTTTTAATGTAACCTACATATTTTAAAAAAGTGATAGTTAGAATCTGTTTTTTTTTTAATAAAAATCAAGTAATTTATGGAACATAAAAGCAGGAGATAAACCTCTGCATGGCGTTCCAGAACCTTCGATTCCAAAAAAAAATAGTCCAGTCCGTGTCACGTCGGAACCTGTTCCACTGTATTGTCCCCCACCTGCTATTTGGGTTCCACCACCTCAAAAATCCCAATTTAACCCCTGCGTAGAAGTAGTTGGGGGGGGGGAAACCCAATTATGGACAGAAGTGAGAGTAAGTCCACAAGTTTAGGCTGTGTTTTTAAAAAGAATTGAAGTAGCATTGTGAGTGTGTTGAGTCGACTAGCAAAAACTCAAGGCACTGCAAGTGACTGAGTTTATTGTGTGTTTGTGGATGTTCTTGCAGGGACCAGGCGCAGGTTCTGCAGGAAGATCGGGAAAAGCTGCTTCTGATGCAGCCCATGCAGCCCTGGTTTACCCAGGAACAGAGGAAAGAGCTTGCTGATGTTCATCCCTGGATCCAACAGCACACGGTCCCACAGGAGGTCAACACTCAGGTCTATAACTCTGCCTCTGTTTATTTATTTATAGTCCAGCGAACTTTCTTTCCAGGACGCAAAATGTCCCGGAATTTCAATATTTTCCCCACGCATTCGCACATATGAACCCTTGTTTATAAGCACACCATTCAAGGAGAATCAAATGCATTCTTATATAAATCATTCACAAGAAAGTCCAATTATTTTTAGTGAACTGGTTTGTTCGGATGATTGAGATTGAGATTTTTCACTTTTGTGTGAGCAATTCTTTAAAGGTGTCATGAACCACACCCTCTACAGTTTTAGCACAATATGTGGACGGGTCCCTTACCCACCCACCATAGTCAAAATTTCCAACAAATATCAAGGTTAAATTAACCAGCTGATATACAGGACAAATCACATCCCGTATTGATTCGCTACGAGATGCATCATTTCATTTTAAAATACAGTACGATCCCATATTTTACGGGACAGGTGCAAAGTTAACATCGAAATGTGATGATCTTATCCAGTGCCCATGTATACATATCGCAATTTCAACTAGCGATTTTTAAAATGACTGTTTCTTTTTGTTTAGGGTTGTGTGAGTTGTAACCCCTCCCCCATGGCACCAGGTGAGGAGCTGACCATCCAAACTGACGCTCCAAACCCACCAACTCCTGATAGTTTGTCGTCACAGGACACTAGTCGCAGCACAGACACCTGACAGCACTTTAAGTTCAAGCACACACCAGCACCTCTTACCCCTTGTGGCCTGGGACTGCAAAGCAAAGAAGGACTTCTAGCGGACGACGAGTTGCGTGCATGCGCCACCGTCGCAGTTCCGCCCAAAGACACGAAACGAGGCGAGTCCTCTGCACTTGGATCAAACCACGTATAGGTCAGACTGACCTCATTATTGTACAAATCCACAAGTGCACTACGGTCGTCACGTGACTAGCAGTAGTCCAGTCCTTTCTCTCTGTTTTCCCTAACAGACCATGGACCCGAACAACTGTGAACATTTGACTTTAATTTGGCAATGAAGTCGTATTCATCCCTGTGTTCTTGAATTCCTCTCCTTTCTTTTTTTCCTATTTTTTGGTAGACTGTTGCCCAAGTGTATTCTGATGGAGTAGTTGCAACTCTGCCCAGTGTTTTTAGAATAATTTTGTTTATTAATGACCTTCCCTCGACTAAATCTTAAAAGAAGGGACTTGGTTTATGAACCAGTAGATCTCCCAGAACTACTTACAGTTATAGTTCTATGTCTGACCACTTGTGTAGACATGTTTGTATGCTCTTATGTCCCCATAATGCCTGTCCAAAGTGTCCCTCAGTTCTTAAAGAACACAAGCACTTGCTGTCAAAACCAAGAATAGACAAACAGAATTAATGTAATTTTACGATCCACAGCATGAAGAATGAGATTTACTGCTGCTTATTTTAATTTTTTCATCTCAATTACATGTTGGTCTCCATGTTGGCCAATTTTTTTTCTTTTAAATAGTAGTAAAATGAGGTGTCAATTAAGTTATCTTGTTGAAAGGAGTCTTTATTTATTAAATTCGTCCACTCTGAAGTTTAAACTGGTCATTTAAATGAGGCCTTAAATTGGTTTCTGACGGTGTGTTAGTTCATTTTCTCTTTTCTCAATTTTACATATTTTTACACTATATATGTGACATTAGATGGATGTTGAGCAATGTATTAATATGATATAAGTCTCTAAGTAATGGTTGTAATCTGTAGATACAGACATTGTTCTCTTGAATCTAAATAAGGAAAATCTGTTAAGAACATGTCTGGGTCATATTTCCCCCAAAATCACAAGAAATAAGAAATTATATTTTGCTTACAGAAAATGAAGCCTATTTGTGGGACCATTGAGATTTTTTTATATTGTATGACAATATGGTCTTGACAATTAACCCCCTTGAAAAAGGGGTGCGCTATATTGCGGAAAAGGTTTACGCTTAAAATGTTAAAGTCCCCGTTTACACGAGTCAGACATATGAGATAACATTTGAAAGCTTAGAATCTGAACTTTTCAGGGAATACCATTACTTCTGCTTTTATGTTACATAAAATAACAAAAAAAAAAAAGGCCTGAAATCACTAGTGCCTCCTAGGGGTAATTTGGTAGAAATATTAATATGAATATAAAAGTCTTTCACATAGCACTTAAATGGACAAGTCATATTTTAAATGAAAGCTCTCATTCTCAGGAATGTGACTATAGTATTTTATTTTTTGTTTCCCTAATACCACAGTTCAAAAGATTTTCAAAAAAATCACAAAGTGAAATATGATTTCTATAAGTCATCAATTACAAACGTCTCTTTTATGTGCCAGATCATTGCTGCTGTAAGTCCCAAGTAGCCAAAAACTTTATATCTGCTCTTACCTTTTTCTAAAAAATTAGCTATTTTTTACTTGTCTGTGAGCTTGCTTGGCTTAATAATCCAATATTATATCTTAGATGTCCAGAACAAAATATGAAGGCCAAGCATGCTAAGCAAATCATTGGACAAATATGTTTTTGACCATTGATGATAAAGTTTATACATCATCACAAAGTGGATGATCTCAGCTTTCTAAAGACACTTAGATTGAGCTTCTATTTCTTTCAGAGGACGAGATATTCAATGAAACAATGGGGGTGGTGCATGAACTGAAAATTAGACTGAATGTCTATGGATGAGCACATCTGTGAGGGCTAAAATGTGTTAGAGGCGCCACCTACATTTCAGATCTGTATGTTGTGATGGAATGTGATAGAGTCAATGCTTGCTGCCAACTAGTGGAATCAAATAAATCTTTTCAAAGTGAGAGAGTGAACAGAACCAGAATTACATGCATATGAAGCTAGGGCAAAAACTTTGTTTATCATTAAGAATATAAACATACAATATTATTTATGAATAATTGGAGACTTTTTTTAATATGGGGGTTTCCTGAAAAATGAGACCAAAATTTTTGCTTTTAAGTTTATGTGTGGAAAAATTGCAGGTGGCAGCCTAAAGGGGCAGTGGTGGCTCAGCGGTTACAGTTCTGGGTTACTGATCAGAAGGTTGGGGGTTCAAGCCCCAGCACTGCCAAGATACCACCATTGGGCCCTTGAGCAAGGCCCTTGATCCTCTCTGCTCCAGGGGTGCTGTATCATGGCTGACCCTGCACTCTGACCCCAGCTTAGCTGGGATATGTGAAAAAAAAAAAAAAAAGAATTTCACTGTATATGTGCAGAACATATAATGTGTGATACATAAATAAAATAAAAAAATTATAAAAGTGCACCAGGGGTTAAGGACTTAAAGGATGCAATTAATGGATAAATATTTGTACAAAAAATTTATACTATATAAATAATTATATATAAGTGTGTGTGTGTGTATATATTGAAGTCAGAAGTTTACATACACTTAGGTTGAAGTCATTAAAACTCATTTTTTAACCACTCCACAGATTTAATATTAGCAAACTATAGTTTTGGCAAGTCATTTAGGACATCTACTTTGTGCATGACACGAGTCATTTTTCCAACAACTGTTTACAGTGTAAGGCTGGCACCAGGATGTCTACACCCAAACGGCACCATTTCCAGTAAAAGTCAAAGAACTCTGCAAGAACCAACGTCATAAAACTCTCATACAGAAGACATCACCCGAGACAGCACACCCCACTGATTAGGGACCATAAAATGCAAATCGCACTTGCATCTGCTCTCTCTCTCACCTCAGGTCACTTTAAGGTCACCAAAAACTAAGTTATGATTTATCCTGTTCTGTAATGTAAAAGGTTTTCTGATCATACATGTTTGGTATCATTCAAGAGGTCTCAGTGCAACTGGTATAACGATCTCATTCCCTTTCAGCAAGTCAAATCACAAGTAAGAACTTAGTAAAATACTGTATCCTATCCGGGACATGCCCCTCCCAAGTCTCTCACAAACAACCTACTCAATCACAAGTTTTCAAAGGTCTACCTTCAAACTCCTTAAATTGTAAACCAAATCCTTAATAACATCAAACACACACATCTGAAATAATAATAGAATCGTTTGGTATTTAAGGAGAGATGACAAAGGAATCAGGGAGTCTGTATTCAGATCTCCCACACAATTGCTGTGTGTAGTTTTTCTCTACCATGTATGCAATTCTTATTTCTTATGTTTGGTAAATGTTTGAATGGAATGCAACTTTCATTATATTATTATGCTTGGTTTACTGATAGCTTTGAGTTTGATCTATTATTTTAATTGGATTGTTTGAATGTATTACTATTACCTGGTAAAATAAATTATGATTCACTCTGAAGGACTGTTTTCTAGTATATTTCTTATTAACTTCAAATCTATGGTCAGAGTTGGCTTAACTAAGCTACTTCAGAAGTAACCCATTAGTTAAGTATGTACTAAAAGTCTAAACGGTGAACCGAGAATCTATAATAGAACTTAGCCACGTAGAATTAAACAGGAATACTAAGAGTAGGACCGAGAATCTGTAAAACAGAACTTAACTGACTGGGGCTAAATGGTGAGTTGAGAAACTATATGAACTTTGCCTTACTATAAAACTTACTAATATCTGAAACTGATGAGTTTGTGTTTAAAGGACCTGCGTCCGGCTGGCACAGGACCCAAATAACATTGAAATAACAAATGCAGTCTAGAAGAGAGAATTACTCAAAATAATATGATACAAAACTTAAATTCAGAGCATAGATACAATGCATCCGGAAAGTATTCACAGCGCTTCACTTTTTCCACATTTTGTTATGTTACAGCCTTATTCCAAAATGGATTAAATTCATTATTTTCCTCAAAATTCTACAAACAATACCGCATAATGACAACGTGAAAGAAGTTTTTTTGAAATCATTGCAAATGTATTAAAAATAAAGAACGAAAAGAAAACACATGCACATAAGTATTCACAGCCTTTGCTCAATACTTTGTTGAAGCACCTTTGGCACCAATTACAGCCTCAAGTCTTTTTGAGTATGATGCTACAAGCTTGGCACACCTATTTTTGGGCAGTTTCTCCCATTCTTCTTTGCAGGACCTCTCAAGCTCCATCAGGTTGGATGGGGAGCGTCGGTGCACAGCCATTTTCAGATCTCTCCAGAGATGTTCAATCGGGTTCAAGTCTGGACTCTGGCTGGGCCACTCAAGGACATTCACAGAGTTGTCCCGTAGCCACTCCTTTATTATCTTGGCTGTGTGCTTAGGGTTGTTGTCCTTTTGGAAGATGAACCTTCGCCCCAGTCTGAGGTCCAGAGCGCTCTGGAGCAGGTTTTCATCAAGGATGTCTCTGTACATTGCTGCATTCATCTTTCCCTCGATCCTGACTAGTCTCCCAGTTCCTGCCGCTGAAAAACATCCCCACAGCATGATGCTGCCACCACCATGCTTCACTGTAGGGATGGTATTGGCCAGGTGATGAGCGGTGCCTGGTTTCCTCCAGACATGACGCTTGCCATTCAGGCCAAAGAGTTCAATCTTTGTTTCATCAGACCAGAGAATTTTGTTTCTCATGGTCTGAGAGTCCTTCAGGTGCCTTTTGGCAAACTCCAGGCAGGCTGTCATGTTCCTTTTACTGAGGAGTGGCTTCCGTCTGGCCACTCTACCATACAGGCCTGATTGGTGGAGTGCTGCAGAGATGGTTGTTCTTCTGGAAGGTTCTCCTCTCTCCACAGAGAAATCCTGGAGGTCTGTCAGAGTGACCATCGGGTTCTTGGTCATCTCCCTGACTAAGGCCCTTCTCCCCCGATCGCTCAGTTTGGCAGGGCGGCCAGCTCTAGGAAGAGTCCTGGTGGTTCCAAACTTCTTCCATTTATGGATGATGGAGGCCACTGTGCTCATTGGGACCTTCAATGCTGCAGAAATTTTTCTGTACCCTTCCCCAGATCTGTGCCTCTATACAATCCTCTTGGAGGTCTACAGACAATTCCTTGGACTTCATGGCTTGGTTTGTGCTCTGATATGCACTGTTAACTGTGGGACCTTATATAGACAGGTGTGTGCCTTTCCAAATCATGTCCAATCAAGTTGTAGAAACATCTTTGAAGACTGTAGTGTACACCTTTGTATGAAATCTTCAGTTTTTTGGCAATTTCAAGCATTGTATAGCCTTCATTCCTCAAAACAATGATTGACTGACGAGTTTCTAGAGAAAGCTGTTTCTTTTTTGCCATTTTTGACCTAATATTGACCTTAAGACATGCCAGTCTATTGCATACTGTGGCAACTCAAAAACAAACACAAAGGCAATGTTAAAATTAATTTAATGATCCAAATCGCTTTCAACAGTGTTTGATATAATGGCAAGTGATTTTCTAGTACCAAATGATCAATTTAGCATGATTAGTCAAGGATAAGGTGTTGGAGTGATGGCTGCTGGAAATGGGGCCTGTCTAGATTTGATCAAAAATGACTTTTTTCAAATAGTGATGGTGCTGTTTTTTTACATCAGTAATATTCTGACTGTACTTTATGATCAGTTGAATGCCACTTTGGTGAATTAAAGTACCAATTTCCTTCCAAAACAGCAAAATCTGTACATTATTCCAAACTTTTGGCCACCAGTGTGTGTATATATATATACACATACAGGTGCATCTCAATAAATTAGAATATCGTGGAAAAGTTCATTTATTTCAGTAATTCAACTCAAATTGTGAAACTCGTGTATTAAATAAATTCAATGCACACAGACTGAAGTAGTTTAAGTCTTTGGTTCTTTTAATTGTGATGATTTTGGCTCACATTTAACAAAAACCCACCAATTCACTATCTCAAAAAATTAGAATACATCATAAGACCAATAAAAAAACATTTTTAGTGAATTGTTGGCCTTCTGGAAAGTATGTTCATTTACTGTATATGTACTCAATACTTGGTAGGGGCTCTTTTTGCTTTAAATACTGCCTCAATTTGGCGTGGCATGGAGGTGATCAGTTTGTGGCACTGCTGAGGTGGTATGGAAGCCCAGTTTTCTTTGACAGTGGCCTTCAGCTCATCTGCATTTTTTGGTCTCTTGTTTCTCATTTTCCTCTTGACAATACCCCATAGATTCTCTATGGGGTTCAGGTCTGGTGAGTTTGCTGGCCAGTCAAGCACACCAACACCATGGTCATTTAACCAACTTTTGGTGCTTTTGGCAGTGTGGGCAGGTGCCAAATCCTGCTGGAAAATGAAATCAGCATCTTTAAAAAGCTGGTCAGCAGAAGGAAGCATGAAGTGCTCCAAAATTTCTTGGTAAATGGGTGCAGTGACTTTGGTTTTCAAAAAACACAATGGACCAACACCAGCAGATGACATTGCACCCCAAATCATCACAGACTGTGGAAACTTAACACTGGACTTCAAGCAACTTGGGCTATAAGCTTCTCCACCCTTCCTCCAGACTCTAGGACCTTGGTTTCCAAATGAAATACAAAACTTGCTCTCATCTGAAAAGAGGACTTTGGAACACTTAATTTAAATATATACAATTTAAATTAAGTATTAATACATCATTGTAGTATTTTTTATTTTTTTTTTTGTAAAGAAAAAATATTTGAATTACAATTTGAAATAATAATCACCTTTGAGAGTAATGTTAAATTCAAAACGAATCTGAAGTAAAATGTCCAGACAATTTCTTCATTGTCATTAAATGTCACAATGCAAAGAAATAATAATAATTATGAAAAATGTGTGTGTGTGTGTGTGTATATATATATATATAGATAGATAGATAGATAGATAGATAGATATAGATTTAGATTTTGGGGTAAAATGTAAACCTAGCACATTTTCATGAGATACTGTATACTCAAACAGGATAAACACAAGTCTCTTGTGAAAATTTTTCAGATCCATCATAAAGCACCCAGACAGACACGCTCTGTAATCGCAACATAACGTACAACTTTCACCAAACGTGATCCTTGTCTTGTTCTTTTCTTTTTAATTTATCGATCCATTATGGATCAGTATTTTTCAATATATATTTATTATCCTAAAAAGACGTATGTTTCAGAAGTGATGCATCGTGTTGAGCTTGTATCCTGTGGTGTTCCTAGTGATTAGAATTTGTTCCTTCATGGTCTGTAGATTGTTGCTGTAATTGTTTGCCTTCCATGACTCAGATTACTAAACTAACAGACCCCACCTTACAAAAAATGTCTAACTTGTACATTTTTGTGATCAAACACACATTTTGTACAGTTTTTAGAAGGAAACAAATGTAAATAACAGTACAGTGTATTTAAAAAAAAAAAAAAAAAAAAGATGATGAAAAATACAGTGAACTGTATGAAAAAAAAAAGCCATTTTGTCTCAAATTCAGGGAAATATTTTGGAAAAAATGGAAATTCTATCATTATTAACTCACCCTCATGTTGTTCCAAAGCCATATTTATTTTTATTTTTTTCTGTTTTAACCACTTTTTGCCTTCACTAGTTCATTTTAAATGGTTCTGCGGTGTGACAGATTCATTTTTAAATGTAAAATATTCCATGCAGTCTCTCAAAATGAGGTCACAATAAAAGCTTTCACTGGAGTTTAGCATGTCACACCAGATAACTCAAAACTTCCCAAAGGTATATTCATGTCAATTACCCATATCACTCAACATGCATTTCTTTTTGTTTTGTTTTGTTGCTTTTGATAGATTATGTCTGAAATAGTCTTATAAAAGTATTCTTGAGTAAGCAGAATTATTCCATGCACTTCACACTTACTGACCAGAAAAAAGCTTTATCTGTCTACCAACAAAATAAATATCAAAACCCTACATGAATAGTTCCTATTTTCCACAATTAGTGTGTGAAGACAAGGAACTGCTCTCTTAACCCTGATATGTGGCATCCTGTGACATGCAAACTAACAAAAATACATATGTACAATCATAGTTTTGAACTAAACCTACTTCAAATAATTTTCACTGCATAATGTTCTTTCTTTTTTCTCTCTGTCCTTCCATCCATTCTAACACAGTGTTACATCTATCCCCTCTTGAACACCTTGAATAATTTCCTGATTTTCTCAGTAACATTGCATCCTATTATCTCTCAGAATACAATAATTTTAAGTAGACAAATCAATAATTACAACGATCTAAGTTTGCTTTCATGTTCAGACAGGAATAATTATTTATTTACAATGAAAGAGGAGTAAGAAAATGTAAAACACCCCCCAAAATTGATTTTGCAATAATGTGGACTACATCCTTCAAATGTCCCACACTGACAGAATGCTAAAGTGAATGTACACACTGATAATGGGAAATATTCAAAATGTTACAACTGTACTAATCTACACACACAATGCAAACCCAAACCATAAAGTCTTTTTCAAACAATTTTACTTTATTTACATCTGAGCTCAAGAGCAGTTATATAGTATATACAAATAAATGATCAGCTTTTATTTTCCCAGCAAACATAAATATTTTATTTGCGAATTATTTAGTGCATCAGGCCAACAAATTTTGTGCGAGAGTGTCGCAAATTGCCCATAAAGCAGGTGCATGTATTTGTCGGCGCATTTCTGATTTGACGTTTTCAGACGCAGTATTTCCAGAAACACTCTGTATTGCTTCCTCTCTTGCGATACTGCTTCCTGTTGCCCAGGAAATGTCTCAAAGGATTCAAGAAAGGCTTTTCCAAAAAGACCTTGACAAAAAAACAGAATTACACAGAAAACGGGTGTAGAACATCATACAGTAGATGTCTATTGATATAATATTGAATGATGTTATGTATTTTCCTTTAACTCACCTCTTTTACAGCTTGGCTGGGGACAAATCCTGCTGTTCTGAGACCTGTGCGGGACAAGACGAAGATTAAAGCCATGACAGTTTAAAAGAAGAGTTCACCCAAAAATGAAAATTCGCAAATCATTTACTCACTTTCATGCTATTCCAGATACATATGACTTTCTTCTGCTAAAACAAACAGAGATTTTTTAGAATATCTTAGCTCTGTAGGTCCATACAATACAAGTGAATGGTGACCAAAACGTTGAGGCTCTGAAAAGCACATAAAGGCTGCATAAAAGTAATCCATATGACTCCAGTGGTTTAATCCATGTCTTTTGAAGTGATTCAATCACTTTGGGTAAGAAACAGGTCAATATTTCAGATTGTGAAAGTGAAAGTGGAGATTTATAGTAAAAAAAGGACTTGAATATTGATCTGTTTTTCACCTACATTGATTAAACCATCAGAGTCGTATGGATTACTTTTATGCTGACTTTATGTGCTTTTTGGATCTTAAAATGTCTGGTCACCATTCACTTGCATTTATGGACCTACAGGGCTGAAATATTCCTCTAAAAATCTTCATTTGTGTTCTGCAGAAGGAAGATGGATTGAAGGTGAGTAAATTATGAGAGAATTTTCATTTTTGGGTAAACTATCCCTTTAAGTGTTTCCAGCTGTCAAAGTTGCATTTTCTTTTGCTGTACTTGCTGGAGAGTTAGATAAGAGACAATTCTTTCAATTCAAGAAGCTTAAAGGGATAGTTCACTCAAAAATGAAAATTCTATCATTATTAACTCAACCTCATGTTGTTCCAAAGCCGTGTTTTTTTTAATATTTGGGTGAACTATTCCTTCAGCACGCACCACTTTCAGTTTACAGCTGTTTTATGTTTTAACATGGTGCATATTTATACCAATATTTCAACCAATGTAGGTGTTCCTATAGAAGTTAATGGCTTACCATCATGGATGATGTCTCCGGTGATGAGGGACGGGTAGCCGAGATACGCTTGCTCCGAGTAACTCAGATCTTCTGGACTCACCACCTGTTCCTCTTCTACAAGAACTGCAAGAGGAAATGACACCTAACAACAATCCATCCTGAAAGACTGTGATGATACGTTTAACTCTGAGGTGTTGGATTGTGAGAACATATTAACCTATTTTGTGTCTTATTCACACTGGTAAGTAGAAAGTACACTATAAAAAGTCAATACAGTCAGTTTTAACTTCCTTTTTAAGTGATCTAAAAATTACTTTTTCTGCTGTATCCTAATAGAGTCAGGTTGATTGTCATTTTAAAAATATATTAGTTTTACTTACTAAATATATTATTTGTGTTATATTAAATATACTGTGGGGTCCAGTCTGAGAACACTGTGAAAATCACAAAAAAAAAAAAAAAAAAAAAAATCTGTTTTCTAGAATAATAGTAATCTTTTTTTTTTTTTTTTTTTTGTGGTTAAAATTCTGTCATCATTTACTCACCCTCATGTAGTTACAAAACCATGTGACTAGGCAGAGTGTTAGAGACTGACAGCCTCTGTCACCATTCACCATCATTGCATAATTTGTCTATACAATGAAAGTGAATGGTGACTGAGACTGTCATTCTACCACAAGCCCTCTTGACATTTTGACATCTCAACAAGTAAAAATGCTAATTTAGTTTTCACTACAGTGGCACTGTTAATGTCTATAATCTATAATGTTATAGTAACTAGTAAGAAAGCTTTTTAAGATATATTTAATTATGCTTCATCTTATTGCTTTCTGATATCCATTTCATCTTAAATACTGAATTTAAAATGTTAAAATTAATTTATAGATATAAAAAATAGCATTTTATTAGCTTCCAACAGTTCAATTTTAAGAGATATTAACAATTACATTTTCACTAGTTATAATTCTAGTTCTTGATATCAGGAATGGAATTACTACTAGTGAAAGTGCCAATTTTTTTTATAATTAATTACATTTGCACTAGTAAAAATGTGGGAACACTTTAAAATAAGGTTACATTTGTTAACAACATTAGCTAACATAAACTAAATACTTTTTCAGCATTTATACATTTTGGTTAATGTTAATTTCAACATATACAAACACCTTTTTAAAATCAAAAGTTGTATATGCTATCATTTGTTAATGCACTATGAACTAACATGAACTAACAATGAACAATTGTGTTTTTATTAACTAGCATTAACAAAAATTAATAAATTCTGTAAAAAATATAGTGCTCATTGTTAGTTAATGATATGTTAACAAATGTAACTTTATTATAAACTGCTTCCCAAAAGGTTAATTCTAATGATGTCATCACTCACAGAAATAAACGTTCTTGATATAATTTTTTTTATTTTAACTAATAAAAACCATAGAATCTCAAATTGTCATTCGCATGTATCTAAATTACATATACACTACCGGTCAAAAGTTTTGAAACACTTACTCATTCTTTATTATAATTTTTTTTTTCACATTTAGAATAATAGTAAAGATCCTTAATAATAAGAAAATACAGATATGAGAGTGCAATGTCTGGCTGGAGGCGTTGAGCGTCAATCACTTTCACTTGGTCAAAGGCATGCCTAAGAGTCTCGTCTCGTGTCTGCTCCAGAGGGAAATCCCCTGCAGGGAATCCTCTAAGGGCAAGGGAAGTTACGGCTTCCCCCTCCTTTGCATATTCCTGACATGGAGCTGACGAAGATGGCCCCAGCACCATCTCCCAACGTCGCCAGATATCTACAAGACCAAGATTTTTACAGATCTTGTGAATCGTCAGTGTTGCTCTAGGGGGTTTACACACTTTTGCTTCACTATGATCAAGGACTGAGTCCATCAAAAGATTAAAGTCTCCTCCCAATATTATGTCATGAGAGATGCCAGCAGATTGCAACATCCCTTCAAGATCTATAAAAAAAGCCCTGATCATCAGTGTTAGGTGCGTAAATATTAGCCAAAATCAACCTTTGCCCCGAATTTCTCCTAAAACAATAATGACTCTTCCTGATTTATCTTTAGTCTGTTTAAGACATTTGAATTGTAGATGTTTATTTATCAATATAATGACTCCCCTGCTCTTACTTGAGCCAGCACTAAAGAAAACATGTTCACCCCATATCTTCCCAAATTTTTCAGCTTCCTGCAGGGAAAGATGTGTTTCTTGAAGAAACACTATATCATATTTCTTACGTTTAAGAAAATAAATAACCTTCCTTCTTTTTATAGGGTGCCCCAAACCATTCACATTCCATGTGGAGAGAGAGAACTTATTCATATTAAAATTTGACATATTGATATAATAAAAAATAAATAAAATGAGTGTGTCAAAAACAAGATTACACAGACCACATTCCCCATTAATGCAACAAACAAACCCTGAACATCCCCCCCGAACAAAACAAACAGAAAAAAAGAAAAAAGTGCGCATTAACCCTGCGCACGACAGCGCCAACCGGTGACAATCCCTCTAAACTCAAACAGTCCATGTATGCACACGAGCCCCCATGACAACTTTGCCAATGGATTATTCAAGTCCGGTACTTCTGCACAAATTTTGTGAGGCATAATTACATAACAGAAAATACTATGTAAAACAGACCCCAGCCAACAGGCAGAATAACAGAAAAAACATGTCGATTCATTCACAGAACTGTCTCGAAGGTGTGTTCCTCCTCAAAATAAACTCCAGCTGATATAAAACCATTCAGTTTCCTCGGACAGACAAACAATTGTTCAGTGAGCTGGCTGTTATGAGTGCAGCAGATGAGGTAATCATTCTACTAGGAGGCATAAGCACAAAGAACAAACAGATTTAACCACAACTGTCCTGAAGTAGTGTAATTCCACAAGACAAGCTCCAGCCGCTAGGCAGAGCCAGCACAAAAAACAAAACCGGCATCCTGGTTGCTCGGATGATCAAGAGCCAAACTAAAAAAAAAAAAACACCATAACTTACTCAGCCTGTCAACTTTATAAAATACGTCCTTTATGTGAGCATGTAGATATTTTGCAGTCATCCAAAGTGTCCATTCTCGATCTGGCCGGGAACTTCAGTGTAAAAAAGATCTTCCATCAATGCAAAAGTTTCTTGGAGTCATGCCATAAAACAAACTCCAGCCGCTAGTCGGAGCCAGCGCAAAAAGAAACAAAAATGGCACCCAGCTTCCTCAGATAATACAGTCCCTCAACCGCGAGTCAGTTCACTAATATAAGAAACAACAATGGCTTACTCCAATGTATTTATGAAGGAGAGTGCCTGTTTTGGACATGTAAATATTTTGCGACCATTCTTCGTTTCTATTCTCAGTTTGGCCGGGAACATCAATGCAAAGGTGATCTTCAGTTGGTGTAAGAGTTTCTTACATTCCTTGAACTGATTGCGTTTCTCTCTTGTCAAATTCGCAAAGTCCGGGAACAAGAAAATATTATGGTTCTTCCAAGAAAGCTTCCCTTTACTCCTCGCCTGGCGCAACACAAGATCTTTATCGGATGATTTCAGAAATTTGGCCAGAATGGATCGAGGCCTATCTCCCTCAGCAGTTCTGCGAGCCAGGACTCTGTGAGCTCTCTCGATTTCCAGCTTGTGGCCTGTTATTTCGAGCAGACTAGGGAAAAGCTCGTCCAGGAATTTCACCATATCGCTGCCCTCTTCATGCTCAGGAATTCCAACAATTCGTATGTTATTCCTTCGGCTCATATTTTCAAAATATTCCAGTTTTTCCTAAATTAATTCCAAATCTGTTTTGGACGTGGGCGGATTAGCGGATAATTCCCTTTCCGATGACTCAAGATAATCGATTCGTTTTTCAACTTCTGTCACTCTTGTAAACAACTCAGAGAATTTTATTTCCATCGCCGTAATCGATCGACATATTACAGCGAGATCCTCCAAGTCAGTAAGAACTTTCGTCAACATCACCGACATGTTGGACAACTGACGCTGAATTTCATCTCCCGACACGCCATCCAAATCGAGTCCCCGGCTCGCAGGGCCGCTAGAGGCCTCAGCTTGAACATGTAAGTGTCTTTTAATGTCTCCAGAGTCTGAGGATTTTGACTTCTTTGCCATGTTTTCCTCAAAGAGCAAGTATGTAACTGGGTGTATCGAATCTCACCGGATCACAACATGAAAATAATTAAAAAACTAGCAAAGTTCACAGAGCTCATGTCTCATACGTCTGCTTCTCACATGGCGTCAAGTGAACCCCTTGGTCGAATGATTTAATCAGACACTAAAGAATATGATTCGTAAGTTCGTGCACGAAGATGCTCGAAATTGGACTCGAGTGGCTCATTACAAGTGGCTCGAGTCCCTATTATTTGCAATAATAAGAGAGGTCCCGCAAGCCTCCACGGGGGTTCTCCCCATTTGAATTATTGTACAAGTGTCGACCGTGCAGTGTGCTCGACGTCCTATGGGAAAATTGATAGGAGGGACCTTCAAACAGCAAAAACTAAATTCAATACATTCTTGACCTGAGAGCAAAACTCCACTCACTGGGTCAATTACACAGGAAAATTTGCTCCAGGCTCAAGAATGTCAAAGCCGGCTATAATAGGGGTACTCGGCTATGGGAATTTGCACGGGGAGATAAAGTCCTTGTATTACTCCCCACATCAAGCTCTAAATTACTTGGCAAGTGGCAAGGGCCTATTGAGGTCACACGGCGAGTCTGGGAAATCAATTATGAGGTTAAATGAATGGATAGAGGCGGAGCACGTCAGATTTGCCACCTCAGTCTCCTAAAACCATGGAAAGAGGCGGTCCCTGTGACTTTGGCGACAGTAGTTCCGGAGAGGGAGGAGCTCGGACCGGAGGTGAACTTAAAAGCCACTGATCGAGTCACCCCGGTCACTTGCGGAGACCACCTCTCACCATCACAGGTCATGGAGGTTGCCAGGTTGCAAGGAGAATTCTCTGACGTGTTCTCGCCTCTTCCCAGTCGTTCAAATCTCATAAAGTACCATATCAAAAGCACCCCGGGGTAGTGGTACGTAGTCCTCCCTACTGATTACCCGAGCACAAAAAATAAGTGGTTTGGGAAGATTTAAAGGCAATGCTAGATATGGAGGTAATAGAAGAATCCCACAGTGACTGGGCTAGCCCAGTGGTGCTGGTCCTGAAGAGTGACGGCTCGGTCCGGTTCTGTGTGGATTATTGAAAAGTCAATGTGGTGTCTAGATTTGATGCATACCCAATGCCTTGGATTAATGAACTGCTCGATCAGTTAGGCATGGCTTGCTTTTATTCGACACTGGATTTAACAAAGGGATATTGGCAGATCCCCTTAACTCCCATGTCCCGTGAAAAGATGGCATTTTCCACACCGTTCGGATTACACCAATTCATGACACTTCCGTTCGGTTTGTTCAGGGCCCCGGCTAAGTTTAAGCGGCTCATGGATCGAATCCCCAGACCGCACGTTACATACACTGCTGCCTATCTGGATGATATCATTATATACAGTAATGATTGGCAGCAGCACCTGCAGCATCTGAGGGCTGTCCTGTGGTCGTTGAGACGAGCGGGACTCACGGCAAACCCAAAGAAGTGGGCAGGTGGAAGGACGGTATCTGGGCTTCCACTTGGGTCATGGGCAGGTGTGGCCCCAAAATGATAAAACTGCAGCGATTGCAGCCTACCTGAGACCTGCCTAAGAAAATGAGGTGAGACAGTGGCCGAGCGATGTCTGTGGAGAGGAAGAACGGTAAGGATTGACACCTGTGGGAAATTATCTCTAACAGCTGTTCTGTGTTTCAGTGAGAGCTGGAGGGGTATAAAAAGGGTGTCCAGACTGCCGGAGGGGGAGAGAAATGCACGGCGCTGATGGAGTGTGATTCTATTTGGGCTGAAAAGCCATTCGTTTCTGTGTTACACTGAAAGAGTGTTGTAAATAAAAGACTCACGTTGGATTGTTCAACTGGCTCCCACTTCCCTCATTCAGAATGTTAAAGAACCTTGTCACAAACATTTTTACCAGTATTAACTCCATTGCTGATATCAAGAAATAGCATTTTAACTAGTAAAAATAAAATTTCTGCATGTGATTAAATGTCGAAAGTGCTCCCGATTCAGCCTAACTAAGAAGAAAGAAAGTCATACAGATTTGGAACAATATGAGCGTGAGTAAATGATGACAGAATTTTAATTTTGGGGTGAACTATCCCTTTAAATCGAGTATATAATAGAACTTACCAGGCCTGGCGTAGGTATCCACCGGATGCCCAAGCAGAGGTTCTAGGACGACGAGAAGCAAAGCAAAAAACAAAATCAGTTTACACAGCATGATGACACGTACACACACACTCTTTCTTCTCAACTTCAACCAGGAGGTCTCGTCTCAACGTACCCTTCCTGTTTGTGCCCTGGACTTTTATACAGCTCTTTCCTCATGTCGTGTCAAAGCAATGTCATCTCCACGTCTCCATCAGTGTCATCAGACCCCAAACATTTAGCATATTCTGTCCTTGTAAATTCAGATCGGATGGATGAATGGATCAATAAAACTTTGAGACAGACGCGGGGTCTGTGCGTCAGGAATGGGCTGCAATGTTTTACCAGCCCAGCCAAGTTCATAAATCCCTCCGAGCGCAGGTGGGAAAATGGCACTTTGCGTTACAGTGTGCCGGATGGAGTCGGGCAGGCAAATTGCCCGTTTAATTCATTTGTTTAAGAGGCTGCTGAGATTTATTCCCCACAATGTCTGCAGTAGATGCTCAGCTGTATCATCCTTACGACCCCTGTTGCTTCTATTTTAAGAGACTGAGAAACAGGACAGATTGGAAATGGCGGACAGCAAGTGTGACCAATATTCTTAATGGTGTAAGGAAAAAGGTGAGTTATTCTGGCCCCAGACCTAAATCTCATTTATTAGTCACTGGATGATGGACACATTGCTGCCTCTGCAAACTGCACTATATATCCATCCCTCTCCATCTAACTAGTTAGTCTCCTCTAGACTTACATTAAACCATATTAAGGGACCGAATATCTTGCAGAATATCATAATTTTTTAGCAATATACTGTCCAGACCAGTCACATAGGAGGGGCCTCTTTATGTTCCTGTTTACAATAAACCCCATAAACTCTGTATATATGTCAGGAATATGTGACACTCATATCAGACTCATTCTCACTTACAAAATGAAACATTCCGGCCACATGAGGTCTGATATATTACAATCTCTCCTTAATGGAGTAAAAACCACAGCAATTTTTCTAACCATCTTTTAGTGAAAAGGTTAGTTATTCTTACTGGCTGCTGTTTGAAGGGTTTTCGGTAACATGATACATTTAATTAATAAGCCTTTATATAGGCTAATTATAGTTTATATAATGACATTTTATAGCAAACATTACATAATGCTTAAAATCTAAATTTGAATATGAATATGTACAGTGTAATATACAGTGAACCCAAAGCATATTTGGACACTTAAGTCACACTTAACATGTCTGAATGTCATTGCAGATAAAGATAAATCAGATAAAGTATAAAACCAGTTGGCAGCGATGAAATGCTTCTAGAGCTTTTCTCAGAACTAACTTTACTTTCTTAGACATTTTTACAATGACTTGTGACCAAATGGAGGCGCAGTGATTTTTGGTGGATGTATGAAGTCAGTTCTGCAAGTTCACACAGGTGGACATGTTCCACTAATGTTTGACAAACAGAAAGTGTCTTAATTTTTAACACTATCTATTAATTTATCACTAAAAATTAAGCGTAATTAAAAAAAATAAATAAATAATATATATATATATATATATATATATATATATATATATATATCATTTATTTTTATAATAACCACTTTTTTAATAAAAACAAGGAAAATGCTGGGTTCAATACAAGTTAAGCTGAATCAGTAGCATTTGTGGCATAATATTGATTAAGAAAAATAATGTATATTGACTTGCCCCTCCTTTTCTTTAAAAAAGCAGAAATCTGTGTTACAGCCAAGGAGGCACTTACAATAAAAGTGAATGGGGCCAATCCCTAAATGTTAAAATACTCACTGTTTCTAAAGTATAGCCACAAGATATAAACAACATGCATGTTAACCTTTTCTGTATAAAGTTATAGCCAATTTTACAAATTCATTTCTGTGATGATGTAATGTCAACAAACCCTAAAACGACTGTAAAAATTACGATTTAAACAACTTTACAGCTCAAATAATACAGTACATGAGTTTTAATAGAAGAATGAATGTAAGTGCTTTTATAAAATCACAAGCTTCACATTTCTGCCTTTAAAGCATCCAAAAATTTGCCCCATTAACTTCCATTATAAGTGGCTCAATGTAACTTTGATTTTTGCTTTTTTTAAAGAAAAAAAATCACCATGTGGTAAACAACATTATGCCACAAATGCTGTCCATTGAGCTTAACTTGAACTAAACCCGGAATCTTCCTTTAATTGACATTCATACACATTTAAAGTGTTTAAAATCTCTTTGGGGTCACTGTATGAATTACATTTCTTTAATATTTCCATGACCAGGTCTAAGGGGGGGCCGGAGGGCATTGCCCCCGTAGATTTCCTCATGAAAAAAATGTCCCCACTGAAACCCATTAAAACTGCAGTTTTTGATCCAAGTGCAATTAAAGCATAAAATCATGAATTCTATGATATTATGCTTTCTTTCTGGAGCCCTGGCTTAAAATTTAATAGTTATATATTTTCCTCCAGATGGCGCCATTTTTCTCATGTTTAGCCTATGGAGTAAATACATGCTTTTTCCCTATTTTCTGTTTGCTGTATTATAGAGCACTGCAGGCCAACTGAATAGATGATGCAGCTAAAATTGTGTGGGTGTGTTGGTATGGATGTCAGAGTGTGTTTTATATGTGTGTATTGATAAATCTGTGTGTGTGTGTGTGTGTGTGTTTGTGTGTGTAAGAAACAACAACAGTGGCATTACGTAAACATACTGGCATTTAAAGGGTTAAAATCCTGAAAATGAATGAATATTTGGTAGTTATGATCATAATTGATGTTGGTTAAAAAAATTAACTCACTGAAAGTGGAAAATAATATTAATATATAATATTATTATGGCAGTTTTTTGACGCGGATATTTTTATATTTTTAAAAGAGTTACTTTTTTTTAACTGACGCACAAGGGTTAATACATTTGCTTACTAAAATAACATTTTAATTACAATTGTGTCTTTAATGTTTAATGTATTAAGCATTTCATAAACCAGCTTTAGTCGCGATTCGCGACGATACACACAACATGGCACGACCTATCTGTGTTGATCTTTCCCTTGACGACACATTTAAAAAAATATATTTCCAAAAAAATGTTCAGCAGACAAAAAACTCCAGATAACAGGAGTTGTGAAAATTAGATCTAGGACTTTTACACAGTACATGTCAATAAACTGAGCCCAAGTCTATCGCTCACAGCCTCGTTTTCATTCCCGTCAAAAATTAAAGACCGGCGCTACTATGAATAAGCTCTGTTGCTCTTGTGTTTATTTCATAATTAATGCTTTTATCATAATTGTAGCCTACTCTAATGATTTACAAGTCTTTAATAATTACTCAGAAGCACCAGCAGGTGGCGTTAAATGCACACGCATAGTCGACATTAACTTTGTTTTGGTTGAGGACAAAAGTAACAACGGCAGTAAAACGTGCACAGGAGAACAAAACATGAAGAATAAAGGACGCAGCAGAATTTATGTATAAGAGAGGTTAATCTGATTATTTAGAGAAAATGCTTTTCTGTTAGACTGCAGTCACACAACAGATGGGTGTTTTTGTTCTTTTGTGTGTCAAACTCACGCATGAATCAAGCGCGTGCGCGCGCGCGTGTGTGTGCTGTGGATGAGACGCGACTTTCACAAATCTGCGTGTGTCTCTGAAGCGGCAGAAGAGGGTAAGTGTGTTTTTATCACATACAATTTATGTTTGAATTGTTTTTGGTAAGACTTTATATTACAGTTCCCATGTTACACTTATTGCATGGAAATGATTTTAATTAGGCTACAATCTAGGGTAGTAGTTATGTGTACTTACATGCAACACAAAATAACGTATAATATCAAAATTAGAACATTAACATAAAATATTTGTTCATATATTATGTAGCCAATATGTTGTTGATTGATATTACGTAGTTCTCATTATATGTCAGAAACAGAGGAACATGAACAGTGTAATGAAACGTGTGACCTGTTTTCCATATATTACTGTGGTGGGTATTCTGCAAGACAGTGTTAATCTAATGTGCATATAGTTTTGTCATGAGCTACAAAATATTAAATTGTGTGGACTGCATGCTGTATTTTATGTTCTGCATTTTATTGTATGTATTGAGTTGTTTTTAATGTTGGGAGCAATTGAACAATAAACCTTAACTTCACTTACACTTGACTGATAGATAGATTGTCATGTATCAAATATTTCCATTTAATCATGTTAGTTTTAATGAGTTGAATGGATTATTATTGTTATATTATTAAGATTGTTATTACAATATATGTTTATAATATCTATACAGAAATCTGATATATGGCCATATATGATCATGTACATATATATATATATATATGTGTGTGTGTGTGTGTGTGTGTGTGTATACATATTTAAAGGTGCATTCAGTAATTTTTTCCTCATTAAAAAAGTTTAACTCCTAATAACATGAATTGTAATTTTGCAATATATGTAGGAAATCATGAGCACTCACATTAAAATGAAGACTCAGTCATATCAGTAACCTTATAAAAGCTGTTTTATTCTACATGGAGAGAGTCCACACATGGGGGCTGCCAGTGTTGGGGAGTAACGGAATACATGTAACGGGATTACATATTTAAAATACAAAATATAAGTAACTGTATTCCACTACAGTTACAATTTATATCATTGATAATTAGAAAAGTTACATTCAAAAATTATTTTGAATACTGAACAGATTACTTTGCATTTTATTGTCATTTGTTTCATTTAATATTTAGTCCTTTCAGATGGAAAACATTTATACATATAAATGATGTGATCCAAAGTGCACTTGAACAGCGGTGAAACACTTTCTTATGACGTGTTATATTCATACGAGCAGACAGAGAAGTAAGTTTGAAGTAAGTTTGGAGCAGAAGAAATAGAAATAAACCTTGTGTAAATTGTCAGCTTTACGCTAAGCTAAAATGCTATTTCTAGTCATTTTACATGCACATGTTACCAGGCACGATCATATTTTATAAGAAAATTCACGTTAGATCATAATTTCTTTTTTTCTAGTAAGATCTTTGATATTAGGGCAAAAATCATATTCTTGATAATAATTTTTTTATTGTTTTCCTGTAAAAATATAAAAAAATCCTTAAAACAAGATCAATTTGATTTATCTTGTTTTAGAAACAACACTGCATAAGATATTTCGGTTTTTCAGAGAATGTATTTTTAACCTGTGTATTTTATCTTACTGTACTGGCAGAGTTTTTATAGTCAAAACAAGTGAAAAAATCCACCAGTGCTGAAGAAGTAATCCAAAGTATTTAGAATACGTTACTGACCTTGAGTAATCTAACGAAATACGTTACAAATTACATTTTACAGCATGTATTCTGTAATCTGTAGTGGAATACATTTCAAAAGTAACCCTCCCAACCCTGGGGGCTGCCATGTTAGAATCACATGACCAGCCGAATACTACTCGCTTAATCTCCGCTCTCTTATTTGATCACTTTCATTCATTGATTAATGAAACTGAAAACTATTGATTTTAAATGATGCTACATCCAAGCCACTAGGTGTCAGTGTAAGTCCAAAATGACACAAAGACAAAAGTTACTGAGTGCACCTTTAAATACCACTAGTATTTGCTAAAATATATGTTACATATATGAAAATTGTCATTTTTGTTGTATTTTGAAATATATGTTGCATTTCTGTACAAGTATCGGTAAAAAACATAAATTAATATATATTTCATAAATGTGTTTTGCATTTATATCAGATTTCTGTATGGGAACTTTTATTTTAAAGATGGTTAATGTCAGGTCTCAGGTTTGTATGTTATGTTTCAGAATCTGCTGGAGTTTGATGCTGCAGGTTTCTTCAAATCATGAGTCTGTGATTTCAGCGTGGATTCAGCCATGGCAGAAATTGATGTAGACAAATCTCACCTGCCCGGCGTCTATGACGGTGCGTTGTTTGTTTTGGAGTCTTTGTTTGTTTTTGGGGGGGCAATCATGCCCCCTTAGGCCCAGCCATGAAAAGTAAATATTGAGTGTTAGCGATTTTGAAAAAGGCCCTTTTACGCATAACGCAAATTTTCACCACAGTGAAGGATTCTAATCAAAACAATAGATTCCTATGGAGCCTTTCACACGCGAGCAAACATTCGCGCACTGACATAGCGAGGTTGTTTTTTACAGTGAGTCTGGTGATTTTTTTATTTCTCGACAGGCGATGAAATGTTAAAATATTAGCTTTGAATCTCATGTCAGGGGCTTCTGCAATTACCAAAACAGCACAATTTGTGGCGCTAAAGCAACTCAAGGAAGAAATCCTAAACCAGCTAAGAGTATGTGTTTTATTTGCATCAAAAGTCTCAAAAACCAAAAAATTACGTGGATTGTATTCATAATGTATTTTATTGCTGCATTTTTACCTCTACATCCCTTCTAATCTTACGTGAGTTTTCTTCACAAGATAAAAATATATTGCGACATCTTTGACTTTGTATCACTTTTTAATAAACAACTTTATGGATCTTACAGACTCGCTAGAGAACTCACTAGTTTGTCTTTCGCACTGTGATTCCATGGTTGTTGTGCAAACTTGTGTAGTAGTTCTTCTTCTCATCCATGATAGGAGAGGGCGGACCACCTGAAGGGTGTGTTGCGCCACTTACTGGACCGGAGTAAAATTGACTGTCAGCACCACCTATTGTAAAGGCGTGAGTGTGATAACAACGAATATTTGGCTTGCTTTTGATATAAAAGCGCCTTTCGTTGGCAATTCGTCTTGCTTTTTTGTGCTGCATCAGGTGTGAAAAGACTTTAAGTATGAGCAATAACAATAGTGATGCTTGCCTTCGCACCCCTTGCTAATTAGCTAAACGTTTTGTTGTCTTAGTTTCTGCGTTATAATAAGAGGGAAGCGATTGTAAACATCAGCAGAAGCCATGAGAATTCGTTAACTTTGAAAATATGCCTGTGCACGTTTTTCTGAGTTGCTTTGTCTTAGATGTTGTCTGGCATGGCTGCAGTTGTGTATTGTATGAGATGAGATCAGCCTTCAGGAATGTGAAGTCAGACCAGGACAGAGCAAGCGAGTGCTGTGTGAGACTGATAAGAACTTGTGTATCAACTCCGTTCTGCACACTCATTGCTCTTATCTACCCTTGATGACCCCAAGAGCTTCCAAGAATCCCTGTTTCTCTAACAGGTTTTGGCTTGAGATTCCAGTCTTTTCCCATTTTGGCCTAAAGCTGAGGGACAGGAAAGGGTGTGAAGACTTTAAGTGCAGGAGAATTTAGATTGACAGTAGATGAAGACAAAGGCGTCTTCTAGCCAGACGTCAACTCAGACAGACTGTTGTAAGCACAAGTTTGACCAGTTTACACAAAAAATCTGTAGACTACAGGAACTCAGGAGGAACAGGGAAGGATTGTTTGGGTTAAGTTGCTTGTTATCATTCATATGGCTAAGTTAATATGGCCTTCCAATATGGCCTTAGACCCAAATACGGAAATCTTAAAGAATATGTCATTGTACTTACAAAGCAGACCGACTGTGTGTGTGTTTACATGAAACTGGACACTATACAAACATAATAGCTCTTTTCCAAAACCTAGTGAGCTGCCTACCTAGACAGCATTTGTTTTGTGGCTTTTAGTCCATGTCTGTTATCTTTGAGGACATATATTTGCTAGAGTACTCTTTAATGTTTAGCAAACAACTTTGTGCTGCATTATAAGGTAGCTTGTTGGGCTGAATTGCGAGAAACTAAGCAGACAAGATGAGAGAAATGTTGACTAAAATAGACTTATATTTCGTTTAAAACAGAAAAATATCGATATGTTCAATCTGATTATCTATTGGGACTGTTTTACCCAATATTTGTATGTACTGTGTATTGTTACAGTATGCTCATTAGAGTATTACACTGTAAGCTTAGCAACATGCTAACATCTAACTATTGGAGTCAATAGTGAGTCTTGACTCCTGTGCGCTTTGCGAGAGGATTGCTGTTTATTCAGAGTTTTTGGCTCCGTAAAGCGTTCCAAACTAGTAACTTACAGTATAAGGTTCCATTTTAGTTCACTTACAAAAAAATCTAGAGTTCTGAAAAACTAGCCACAAACTTGCCATAAATTTGCCGCAAATTTGCCACTCACTATTTTCACATGCAAATTACCTTGTGATTCACAGCAAATGCTTGCAGCTCTTCACTGGTAGTGGTGAACCTGCAGTAAACCTTTGGCAACAATGGACAATTTGCCGCAAGTTTGCCGCAGAGCTCATTTGCATCAGTGGCGAATTTGCGGCTAGTTTGTGGCAAATTTGCCATGAATTCTCGAATTTTATAAGGGTTAGGATGCTGCCTAAGACCCCGTCTACACTAATCTGTTTTTAACTCAGTTTTCAGTTTCCTAACGTCATCATTTTCCTAAGAATCCCATTATGGAGAGTATCTGTTTTCAATGGAGGAAAATAGCGTTCTAGTGTGAATGAGAGGTGTAAATGTAGCAAAATCAATGCGCTTTCAGACGAAAACGTATTAGTGTAAATGTGGCTTAAGGCTCTATTTTTAGTTTCCTAATGTCATCTTTTTCCAAAGTATGTGGCAATGGAGAGCGTTTTCAAAAGTCTCTGTTTTCAGTGGAGGAAAACAGCATTCTAGTGTGGATGAGAGGCGTAAACATAGCAAAATGTATGCATTTTCAAACCCTAAATCAGTTTTTATGTGGCCTTATAGTGTGGATGTGTTAGTTTCAGTTGAGACTGAAAGCGTTCTTGCATCCATCTTTACTGTTTTTAATTTTCTTTCCATGTAAACATGCGCTAGCTGGACATCTTTGACCGTTGCGGCGTGCCTGGCCTTTTTAGAGCCTCGCGCAGGAGAGCTGCGTTTTTTAGGTTGTTATGTTAAAAATAACTTAAAATTCTAAAAAAGTTTCTGGAGACACCTGCATTCTGTTCTACAGTAATTGTTTTGCTGCATCTAGATTTTTTTAGCACAAGAATGTGTTCTGTTTAAACGGCCCTTCAGAATGTTACATTGTTAGCTTAACAACATGCTAACGTCAAACATTTTTGGAATCATTTGTGAGTCGAGTTCCACATAAGCTTTAGTATAGTAAGTGTATAGTGCTATTTGTGTGGTGTTCAGAGTTGGAGATGTCCTGTGTAGAGCGTTCCAAATGAGTCACTTATGAGGTTCCATTTAAGTTAGGATGCTGCCTAAGGGACTTTTCAGACCGAATGTATTCTTGTGTCTGTGTGTGCTGTTTTTTTATTGTCTCTCTATGTAGAAATGCATTAGACAGATGTATTTTCACTGTTGCACCATGTTTTGAGAGTTGGGAGACTTGCCCAGTGTTAAAACAACTTGGATGCCTTTGCAGGTGTCGCAGCGTCTGTTTTTCCTCCCAGCGCTTTACACAGGCGTGCCGTGTTTTTTTTTAGACACTATGTTCAAAAGAACTTGAACTTCAAAAAAAAAAACTTGTCTGGAGACATCTGCATTCTGTTCTATTTGTTGCGCTTAGGGTTGCAAATGGCCGGAAAATTTCCGGAAACTTTCCAGAAACTTTCCATGGGAAGTTAAGCTGGGGAATTTTGGAAATATTGGAAAAAACTTTGGCCACTTGGCTATATGCTGCTGCGTCTTTGTGGCATTCTTAACATAGTTCTTTGCACAGTATTTGCAAATGTACACAGCCTCTCCTTCTACATTGGCTGAGGTGAAATGTATCCACACATCAGATGGCGCACGTGGCATTGATCTGTAGAATAAGATTAGAAACAAGCTTGTAAAAAACACTAATGCAATGCCATGCACAGATATATAAATAGTTAGCTAAACAACTGGAATATTCTGGAATGGTAAAAATATTTTACAATTGATGCTGGACAAATGAATTGAAATAGGCTAGATGAATAGATGAACACTCCTCAATCAGCATGCTAAATCAAACTAACCTATGTTCTTGTATGATAACAGAAAACTGGCTAGCAGAAGGCAGAAGAAACAGCATCACAGTTGAGCTAGCTAGCACCATGATAGCTAGCCTCTTAAATTGTCAATGAAATGGTGTTAGCTAGCTTACATTTAACATATCTGATTTACTGGCTAGCTAGCTACTGTATAAACACATTTTGATTTAGTATTTGCTAGTTAAACTTTAATACCATAGATCAAATATATTTACCCTAGTAATATCATCAAAAGTTACTTGACATGATGTAGTCCTTGGGCTCAAATGCAGTAGTGTGGCTTCAATAGTCCTGCTGTAGTAAGTAGCCTGCAGTAAGTAGTGTGCTGTGTGCTTGTGATTGAGGAATGCGCAGGGTAGAAATTCAACTGAATTTGCATTAATTCTGGTTCCCTATCTGTCACTCACTCGACGTTGGTGTCGATGTAGTGACACTAGGGGTCACTCTTGGGAGCCCGAGACACCTCTGGTCTTTGATAAAAGGCCAATGAAAATTGGCGAGTGGTATTTGCATGCCACTCCCCCGAACATACGGGTATAAAAGGAGCTGGTATGCAACTCATTCAGATTTTCTCTTCGGAGCCGAACAGTCATGCTCGCTGAGCTGAATGCTACTGTTCATTTCACCTGCTGGATCTGACGGCGCATTTCAGCGGCTTCTCCCTCCTCTGCACTGGTGCACTGCAGAGAATGCCCCTGGGCACTTCGGCAGAAAAACTAGAGAGTATATTTTCTGAAAGAGCATTTTTCCCCTCTAAAAGAGTATATATTTCTCTAAAAGAGCGCACACACGGAACGTCTTTTTAAAGACGCGTCTTTTTAAAGATGCTTTTCCGATTGTGTGTTATTCCTGGTTGTGCTCGTTATCTCTCGCCTTCTAACGGTCATGATCACTGTCTTTCGTGTCTGGGCACTGCTCACGCGGAGACAGCGTTCGTGGATGGTCACGTTCTCATTGCGAGAATATGTCCATGGCAACGTTGCGGTCGCGGCTCGCCTTCGTATGAAAGCGAGCCACCCCAGAGGCTCCCGCCTCGGTCCTTTTACCCACGGGTTTGAGGCCAGCGCGGCTAGCACTGGGGGCGATTTGGGGACCCCAATGGGACCGCCTCCGCCGGGTATCCCCCCGTGGACCTCCCATTCCCCAGCACGCTCATCTGCCCCGATCGGGCTTCCGGGTGAGTCCGCCGGCTCGTCTCACAGCGAGTTCGACCTCTTATTCTGAGCCCGCGAAAGTGATGAGCTCTCGAGCGCAGCATCGGAGAGCGGGCTCGTCCAGTCGGAAGCCTCAGCTGGGCTCCTCCCTTCGGGGTCGATCGCCCAGTCACAGGCTGACGCGGAGATGACGACATGCTTTCCTGGACAGCCGCGAGCGTCGGTTAGAGTGGATTTCACCGTTCTTCCCTGAACCCTCGCGGCTCTGTGATTGGTTCCTGGGCTCGCGGCGCCGCTCAAAGCCACGCCCCACCCGCCCCGTTCCTTTCTTCCCGGAAGTGCATGAAGAGCTGACAAGGTCGCGGGAGGCACCTTTTACTGCCCGGTCCCGATCTTTTCAGCTTCCCCGCTCTCACTACCCTCGATGGTGGGGCGGCCAAGGTTTATTCGGCAATCCCCCGGTGGATAAAGGCGCTCGCGGTGCACCTATGCCCGCAGAGCGCCGCCACCTGGCGCGGGTGCCCAAAGCCCCCGTCCAAGGCCTGTAGGTTTACATCGTCTCTGATAGTCAAAGCCTACGGCGCTGCTGGACAAGCCGCCTCCGCCCTGCACGCCACGGCTCTCCTGCAAGTCCGCCAAGGTGCTAAAGGAACTGCACGAGGGTAGTTCCGCCCCGGGATTGATGCAGGAACTGCGCTCGGCGACCGACCTCGCTCTCCAAGCGACGGAGGTCACGGCGCGGTCTCTCGGGCGGACGATGGCCACACTAGTGGTCCAGGAGCACCACCTTTGGCTCAACCTGGTCGAGATGGGTGAGGCCGACAGGACACGATTCCTTACTGCCCCCATTTCCCAGGCGGGCCTATTCGGCGACACCGTCGAGGACTTTGCCCAGCAGTTCTCGATGGTAGAGCAGTAGATGGATGCTAGCCGGCTTATCCTGCCCCGGCGTGGCTCAAGATCCCGCACCCCATCTACTCATCGCCGAGGGCGTCCCCCTGCGGTGACTGCACCGGCTCCGCCGCAGCCCGCCCCTCCGGCCCGGCCCCGGCGTGGAGCCCACCGCAGGAAGCCGACGCCACCTGTCTCACAGCCGGCACCAAAGAACCCACGGAGGTCTTCGAAGTGCCCCTGAGACGGGCGACCCAGGGACAACGAAACCCGCTGCTCTGGAGCTGGTAAGCAGATCTTCATCTTTTTGTTACCTTTTGCATTTAATTGCGCTGCATGCCCAAGTGGCTGCAGTACTCAAGAGCTCCACAAGAGTGGTTTCCTTGTTCCCTGGGTCACATATCCGGTGTGTATGGCTGGCATCACGACCACCGTCCACCACTCCATTTGGCAGGTTGGCGCTCCAGCGGCGGTCTCCCGCCCTGAGCGTCCAGCTGTGGCACAAATCCGCCCCCAATGTGACAGTCTCCATGGGTCATGAAGACAGGCCTCTTCCTCCCCCGTCCCAGGCTGTTCCGGGGGTGGTCACAAGGAGCCAGGTAAGTGCTTCGATGTCCTCGGACTCAGCACGGCCACGATGTGGTGTGGCACCTCGAGCTCCGCCCCGCCGCGAGGCCCCACCCGCCGGTATATCCGATGACATTGTCCCTTTGGTCCCCCTTGCGCGGAACTCGGACGCATGGCTTGCGCTTTCCAGTCCGTCACGAGGGCTGGTCCGGACCGTCCGACTCGGCTGCACGATTCACTTCGCCGGGCATCCGCCCAGGTCCAGCGGTGTCCACTTCACCTTGGTGAAAGACGGAAACGCTGCTACCTTGCGCGGAGATCGCTACCCTCCTACGGAAGGACGCGATAGAAACCTGTCCCTCCAGCCGAGATGAAGAAGGGGTTTTACAGCCCCTACTTCATTGTACCGAAAAAAGGCAGTGGGTTGCGGCCAATCTTGGACCTGCGAGTACTGAACCGGGCCTTACACAGACTCCCGTTCCAGATGCTGACGCAAAGACGCATTCTAGCGAGCGTCCGGCATCAAGATTGGTTCGCAGCGGTAGACCCAAAGGATGCGTACTTTCACGTCTCGATCCTTCCTCGACACAGACCCTTCCTGCGGTTCGCGTTCGAGGGTCAGGCGTATCGGTACAAAGTCCTCCCTTTCGGCCTGTCCCTGTCTCCTCGCGTCTTTACGAAGATCGCAGAGGCAGCTCTTGCCCCATTAAGGGAGGTGGGCATTCGCATTCTCAACTATCTCGACGACTGGCTAATCCTAGCTCACTCTCGAGACGGGTTATGCGCACACAGGGACCTGGTGCTCCCACACCTAGCATATGTCAACCGCCAAGGCGGTCTGCGCTCCCGCTGTATGTCATAACTCGCCCGCCGTCTCCTTCAATGGAGTTAGCAGCACCAAGTCGCTGCAAGACACTCACATCCCGGGCAACCTCAACACTCTGGTGGACGCGCCGTAACAACAGGTTACCCTCAAGGGAGAGTGGAGACTCCACCTTCAGGTGGTCCAGCTGATTTGGAGTCGATTCAGTCAGGCACAGGTGCACCTGTTCGCCTCCCAAGAATCCTCCCACTGCCCGCTCTGGTACGCCCTCACCGAGGCCTTCCTCGGCATAGACGCGCTGGCACACAGCTGGTCCCCTGGCGTTCGCAAATATGCGTTTTCCCCAGTGAGCCTGCTCGCACAGACCCTGTGCAAGGTCAGGGAGGACGAGGAGAAGGTCATCCTGGTAAGCACCCTACTGGCCCGCCCAGACGTGGTGCTCGGACCTCACGCTCCTCGTGACAGCTCCCCCCGGGCAAATTCCCTGAGGAAGGCCCTTCTTTCTCAGGGAAGGGGCACCATCCGGCACCCACGCCCAGACCTCTGGAATCTCCATGTCTTGCCCCTGGACGGGACGCGGAAGACCTAAGCTGTCTCCCACCTGCGGTGGTAGACACGTTCACTCAGGCTAGGGCTCCCTCTATGAGGCGCCTGTATGCCTTTAAGTGGCGTCTGTTCGCTAAGTGGTGTTCTTCCCATCAGGAAGACCCCCAGAGGTGCGCAGTCAGATCAGTGCTTTCCTTCCTGCAAGAGAGGTTGGAAGGGAGGCTGTCCCCTTCCACCTTGAAGGTGTATGTTGCTGCCATAGCAGCACACCGTGACGCAGTCGACGGTAAGTCCTTAGGGAAGCATGATCTGATCATCAGGTTCCTAAGAGGCGCCAGGAGGCTGAATCCCTCCAGGCCGCGCCTTGTTCCCTCATCGGACCTCTGTAGTTTTTCAGGGTCTACAGAGAGCCCCCTTTGAGTTTTGCAGTCAGCTGGGCTTAAGGCACTCTCCTTGAAGACTGCCCTCCTGACTGCGCTCACTTCCATCAAGAGGGTAGGTGACCTGCAAGCGTTCTCTGTCAGCGAAACGTGCCTGGAGTTCGGTCCGGGCTATTCTCACGTGATCCTGAGACCCCCGACCGGCTATGTGCCCAAGGTTCCCACCACTCCTTTTAGGGACCAGGTGGTGAACCTGCAAGCGCTGCCCCAGGAGGAGGCAGACCCAGCCCTGTCGTTGCTGTGTCCGTGCACGCTTTACGCATCTATTTGGATCGCACGCAGAGCTTTAGAATCTCTGAGCAGCTCTGCTTTGGTGCACAGCAGAAAGGAAGCGCTGACTCCAAGCAGAGGATCACCCACTGGCTCATTGATGCCATAACTATGGCATGTCTCACCCAAAACATGCCGCCCCCGGTAGGGCTACGAGCCCATTCTACCCGTGGTGTAGCGGCTTCTTGGGCCCTGGCCAGAGGTGCCTCTCTAACAGACATTTGCAGAGCAGCGGGCTGGGCAACACCCAACACCTTTGCAATGTTCTACAACCTCCGGGTGGAACCGGTTTCATCCCAGGTAGTGGCACGCAACATAAGCGGATAAGCCCGGGATAGCCGGCCGGGTGTATCGCTTGCACATAGCGCCTTCCACCTCCTTTTGAGCTGAAGACATGCGCTGTTAATTCCCAGTAGTGTTCACAAAAGTTGTTCCCTGGTTGACTTCCTCCGAGCCCTGTGGCAGTCGAGTTTTCGGAGAGACTCGCTGCCGGCCCAGTACACGCGCTAACTAAGAGCCCGGTTCTGGGGTAGGTGCTCCGCATGTGGCGGTTCCCTGTAAGGCTAACCCCATGCGATCTATATCTTCCGCTAGTTCGTTTCCCTACTGGCAAACTGCGTCTTCCTTGGGCAGAGCCCCTCAGTCTCCATGTTGTAGTAACTCCTCCCCCATTGGGCCGGATCTACCTTGAAGGCTCTCCACATGGTTGGAAAGACCATGTGATGTATTCTTCCACTTAAATATCCCCCCCTCTCTTGGGGCGAGGTGTGGTCTCTGCGGTGTCCTCCCCTTGGGAGGGACACCCCCCGACTAGACCTGGCGGCCCAGTCAGATAATCCCCCTTCTTTTTTAGGGAGTGGAAAAAGAGAAGGGGAAAGAGGCCACGACTGCGTTAAGCCTGTCTATCTCTGGGTAGTCGACTTGTCCCCAAAAAGGGCCGTTTGACACTCATAACTGTGTTGGGGGAGGTTACGTGTCGACCTGGTGCGCTGGCTATGAGGCACACAGCAAGTTTGCCCACCACACACCGCCAGTTCACGTAACACAGTTCAGCCTTGTGGCGTTTTGTATAGGGACCCCTAGTGTCACTACTTCGACACCAAAGTCGAATGAGTGACAGATAGGGAACGTCATGGTTACTGGTGTAATCTCCGTTCCCTGATGGAGGGAACGAGACGTTGGTCCCTCCTGCCACAACGCTGAACTACCCGCTGAAATGGCCGGACCTTATATCGGCTCCTCAGCGTAAAACCTGAATGAGTGGTTGCATACCAGCTCCTTTTATACCCGTATGTTCGGGGGAGTGGCATGCAAATACCACTCGCCAATTTTCATTGGCCTTTTATCAAAGACCAGAGGTGTCTCGGGCTCCCAAGAGTGACCCTTAGTGTCACTACATCAACACCAACGTCTCGTTCCCTCCATCAGGGAACGGAGGTTACACCAGTAACCATGACGTTGTTTTAACCAAGATTATGCTGCAAGATTTTTTTTCAACTACATTTAAGTTCCCTGTTATAGGCTAACTTGCAATGCATTCCCGTTAATTCCCATATATTCCCGTTAATTCCCATGGAAAGTTTCCAACTTTGATTTTTGCAACCCTAGTTGCTCTGCATCTAGATATTGTGCACAACATGTTCAGTCTGAACGGCCCCTTAGAAGTCTAGGTTTTGGAACAGAGTTTCTGACCTGCTTCTCTGTGTTCATGTGTGAGTGAGCCCCCCTTAACTTCACTGCCGGATATTTATAGCTTCTGCTTCTCTAGCTGCTCCCCGTGCCAAATATAGACAAAGAACTGCAGGAGAAAGAGAGAGATCGAGAGAGGACAGCAGAGGAAAAGAGGAAGGATAGTCGATAGTTGATAGTTTCATTCAGGGGTCCTGATTACGTTTCTCTCTCTCTCTTCCTAATTCTTTGGTTCTCTGACTGTGAATAGAACCATCTGTTTGTCCTGGAGGCCATTGCTCAGTTTAGGGGGGTCAAACAACTTGGGCAGACCACTCTCATTTTTACTAGGGATGCACCGTTCCGATACCTGGATCGTATCGTCTCTGATACTTACGTTTTTAGATGGATCTGGTATCGGTCCGACGAGCCCGATCCAAATCCGATACTGTGTGTTAGTCATGTTCGTTCCTGTCAAGCTCCAAAAATGACATAAAAGAACCATAAAAACACCATTGAAGTAGTTCACATGACTCGTGCATTTTATTCAAAGTCACTTGAAGAAGTGCAATAGCTCTGTGAATCACAAAAGGCTGTGTTTAATAAGTAAATATATAATAACATTTGTGTTTCTTTACATATAATTAGCATTACTCAGTGAGGTATAGATATTCTAAACTGATTATGAAAAAAACAACACTGGTATCGGATCGGTATCGGCCGATACTGAGATTTCAGATATCGGATCGGAATAGAAAAAGTGGTATCGGTGCATCCCTAATTTTTACTCAAACACCCTTAATGTCCTCACTCCACCTCTTCCTTACAACCTTCATGGTCTATGACATTTCAAATGTGACATTCCATAAGAATGTTAATTTGTATAACTTTACTGCATGCTCTTACACCGTTTGTCGGGAACTGATCTTCACATTTTCCACTTTTGCCAGTTCACTTTCTCCTTTACATGGTACTAATTCTTTTAGCTGTCAGGAAAAATTTAAAGGGAGTGTTCACACAAAAATGAAATTTCTGTCATCATTTACTAACCCTCATGTTGTTCAAAACCTGTATGTTTCATTACATGTTACCTTTTAACCAACAACATACAAATAAAATAGATGTAAATTTCAAAAAAAGGCATCAAATCTTCAAAGGCAACAGACCTTTACATTTTTCACTTTGCATTAGTTTTAGAAGTGACACATCACCCTGTTTCTGGTTTATAAACAGGTTGCACAACACTGGTAATGGACTCTTATTTTGCACAAAACTCTTTTTTCGTAGCATTTAGTTTAACTGTGTCTTTGCCAACCTTTTATGAAACATGCTTCTGTCCTGAGAATGCCCATGTCAACTTTTCCATCTCGGCTCTGGGTGGTGTTGCCAGCAGATCCAGCTGCCCAAGCACCAGTTCTGTTTACTAACAGTAGAGTAAGGCAGGCTGGTCTTTACCATACAAGATGAGCTCACATGCGTATGTATATGTGCTACATGATGACAATAGGCAGAGTTTGATGAATGGATGGAGACGGATCTTTAAAAACAGTAAAATCTACTCTAGAATATAAAAAATCACTTAACATTTTGGAACTCTGAGTAGCATTTATATACAGTATGGGTGTTCCTTCAACTTCTGGCACCTAAACTGGTGATTTCTAGAAAGCAAAGTCTTGTTAAAACATTTTTCACACTCTCTATAATTTGTAGAATTTGTCTTTTAGCAATGCCCAACAGTGAATGTACATGCATCACAAGAGATTTCTGTTATTTTTGTGAAATTCATGAAAATTCACAGTGTCATTTCCATCACATCTCAAATTCTGTATTGTGTTTAATAGTATTCTGAGGTTGAAATGATGCTAATGGAAATCCCTTTTATTTATTTATTTATTTATTTATTTATTTATTAATTTTTTATTAACATTTTTTATTGATTCATACAGTAAACAAAGAAAAGCAAAACGTATATACACAGAATCAACATTTAAACCCCACTATTACCCCTCCCAAACCCCAAACCCACCCTGACCCTCAACATACATTCCTGTGGTCACACATGAGTATATACACACACACACACACACACACACACAAAAAATATATATATAATAATAATAATCACACACATTTATAACTATACCTCTCTCTCCACTGCCCCTCTCCAAGAGCCCTCCAAGAACACCAAATTGTTGCCCCATTTCCCAACAAACGAATCCTAGTTCCCCAGTCTTCTAGCTGACACTTACTCGAAAGCCGGCACCCTCCCCATCTCTGTGCATCATTCCTGAAATGGGGCGCTCCAGCCGACTTCCATCCCATTAAAACAATTTGTCTGGCGATCATAACACTGGTTAGAACCCAATTTTTTATGTGTTTATTCCCTATATTGATGACCGAAGTTTGAGTGCCCAGTACATCACACATAAAACTCTGAACCTTCAAACAAAATTCTTAGATCTTAACACACCACCAAAAAACATGGGTTGTGTCTCCATCTTCTGATTGGCATCACCAGCAGGTGGGTGTGTTTTAAAACCAAGCCTATACAATCTAGAGGGGGTCCAATAGAATCGATGTAAAATCTTGAATTGCATAAGGCACACCCTTGCATCTCTGGATGCAGACTTGATGTTTTTTAGAATCCTAGCCCACACTCCCTCCAATACCAAGTTTAAATCTTTCTCCCATAATCTCTTGATAAAAGTTAAAGCTCCATCCCCCAGACTCTGAATTAGCAGGGAGTAATACACTGATGCCTCATGACCTTTTCCAAAAGCAGTAATCACCACTCCCAGAGTATCTGCCGCATTAGGGGGGTGTATGCTACTCCTAAAAATAGTAAAGAGCAGGTGGCACAGCTGTAAATACCTAAAGAACTGAGACTGAGAATCCCAAAATGTTGAACCAAACTTTCAAAGGATCTCAACACTCCACTCACATATAGGTCACCGAGTGTATTAACCCCCCTCACAATCCAATCTGACCAACAGAAAGGGGATTTATTAATACATAATTTTGGGTTCAGCCATATGCTCGATGCAACATTTAAATAAATGTCCGAATTAAACACTGGACACTTTTGTCCATATCGAGTGCAAATGCGAGATAACGGGGTGTAACTTATCTTCTCCGATTAGTTTGATAGAAACATACATTAAAGCACCAACTATGTAAATTCCTTTTCTCCATATGTGGCAACACCTCTAAACTCACCAGGGCGTGATCAGAGACTAAAATGTTTCCAATTGAGCAATCAACAATAGATGAAATGAGGGACTTAGATATATAAAAAAAAATCTATTCTAGAATAAATCTTATGGACTGATGAAAACAAATATATAGTCCCTACCAGAAGGGTTCAAATGTCTCCAAATATCTGTAAGACCAAGATTTTTACACATCCTGTGAAATGTCAGTGTTGCTCTAGGGGGCTTACACACTTTTGCTTCACTATGATCAAGGACTGTGTCCATCAAAAGATTAAAGTCTCCTCCCAATATTATATCATGAGGGGTGCCAGCGGCTTGCAACATCCCTTCAAGATCAATAAAAAAGCCCTGATCATCAACGTTTGGTGCGTAAATATGAGCCAAAATAAGACTTTGCCCCTGAATTTCTGCTAAAACGGTAATGACTTTTCCTAATTTATCTTTAATCTGTTTGAGACATTTGAACTGTAGATGCTTACTTATCAGTGTAATGACCCCCTCTGCTCTTACTTGAGCCAACACTAAAGAAAACATGTCCACCCCATATCTTCACAAATTCTTCAGCTTCCTGCGGGGAAAGATGCGTTTCTTGAAGAAACATTATATCATATTTCTCACACTTAAGAAGAGAAATAACCTTCCTTCTTTTAATGGAGTGCCCCAACCCATTCACATTCCACGTGGAGAGAGACAATCCACTCATATTAACATTTGACATTTTGAAATATTAGAAAAAATAGATTGTGTGTCAAAAACAAAATTATAAAGACCACATTCTAACATTAGTGCAACAATCAAACCCCGAACTTCCCCCAGAACCAAACAAACAGACAAAAGGAAAACATGCGCATTAACCCCACACATGACAGCACCAACTGGCGTCCATCCCTCTAAACTCAAACAGTCCATGTACGCCTACTAGAGCCCCCGCGACAACTTTGCCATCGGATTGCTCAAATCTGGTGTTTCTACACAAATTTTGTGAGTTTGTGAGACAGAATTACACAACAAGATAATCTATGAAACAAACTCCAGCCAGTAGGCAGAATAAACACAAAGAACATGTAGAGTCATGACATAACTATCCCGAAGGTGTGTTACTCCACAAAACAAACTCCAGCCACTAAGCGGAACAAGCAAAAAAAAAAAAAAGGTGCTCAGTTTCCTCGGACAGTCAAACGAATGTTCAGTGAGCCGGCCCATTCGGCTGCTACATGAGTGCAACAAATGACCCAATCCCTCCAGTGTCTTGCAAGAAATACTCCACAAAACAAACTCCAGCGAATAGGAGGCATAAGCACAAAGAACGTGCAGATTCATCCACAAAACTGTCCCGAAGGAGTGTTACTCCACAAAACAAACTCCAGCCGCTAGGCGCAACCAGCACAAAAATAAATAAAAAAGGCGCTCAGTTTCCTCGAACAGTCAAGTGAATGATCAGTGAGTCGATCCACTTGGCTGCAACGTGAGTACCACAAAATGACTTACTCCATTGACTTTATGAAGGACATCGCTTGCTGGGGACATGTGAATGTTTTATGGTCATCCTTAGTAGGGATGCACCGATACCACTTTTTCTCTTCCGATCCAATTCCGATATCAGAAATCTCAGTATAGGCCGATACCGATCCCAAGCTGATTACAGTGTTGTTTTTTTGCATAATCAGTTTAGAATATCTTTACATTATTGTGTGGAACTAATTGGGAGTACTCTTCAATATGTAAAGAAACACAAACCTCTAACTACGTACACATTATTTCAATATAAATGTATAGCTTATTAAGAAACACTTTATTATTAACTTGTATACTGGATAATGTTGCAGCAAAATTAACAGAAATTCCAGTCTTCAAGTCTTCATAGAAAAGAAACCAGTGTTTTATTTTTAAATGCAAGAGTCATATGAACTACTTTAACTGTGTTTTTATGGTTCTTTTATGTCATTTTTGGAGCTTGACAGTGATGAACATGACTAACACACAGTATCGGATTTGGATCGGGCTCATCGGACCGATACCCGATCCGTCTAAAAGCTTCAGTATCGGAGCCGATACCGATCCAGGTATCGGATCGGTGCATCCCTAATCCTTAGCATCTATTCTCAATTTGGCCGGGAACATCAGTGCAAAAGCGACCTTCCATTGATGTAAGAGTTTCTTGCGTTCCTTGAATCGATCGTGTTTCTCTCTTGTCGAATTTGCAAAGTCTGGGAACAAGAAAATGCTGTGGTTTTTCCTTTACTCCTCGCCTCACGCAACACAAGATCTTTATCGGATGATCTCAGAAATTTGGCCAGAATTGATCGGGGCTTGTCTCCCTCAGCAGATCGTTGAGCCGGAACCCTTTGAGCTCGCTCGATTTCCAGCTTATGGCTTGTTATGTCAAGCAGATTTGGAAAGAGCCCGTCCAGGAATTTCACCATATCCTGACCCTCTTCGGCCTCAAGAATTCCGACGATTCAGATGTTATTCTGCTGGCTGTGGTTCTCCATGTCCTCCGACTTCTCCCAGACACCTTCCAAATCCACCTTGGTTTCTAGCGGATTAGCAGATAATTTCCTTTCCGATGACTCCAGATAATCGATCTGTTTCTTGACATCCCACACTCTTGTAAACACCTCAGTGAATTTTGTCTCCATGGCAGTGATTGATCGACGTATCACTGCGAGATTCTCCAAGTCAGCAATGACCTTCGTCAGCATTGCCGACATGTTCCAACTTTTCTTGCCGAATTTCCCTCATTTCTCTGACCAAATCGACTCCCGGGCTCAGGGCCTGCTCAGGGGTGTCAGCTTGAGCACGTAAGTGTCTTTTAATGTCTCCAGAGCCCGAAGATTTTGAATTCTTTTACATATTGTCCTCCTAGAACAGTTATGGAACAGAGTGTATCGAATCTCACCTGTTTATGTCATTAATAGTTTTAAAACTAGCAAAGTGCCCAGAGCTCGCCGTTCACACATCCGAACCTCGCATGGCGTCACATGACTCCGGAAATCACGTTTTTAATGTTTTTAGAATAAAATGGCTCTAACTCCTTTGTCTTAGGCTAATTTCATAGCTAACATTTTATTTTTACTAAATACAATAAAAAAAAAATTTGTAATCTTTTTACGTAATTTGGCAAAATTGCAGCTTGATTGGAAATGACTCCCAATAAAAAATATTCTGCTTACAAGTGATATTTACCTTGATTTTTCTTTGAAGCATCACTTTTTACCTCAATGCTCTTACTGACAGTTTTGTCCACTTGGTTAATAATACACAAATAGACAGCATATTTGTAGTGTTTTTAAAGTGTTTTTTTTTTTTTAAATAAATGTTTAGCTTTTTTTTTGCCAACTTTTGAGAAACTTTATTAGGGGAAATATTTTTGTTGTGGTGGAAATTATGCCACAATAGAGGCCTAATTTGTAAAACATTTTTAGAAATAATTTTCACACAATTAATATTGAAATGATTTATGTTTATTTCACTCTTTGTTTAGATTATCATAGTTTTAAACATGTGATGATTAGTATTTATACAATGCTTTTTCAAATTTTACTATTGAAAGTCTGGGTATGGGACAACGCTAAAACAGTAAAATCAATACATATAATGCATTTGAAAGTACCATAAATAAATAATGAAGGCCTTATAAAAAGTTTCCAAGTCCATTTTAATGTGACCTTCATATAACAAAAAGCAAAAAATGTTGAAATCTTTTTTTTATTATTATTAATATATTTGAGTTTAAATTATGTTATTACGTGAAAAGAAATTGACCACAGGGTGAGAGGAGAGACATCAAACTATAGCACAGCTACACTATGTACTGTAGGAAATTGTTTGCCTGGGACAACGGTCAATTATACAGCGTTTGTTTATATTCATATATTTTACCACAGAATGCTGCGATTGACCAATCAAAATCAAATATTCCAGAGAGTTGCATGATTAACTGTAATACGTTTCTTTGTGAGCATTTAATGACTTTGAAGCTAGTCTTACAACAACACAGACCTGTAATGAGACAACCCGTCTTTTATAATGGAGTGTCAGCTTTTATGACTGTGATGTTTAACATGGTTGTGTGATAGTTCATGGGCTTTTGTTAGCTTTTAGATTTTTTAGATTTTTCCACACTAACTTAAAGAGAGCATGAGACAGAGAGGGTTACTCTGTGCTGATGTCTGTTGCTTAAACCCTTAGCAGAGTGTTTGTGTGTGTTAGTCAGTGTGTTTTTTTCCTCTTTTCAGGTCACTAAAGTTTAATGTAAAGTTAAATAGACCCCTGTCATATTTGCATTTGTGTGAGCTCCAGTTTTGGCCAATCACGCATACACACCTTTGTAAACTAATTGGACATATTTCCCTTTTCCTCTGAGCCATTGTGCTCTGTTTTTGACCCAGTTGGCATGTTTGGCAGTAGTTTTCCTGTTTAGGCCCCAGTGTGGCATTTTAGGAGCAAGAGATAGGGGCAAGAATCTGACAATCAGTCCAATATACTGTCTTCATATTGTGTTGGAATTACTGATATTATGAGAGGACAACATGAAGATTCTCAGAGTGTCTTTGCCTACGGCAAAATGGATCCTTGCTACTGTAGTTAATTTATTAGTCAAAGGTAGTGTAATGCATTACATTTTAAATTCTTTAATCAGATTACAGTTACTGGCTTTCAATTAAGTTAATTACTTTTAAGTACATCACTTGGGTTACCCTTGTGTCTAAAATAATATTTATGTAGAATAAAATTTAAAAAAAAATTTGTTTTTTAATATGTACGTCTGTTTGCGTTTCTGTGATGGCAGTAGAGTCACTAATGAGTCATTGTAAGGGAGAAACGTGTGTATGACTTGCGTGCGACAATGAACAAAGAATGAAATAGTGTATGGACATTATTTTGAATTCGTTAAATGGAAAAACAAGCGTTTCTGTGAAAGGTGTTTAAAAAAGTAATTTAAAAGTAATTAGTATTGTAATTACTTTTTAATGAAGTAATCAGTAAAGTAATCTTATTACATTTTTATAGAAGTAGTTAGTAATTTGGTGTGGATTACTTTTTTGAGTAACTTACCCAACACTGATCACTGCAATAATTCTATGGCTGGGTATCAGTACAGATTTCCCCATTTCATTTGATTCCGATTCACAAGCTCTCGATTTGATTTCGCTTTTGATACGATTTGATTCGCTTGTTATTCATTTGGGTATATTTCAGTTAGGCTATAATGTTCATTTTTCTTACATTTGACAGAAATGCTCTCTTAGCTAATGTGGTAAATTATACAGGGAACCTTCTAGCTTGGTACATTATGAAAATAATAATTTATAAATTTAACAACACACGCCCAAACTATGCAGATAAATTAGTAATTTTAATATCTATAATAATCAACACATCCAAAACTCAAGTAAACGTTAAAGTAAAAGTAAAAGATCGATCTTGGGATTTGAAGAATTGATATCGGGATCACTGAAATGAAGATCGCGGTTAGTCATAAAAATCAATATTTTTACCCAGCCCTAACTAATTTACTTTTATATTCTCTTTCAAAATGTTTGAGTTCAAAGAAAGCACATCGGGTTACTCTAGACTTACATATAAATAAATGGCATATCAAACATAATAAAAGTTCCTAACTGCTTGTAACTGTTGAGTCGCTTAGTTACAAGTAGTTCCCAGTTGTAATTGGAAACAGAACATGACTTGAGCAAAGCATAGGTTTTTATAGTACGCTGCATATATAAATTGATTGACGCGAATGAAAGCAAGGCTTTTGTTTGGTTTTCTAGCATTTTTTGTCCACTGGATATTTGTGGAAAGTTTTATTTTCTATATTTTGTTGCCTGAACAATCGTAAGCCAGGTACACAATAGTACAACTTAATGAATAGGCCGTCTACTCTCTGACAACAATTTATGCTCTTAGATTATCTTGAATCATCCTTGAATTAAAAGTAATGTATTTTTTATCACTTTTGTTGGTATTTTTGCTCTTTTTCCACAGTGTGTCAGTGTTTCTCTGTGTTAGAGGATGGAGCTCTCGCTCACAGTCTTCAAGAGCAGGAAAGTGAGTATCAGCCTCCACTTCCTGTAAGCTTTCTGGTTCTTCTTTATTTTTTTGGGTTTAACTGAACCTGATTTAGCTTCATTCATCTGAGTCTGATTCATCTTCTCATTTCATCTAATCTCAGTTGAACAGTTCTACAGCGCCAACATCCAGAAGAACCAGTCGGTACAGAATGATGTTCGTCTGGCAAGGAGACTGCAAGAAGAAGAGGAACGGCAAGCGAATCTCTGTCGAGACCTGAGGCAACTGTAAGCATCGTCAGGCATCTACATGTGCCCCGAATTACACAGTCAGCAACATCGCAAACCACAGACATTTGGGATATTCAAATCATTTGTCTTGACTCATTGGTGTTGCATAACCTGATTAGTTGGCGCATCATGAGGTATAAGTCGAAAAACCACAGAGAAGAAACTTTGGCCCCAACCAGAATGTTTTTTGAAACCATTAGAGTAAACTTAGCTTAATGTGACTCAGTAACATTTATAATTTTCCACTTCTAGTGACAGTTGGTATATAGCTTGTTCAGGGCTTTAAATACATGATATTGCCACTTAAACAGACTAAAGGGGAAAACAAAAAGAATATAGGTGAGACTGTTGTTAGTTGTCACACTTTTTACTCAAGTAAAAAAATCCTAAGGGTAGGTTTATTTTTAAATAAAAAAATGATTGTATATTTCTGCCATTTTTGCACAGGAGAAAAATACAGTTTAATGAACACAAGTTGAAATATAGTAGGGCATGTTGTCACACTACAGGTGCATCTCAATAAATTAGAATGTCGTGGAAAAGTTCATTTATTTCAGTAATTCAACTCAAATTGTGAAACTCGTGTATTAAATAAATTCAGTGCACACAGACTGAAGTAGTTTAAGTCTTTGGTTCTTTTAATTGTGATGATTTTGGCTCACATTTAACAAAAACCCACCAATTCACAATCTCAGAAAATTAGAATGCATCATAAGTGCACTCAATACTTGGTAGGGGCTCCTTTTGCTTTTAATTACTGCCTCAATTCGGCGTGGCATGGAGGTGATCAGTTTGTTGCACTGCTGAGGTGGTATGGAAGCCCAGGTTTCTTTGACAGTGGCCTTCAGCTCATCTGCATTTTTTGGTCTCTTGTTTCTCATTTTCCTCTTGACAATACCCCATAGATTCTCTATGGGGTTCAGGTCTGGTGAGTTTGCTGGCCAGTCAAGCACACCAACACCATGGTCATTTAACCAACTTTTGGTGCTTTTGGCAGTGTGGGCAGGTGCCAAATCCTGCTGGAAAATGAAATCAGCATCTTTAAAAAGCTGGTCAGCAGAAGGAAGCATGAAGTGCTCCATAATTTCTTGGTAAACGGGTGCAGTGACTTTGGTTTTCAAAAAACACAATGGACCAACACCAGCAGATGACATTGCACCCCAAATCATCACAGACTGTGGAAACTTAACACTGGACTTCAAGCAACTTGGGCTATGAGCTTCTCCACCCTTCCTCCAGACTCTAGGACCTTGGTTTCCAAATGAAATACAAAACTTGCTCTCATCTGAAAAGAGGACTTTGGAACACTGGGCAACAGTCCAGTTCTTCTTCTCCTTAGCCCAGGTAAGACGCCTCTGATGTTGTCTGTGGTTCAGGAGTGGCTTAACAAAAGGAATACGACAACTGTAGCCAAATTCCTTGACATGTCTGTGTGTGGTGGCTCTTGATGCCTTGACCCCAGCCTCAGTCCATTCCTTGTGAAGTTCACCCAAATTCTTGAATCGATTTTGCTTGACAATCATAAGGCTGCGGTTCTCTCGGTTGGTTGTGCATCTTTTTCTTCCACACTTTTTCCTTCCACTCAACTTTCTGTTAACATGCTTGGATACAGCACTCTGTGAACAGCCAGCTTCTTTGACAATGAATGTTTGTGGCTTACCCTCCTTGTGAAGGGTGTCAATGATTGTCTTCTGGACAACTGTCAGATCAGCAGTCTTCCCCATGATTGTGTAGCCTAGTGAACCAAACTGAGAGACCATTTTGAAGGCTCAGGAAACCTTTGCAGGTGTTTTGAGTTGATTAGCTGATTGGCATGTCACCATATTCTAATTTTTTGAGATAGTGAATTGGTGGGTTTTTGTTAAATGTGAGCCAAAATCATCACAATTAAAAGAAACAAAGACTTAAACTACTTCGGTCTGTGTGCACTGAATTTATTTAATACACGAGTTTCACAATTTGAGTTGAATTACTGAAATAAATGAACTTTTTCACAACATTCTAATTTATTGAGATGCACCTGTATATGGGGTAAGTTGTCACTATGGAACCTGCCATTAAACAACATATTATAGGCTTTCTGCAGTTAAAGTAAAACAAACGTGAAACACAAAACAATTCACGAAATACCAAAAGTGTAAAAAGTAACATACCAATTTTTTGGCCAACAAATATTGATGTTATTAAATGATGTAAATTTATTACATTTAAAACACATGCCCCGACCTGAGATTACTGAAACATTTCCTTGTTCTGAGAACACAACTTTTCAGTAAAAATGAATGAATTAATTAATTAATTAAATAATGTGTGCCAATGTGGTTTGATTATGTTTGCTTGTTTACCCAACAGCTATAACAAAAATATAATAATAGTGAAAATTTACTTTGGACAGTACATTTTCCAAAGATAAAACACATTTACGCAGTTGTACTTTTGACTCAAAAGCTTAAAGTTACAGAGATATAGCCCTTGTGACACCAAGCCTCATTCTGCCTAATTAATTTAAAATTAAATTAAATTCAGTTTAATTTAACTTTCCTTCAGGGAGGAAGAGGACTGCAGATATGCTCATATTATTCAGGAAGAGCTTCAGAGATGTGCAGAGGAGGCCAGGAGGAGAGAGGAAGAGGATGAGGTATGTTACCAAACATATCAAAGATCAACTGGATGTTTTCTGGAGAAAAAAAATAAATAAATAATTGAGTTGTCCTGAGACAATGTAATTGTAAAAGTGATCCAATTTTTATTTTTCATTGGAAAACATGTCTAGACATGCACAGTTTTGACAAGTATTTTGCTTAAGCTGGCTGACAGGCATTCTTGTTTTCACCTGATAAGAGTCAATTGTTCTTTAATTAGATTTTTCTTCATAAATCAAGTGTAAATCACTAAATAAAACTGGATGTGGCCCCGCTCCTGCAATACATCCACAGAAATAAAGTGTCAATTTTAGATACACTCTGAAAAGTATGTGTTTTCCAAAATATGTGTTGACTGAGAGCATTTTCGAAACGCTCTGTTTTTGGTTGAGGAAAACCCAGGTGTAGTGTGGATGAGAGGTGTAAACGTAACAAAATAAATGCATTTTCAAACAAAAACGTATGTGTGGATATGGCTACATCTGCACTCAACTTTATTTTCAGTTTCCTAACATCATAGTTTTCCAAAGTATGCGGTAATGGAGAGCGTTTTCAAAACGCTATGTTTTTGGTGCTGAAAAACGGCATTCTTGTGTTTACGTTTTTCATTTTTATTTGAAAACGTCCTGGTTACTTTCGTAACCTCCGTTCCCTGTTGGAGGGAACAAGATGTTGTGTCGATGTAGTGACACTAGGGGTCACTCTTGGGAGCCCCAAACACCTCTGATGATGAGAATTGGCGAGTGGAATTTGCATGCCACTCCCCCGGACATACAGGTATAAAAGGAGCTGGTATGCAACCACTCATTCAGGTTTTGTGCTGAGGAGCCAAGACAAGGTCCCAGCCATTTCAGCGGGTAGTTCAGCATTGTGGCAAGAGGGACACAGCGTCTCGTTCCCTCCATCAGGGAACAGAGGTTACGAAAGTAACCAGGACATTCCCTATCTGTCACTCACTCGACGTTGTGTCGATGTAGTGACACTAGGGGTCCCTATACAAAATGCCACAACTAGCTGAACTGTGTGACGTGGACTGGCGGTGCGAGACGGGCAGACCGCTGTGTGAGGAGGAGAAGCCGTTGAAATGTGCCGTAAATCCAGCAGTTTGAGGTGAATGGAATGGAGAATTGAATTCAGTGCACTGAATGCAACCGCTCGGCTCTGAAGAGAAAATCTGAATGAGTGATTGCATACCAGCTCCTTTTATACCCGTATGTCCGGGGGAGTGGCATGCAAATTCCACTCGCCAATTCCCATTGGCCTTTTTTCAAAAAGCAGAGGTGTTTGGGGCTCCCAAGAGTGACCCCTAGTGTAACTACATCAACACAACGTCGAGTGAGTGATAGATAGGGAACTCTGTTTTCAGTTTCCTAACATCATCGTTTTTTGTGTCTTTTTGAAACGGTAATGGCATTTTCGAAACACTCCATTTTTGGTGGAGGAAAACGGCATTCTAGTGTGGATGAAAGGCGTAAACGTAGTAAAATTAATTCTTTTTCAAATTAAAATGTATTCAGTTTCCTACTGTCATTGTTTTCCAAAGTGTGGTAATGGTTTACAAAATGGTAATGCCACTTTCAAAATGCTCCATTTTTGGGATAGTAAAATGTCATTCTAGTGTGGATAGAAGGCATAAACATAGCAAAATCAATGCATTATAAAATGAAGACATTTTTGTTTGAAACTTTTTCATTTTCGTTTCAATACTCAAGTTTTCTGTTTCCTTACGTCATTGTTTTCCAAAGTATACAATAATGGAGAGCGTTTTTAAAACGCTCTGTTTTCAGTGGAGGAAAACTGCATTCTAGAGTGAATGAAAGGCGTAAACATAGCAAAATGAATGCATTTTCAAGCAAAAATTTGTGTGGATATGATTCAAAAGAGAAAGTCCAAGAGAGAGCAGACACTTCATGTATAAATTATGTATAGACATCCCTTGGCAAGTTCAATTACTTGTGATTTGCAGTCTTCGTAAGCATTTTGTTCATTCTTCTATTGTTATTTATCTTTCAAGCTGCGTCCTGCATCTGATCGAGTGCTAGTTGTGTAGAGATGCTTGTTTGTAGCAGAATAAAGAATAGACAGAACATAAAAGAAAAAAAAGAAAGAATGAAGACTTAAACCCTACTTGTATGAGTGGGATCTTGCACTCTGATATCCATTTACTTCAAGGATTCTATTCTGCTCTCAACACATCCTTTATTTAGCTGTTGGGCGACATTTCTTTTGCCTAAAGGAGTGGCTTTGTCATCTTTGTTGTCGGAGTGGTTTTAAAAGTGTTCCCATGGCGATGTCTGTGGTATTTCCGAGGTGACAAGTGGTTTGGCAGGGTGGAAGTGACCACTCATCTGGGAGGGCACATCCCGTTGGATGCTTCTGTAGTGAGCGATGTGAAACAGTGAGGTTCTGTATTTGTGGAAAGACTGTTTACAAGAAGCTTTCTGAAGCAGTCTGTCTGGAGCCTTTATTCTACACTTTGGAAAATGTTTTAAGGAAGTAAATGTCTATGGTGTTTCTGCTTGTACTAGTGTAAACAGTGTCGCAAGTAAGTATTTGGACACTTAAGCCACACTTAAAAATGTATGAAGGTTTTAAATGATAAAACATTTGTGTGTGGGTATGTATATATATATAGCAGTTACAGAAATACTCAAACCAACCCGTCCGGCACCAACAATCATGCCACGGTCCAAATCACTGAGATCACATTTATTCCCCATTCTGCTGGTTGATGTGAACATTAACTGAAGCTCCTGACCCGTATCTGCATGATTTTATGCATTGCTCAGCTGCCACACGATTGGCTGATTAGGTAATCGCATGGATGATTGTTGGTGCCAGATGGGCTGGTTTGAGCATTTCTGTAACTGCTGATCTCCTGGGATTTTCACACACAACAGTCTCTAGAATTTACTCCAAATGGTGCCAAAAACAAAAAACATTCAGTGAGCAGCAGTTCTGTGGATGGAAACGCCTTGTTGATGAGAGAGGTCAACAGAGAATGGCCAGACTGGTTCAAACTGACAAAGTCTGCGATAACTCAGATAACTGCTCTGTACAATTGGGGTGAGAAGAATTGCAGATGTGGGTTGGTGCTGTTTTGGCGGCACGAGCGGGACCTACACAGTATTAGGCAGGTGGTTTAATGTTGTGGCTGATCAGTATATATTGTGTATATATTATATACACTGGCGGCCAAAAGTTTGGAATAATGTACAGATTTTGCTCTTATGGAAAGAAATTGGTACTTTTATTCACCAAAGTGGCATTCAACTGATCACAATGTATAGTCAGGACATTAATAACGTGAAAAATTTCTATTACAATTTAAAAAAAAAAAATTTTTTTTTTAACTTAAACTACTTCAAAGAGTTCTCATCAAAAAATCCTCCACGTGCAGCAATGACAGCTTTGCAGATCCTTGACATTCTAGCTGTCAGTTTGTCCAGATACTCAGGTGACATTTCACCCCACACTTCCTGTAGCAATTGCCATAGATGTCTTGTTGGGCACTTCTCACGCACCTTACAGTCTAGCTGATCCCACAAAAGCTCAATGGGGTTAAGATCCATAACACTCTTTTCCAATTATCTATTGTCCAATGTCTGTGTTTCTTTGCCCTCTCTAACCTTTTCTTTTTGTTTTTCTGTTTCAAAAGTGTCTTTTTCTTTGCATTTCTTCCCATAAGGCCTGCACCCCTGAGTCTTCTCTTTACTGTTGTGCATGAAACTGGTGTTGAGCGGGTAGAATTCAATGAAGCTGTCAGCTGAGGACATGTGAGGCGTCTATTTCTCAAACTAGAGACTCTGATGTACTTATCCTCTTGTTTAGTTGTACATCTGGCCTTCCACATCTCTTTCTGTCCTTCTTAGAGCCAGTTGTCCTTTGTCTTTGAAGACTGTAGTATACACCTTTGTATGAAATCTTCAGTTTTTTGGCAATTTCAAGCATTGTATAGCCTTCATTCCTCAAAACAATGATTGACTGGTGAGTTTCTAGAGAAAGCGTTTTCTTTTTTGCCATTTTTGACCTAATATTGACCTTAAGACATGCCAGTCTATTGCATACTGTGGCAACTCAAAAACAAACACAAAGACAACGTTAAGCTTCATTTAATGAACCAAATAGCTTTCAACTGTGTTTGATATAATGGCAAGTGATTTTCTAGTACCAAATGATCAATTTAGCATGATTATTCAAGGATAAGGTGTTGGACTGATGGCTGCTGGAAATGGGGCCTGTCTAGATTTGATCAAAAATGACTTTTTTCAAATAGTGATGGTGCTGTTTTTTTACATCAGTAATGTCCTGACTATACTTTGTGATCAGTTGAATGCCACTTTGGTGAATTAAAGTACCAATTTCCTTCCGAAACAGCAAAATCTGTACATTATTCCAAACTTTTGCCGCCCAGTGTATATATCACTTGTGAGAAGAATATTTTTATTAGGTGTCATTTCTAATCAAGCTGTAATTTTGCCAAATTATGCAAAAGGTGTAAAATATTGTTTAAATGTGTGTATTTAGGATACATAAAATATCAGCTATGAAATTTGCCTTATCAAGAAAAGGAGTCAGCCGTTTTATTTCAAAACATTAAAAATGACATTTCCATCAGTGTCATTAAATTAAACCTAATTGAAAGATCAATATGGTTTGCCTGTTTTTAGATTCAGAGATATTAAAGGCTGGAAGCTCTTTCTGTTTTCATAGATCATCAAGCATTTTAGGTGTTTGGCTCTTTTGCAAATGGTCTGCAGCTTCTATGCTGAAATAAAAGAGGATGTCCTCCAGACTAACAGCACTTGCTGTTCTTGTTAGCTCAGGCTGTTTATTGTCCAACGTGGGCTGTAGTTGCTGACTGTGCATGATCACCAGGTGTTGAGCATCCTCTCTGTCTAGTGCTGATGGTTTTAGACAGCAAACAAGAGAGCAGTCAATACAGTTCAGTGAGGCAAAAGGGATTTTTACTGGTAACTGATGTACTATGTGTTTTTCAAGCCAGTTAACTGTCTAAATAGAAAGAGTCTAGCTGTGTACGGTCAGTGGAGCTGTAGCTTTTTATTACAGCTTTCTAGCAATGGCTAAATTTACCCATCATTCATATTTTTGCTGTGTGGCGGCATGCTGATTAGAATCTACAACTCTGTTTGGCTTGTAACGTCTGCAGATATTTTCCTAGAGTGAATTTATCTGCTTGTTACCCCATATGACGTGTTTCAACACTATGTCAACTATTTTAAGATGATATTAACTTATCAGAAAGCTTCAAGTGCACTGACAATAGAGGAGGCAAGGCAAGTTTATCATAGCAGATTTCATACACCATTGTTATTCAAAGTGCTTTACTGTACATAGAAAAGAAAAGTTAAAGAAAATAATTACACATAATAAGAAATAATTAGACACAAAAAAGTAACATTTAAAATCATAACTTTTATTAAATCAATGAATGAAGGTCATTGACAAGTAAGGTTGTCTGAGATTATAAAAATTAGAAATCTTTTAAAAATCTAGTTTAACCTCCTGAGACACAAGCGTGACTGCTGTGTAGATTTTCCATTCCTCTATTTGTTTTGTAACTAGTAGCATCTAATCAACAAGCAAAAAAATAAATAAATACAAATTCTAGAGCAAATAATTTTCCTGAAAATTGATGTCCACATATGTGGACAGTGAGACTAAGTTGTGAAATTTTAAATAATACCAAGCTATAGAAAGTCAGATTTTTTTAATCAAATTGTTTATTATGTTTCCAGGAGTGTTGCTTATTCATGTTTTTGAGATGTTACAGACATGACATCAGAAATTAGCATAATTAATTCTGATTCAAAGTAATGGCCAGCATTATCCAATCACTGCCAACCATGTAAAAATAAAATTATACATTATAAATTCTGAATCTATGTACTGATTACCATTATTCCATGTCTGCCAAACATGTTGAGTGGTCCAAACATCATCTGCAGCCTGAAACTGAACTTTAAATAGGAAGTTTGGATTGAATGCTGCATAGAGAGCTACATAATGCACACTTGCTCCCTATTTAGTGAATAACTTAACCTCCAGTGTGCTGTCTGTCTGCGCTGGTCTCAGAACAGTTTGAAATGCACCTTATTTTCATCCTAACTCCATATAAATCCTCTGAAAGCAACATTTTCCAGCTTTTGGATGAATACATTTATTCTCAATGTGAAAATGCACAGTAAATATATAGGATTACTAAGGAAAAAATGCATTAAAGTACACATTAGTGTTAAGCAGCATGGCATTTTAGGATAAATCGCTCAAATTAAAAAATGGCATATCAGATGAAACTAGAGACTCTAATCTTTTGACTCAAACAGGTTTCAATGTAAAAACTTAATTAGGTTTCTCACCAGATGTAGTTCTGTTGCCGTTTCTCCAAAAGACAAACTCTGCTGTGGTCATCGCCCTGTTGTTTTGTCACATGACTCTGTACTTCGAAAGTTTAACACTTTACTGATGACACTGAGTCTCCTGAAATTAAATCAGTTGGTTTAAATTAATTTAATTGTGTTGCATATAGCAAAGCGAAAATACAACATCCACACGTGTGCATGCGGGGTCTCACGAGGTTAAAACACATGGATCAAGTTTGTAGGAATCCAATCCTTGTGTCCATGTTGGTTTACATTTTTGAAAAACATTTATAGCATTTTCTACCAAAAAACAAACAAAAACAAAATTATGTAAAAAATGTCATGTGGTGTAACCATCAAGTAAAATGTATTAAAATACTTTCCTTGCACCTTGAATACATGTGAGTAGTGTACACAACAAAATAGGTTTTCACACATTTTTCAAGGTTAAAAAGTATTTATTACAAATATGAATTTTCAAATCACAAATATCAAGAAGTTTTCATAGGGTTACTCCATTTGACATGACTAAAATGTGTCAAAATATCTGATATAAAAAAAAAAAATTAAAAAAATCATAAGGGTCTTGCTTGTTTTATGATGTTTTTGTTTTTTTGGTTTTTTCAATTTGGAATGCCCAATTCCCAATGCGCTCTAAGTCCTCGTGGTGGCGTAGTGACTCGCCTCAATCCGGGTGGCGGAGGATGAATCTCAGTTGCCTCCGCGTCTGAGACCGTCAATCCGCACATCTTATGATGTGGCTTGTTGAGTGCGTTACCGCGGAGACCTAGTGCGTGTGGAGGCTTCACCCTATTTTCCACGGCATCCACTCACAACTCGCCACGTGCGCCACCGAGAGCGAGAACCACATTGAGCTACCCAGACCCCCTATGATTTTATTTTTTATTTATTTTATTTTTTTTTAATCACCTGACTTTGATTTGGTGAGCAAAAGTTTTTCAAATATTGATCATATTTTAAAACAAAATTGTTTCACAAGACATAAAATTAAATATTCCAAAGTTATGCCAACTTTTCTTTTTCCAAGAATTTCAGCTTTTAATTAGACTTTTTATTTACTTTATTTTATTGTACTGTCACCAGATGGATTCACCGCTTATTTTTACTTCAAACTTCAGGAAAATTGTTTTATTCAAAAATACTTTGAAGTTGAAAACATGTTCATCATAGTCAAGAAGAAATTGTTTTGTGAAAATTGCATTTTTTTTTTAAATAACTTAATAGATCTGGACAAAACAATGAGTCATGTCATTGACCCATAAATGAATGAATGAATGAAAAAGGAGAAAGGAAAGAAAAACTTTTATTTAATTTAATTAATAAATATTTAATAAATAATAAGACTGAAGTTCAACTAAATTAAAAATAAAAATGTTGCACAGGTAAACAGATATGCATGGTGTGTTTATGTGGATATTTTTTCTTCTAATTATGTGTTGGATTAGTTTGAATGGCAAAAACTTATTACAGAATTGAGAATTTGTGGCTGTTGGTATATGAGTGTACAGGACTTATAAACACACACAGACTTCTCCCAGCCTCTGTCACTGCAGTCACATTGAGGGTGGGTCCGTTGGCATCAGCATGAAAACTCTTTTACCATGGTGCCAAACCATGGCAAATACCTCACCATGGTGTTGAGTCACCAGAAAAGGGCATGTTGAATGCATGTTTTAATTCTCTCGATCACCCTTAAGTATGCTTGACAAAAGAATTGCAAACCCGCAAGCATTTGGCCCTAAAAAAACGAACAGCTCCAAGCTTGCTAGGACTGGAATACCCATAAACCCACATGACTGTAGCATCTGATGTTTGTTTATTTATGTAGGATCAGTGGGGAATTTACTGTTCAATTACAAGAAGTCATTTACTGACCCTTTGGTAGTTTCATACACGTTTCATTCGACATTAGAAGGGATGTTTTTTAGTAATAATGACTTCATTTCAGTCTGTTTCTCACACAAAAGGGATCATATGGCTTCAGAAGACTTATAGTGCTCAAGCAGTATGGACTGCTTTTATGGTGCTTTTCTGTCGCTTTAAGAGTTCCACAGTGTCCATCTTCATTCACTTTCATTGTATTTAATTTTTAATTGTAATTTTTCACATTACTGCCCTCTAGTGGACAGATAAAGTACATACTACTTAGTGTGTGCTTCTCATTGCTTGTTTTTTATTTTTTTGGGGGGGGGGGGTCTGGGTTGGTGGTTGGGGCGATTTTGGGAGCATAAATTATCTTTCAGTTCAGCTCACTTAAGAAAAGCATTCCAAATTGACTTCCAGATATTTTCATTGTTGATAATTTATGTTGAGCTCACTTCCTTCCTGTTATTATTTCCCTTATTCAGCTGCCCCATTTCCTGTTGCATAAGCTGACCCATGTGACAAAAAGCCTTTTTTGGGGGGTTTCCTGTTCTGTCTGTGTAACTTATAAAGGGTCATGAAATGGGCCAAGTGTGAAATTATGTCACATCACGTGTCAGACTCAAATAATATTGCTAAATAACAATTTACCATTGTTACCTGCCAGACTTAGTAGTAGCTACCACTGTCATAAATATTTTTTATTAAATTAATTCTGAACATAAATTCATGCATTCGCAACCCCTTTTACTCCCATAATTTTTCGTTTTTTCTGAAGGAAACAGGAAATCAATAAGAAATAATTGATTTTATTCATCGGGAATTGATTGGATGGTGAAAGCTGGGCTGTGGATACTAGAATGGAGCCAGTTGATTGGAGGAGAGGAGCTGAAAAATAAGAGGGCTCGGTGACATCAGCAGAAAATTCAAGTTGTTATAGAGGCAAAACAAGTTATTACATTTTGATGAAGGATTATGAAGAGAAACATTTTCTTTAGAATGACGTGCACCGATGAACAGTTAAAGGGGTAGTTCACCCAAAAAAAAAAAAATTCTCTCATCATTTACTCACCCTTATGCTATCTGAGATGTGTGACTTTCTTTCTTCTGCTGAACACAAAGATTTTAGCACTGTTGGTCCTTTCAATGCAAGTGAATTGTGACCAGACTTTTGAAACTCCAAAAATAACATAAAGGCAGCATAAAAGTAATCCATAAAATTCCAGTGGTTAAATCCATGTCTTCAGAAGTGATATGATAGGTGTGGGTGAGAAACAGAACAATATTTAAGTCCTTTTTTTTCATAATCTCAACTCTCACACTTTCAAAATGTGAAAGACTGTGAAAGTGAAAGAAAAAGTGGAAATTTAGAGTAAAAAAGGACTTAAATTGTTGCGCACCCATACTTATCATATTGCATCTGAAGACATAGATTTAACCACTGGACTCTTTATTGAACATTTTGAAAACCAAAAGTTTAAGAAAATGGTTATATTTTACTCTAAAATCAAAAGAAACAAATAAGAAATAAATGTTTTGCCTATAGAAAATTAGGCTTTTTGACAAGCACTTTGTGACATTATTTTCATGACAGCTACGCACATTTTACCCCCCAATTCTCATTCAGTGTCCATTATGATATTCTCATTACTGCAATGAAAAAAAACAATATTATTTCAATTAAAAAAAAAGTATTTATACATCATAATAGAACTCCTTGGTACTGCCATTCATTTGGGCTGATTTTCTCCCCCTTTTCTCCCCAATTTGGAATGCCCAATTCCCAATGCGCTCTAAGTCCTTGTGGTGGCGTAGTGACTCTCCTCAATCCGGGTGGTGGAGGACGAATCTCAGTTGCCTCCGCATCTGAGACCGTCAGTCCGCACATCTTATCATGTGGCTTGTTGAGCGTAATACCACGGAGACATAGCGCATGTGGAGGCTTCACGCTATTCTCCGCGGCATCCACACACAACTCGCAATGCGCCCCACCGAGAGCGAGAACCACATTATAGCGATTACGAGGAGGTTACCCCATGTGACTCTACCCTCCCTAGCAACCAGGCCAATTTGGTTGCTTAGGAGACCTGGCTGGAGTCACTCAGCATGCCCTGGATTCAAACTCACAACTCCAGTTGTGGTAGTCATTGCTTTACTCGCTGAGCTTCCCAGGCCCCCACTTGGGCTGATTTTAATAAAATAAAATCAAAAGAATTGAACTACAGCATCTTTTTTTTTTCTTTACTGTAATACAGTAAAAGAATGACTGTTTTACGGTAATGAGAATCATCTTATGGGAGTAGTAAAAGGAAAATATACTGCACTTTACGGTAATGAGAATTGGGTTGTGAAATATGCATAAGTGTAGTGAAAATAATGTCATAAAATAAATGTAGGCTTAATTTTTTGTAATGTAAAATGTAATTTTATATATTTTTTTGGACCCACTTTATACTAGGTGTCTTTAACTACTATGCCCTTAAGCATTTGTTACAATGTACTAATTATGTAAATATGTGTTGTTACATTGTACTTACATTTAAAGTACCTTCATTTAATTTCATCTTTAGTTACACTCATAACCTTACCCCTAATCTTGATCCTACCCAACCCTAACCCTAAATTTACCTCTAATCCTACCCGTTTTCTTACGGTCTTTCCTACGGACATTTTCTTGACAGGTTTTGTGAGAATCACCCCTAAAGGGCCAATTTTGATTTCATGTTGACTTAAAACGAAATGTCAGAAAGATTCTGAAACTGTTCGAAAGAGAACCCATATTAATTTATTTAAATTTACAGTAGTAATGATAACTTACTTGGGAATTTTGGTGAAAACTATGGTTATCATGCTAAATTATTGTTAGGGAAACCATAATCAGATACACTCAAAGACAGACAATTATTCTCACAGTTCCCACTCAAAGTAAACACTTTAGATCTACATTGCTCTTTATGGTAATGTTCCGTGATGTCAGTGTAAATGAGGTTTGCAGTAAATCAGCAGATCTCAGAACTGTCCTGAGAATGATCTCTGTGGGCATCACACACATATAGAGTGTGTGTGTGTGTGTGTGTGTATTTTAATGTACTGTTTTCACAGACTGTGATGATGCATTTCCAACTTATTTTAGCAGCGTAACTCTAGCAAAAGTTTTTATATTTAATTTTTTTTTATTGTTCAATGTAAGTTTAATATCATATATATATATATATAGATATATATATATATATATATATATATAGATAGATATATATAGATATATATATATATATATATATATTTAAGCAATATCACACGAGCAAGAGTGTGATATGGCCCTACATCAGTACTGCTGTGATTCGGCCGCAGGCTGAGTGCCGCAGGTAATCACAGCAGTGCTGATTTAGGGCCATATAGCACGATTGCTAGTGTGATATTGCTTATATACAACAGTTCAATGAACAAGTAAATTTTTAAAAAATTAGGAAAAACTGAGTACGGTCATAAAAAAGCATTTGTGCATGGAACTACTTTCTTACGCGACGGATCAGAATCTGCCGTTGCTGGTTCAAACCAAATGATGCGTCCAAGCCTTCATTAGTAATTCATAAATGTCACTTCAGAAATAGTACACTACGCCACCACAAGGATCTACAGTGCATTGGGAATTGTGCATTCCAAACTGGGAAGAAAAGGGGAGGGAAAAAATAAATAAATACGTTTTAAAAAAAGTAAAAACTGTTGTAATGCGGTTTCTAATCCAGCTGCTGAGGGAGTGACAGAAAATGTGGCATCTTCTGTCATAATCCACCGCTTTCTATTTTATTCTTCTTTTGGAAAGTCCTGGAAATGTAATAGTGGATTTTGTCTGTTGCTGTTGGAGCAAATGGGAGCACAAAAATAATATTTGCTGTGGTCTCCAATTCACCGCTATAAAAGGTTTACCCTGTTACTACACTTCAAACCTGGAAATGTGAAAAAGGTCTTTACATGTTCTTGGTCTTATTGTGCATGATTCATCGATGAACATTATTCCAAAGGAACAAATGTTTATCTTTGTTACCTTTTATGAATATATAATAATCTGTGGTGCCTCTGAAATGACTTTTAGCAAATTCCAGAAAAATATCAACACACTATATTTATCAACACCTCTTTTACTCGGAAGTACGCCACCATATGCAAGTAAAGAGGGTTGCGAACGCCATTTCACGTTGACTTTAACAGTTATGGTTACTATTGATCGAAAGCACACTGTATAATCACATGAGAAAAAAGTCATTTTTATTATCAAGTGTGTGTAAGAATTTATTTTTTTCTTAACAGGAAATAGCAAAACAGTTACAGGAAGAAGAAGAAATGGAGATGAGACAGCAGCAGGCTGCCGCTGGTTACCATGGCAGTAACTGCGTCTCTCCACTCTGTGAAGGTAGCTGATGATGTAATTTAATTTGTTTTGGTCACAAATGTATTTAAAATAAATGTTTGCATAGTATGCATAAGTGCTATATATTTAGGTCTTAAAATAGCTCTCTCTCTCTCTCTCTCTCTCTCTCTCTCTCTCTCTCTCTCTCTCTCTCTCTGTTTCAGGGTTGGGAGTTTGGGAACAGGTGCTTCAGGATGCTGAATTAGCCCGAAGACTACAAGAGGAAGAGGAAATGCTGCATCACAGAGAGGTGTATTATATTGACAGTGTTTTTTTTGTTTTTTTTTGCTTTTTGTTTTTTTGCTTATACAAACACATACACACACTTGAGATCGGCTACTCGACCCAAGCCTGTTGAGTTTTGTGTTGGGTTTGGGTAAATTGATGTAAATGATCATAAACTATATTTCTAAATATTTTGTATTCATTTAATCGTAACCTGTAATTCGCTATCCATTTTTAAGTTAGAGCTGTGAGAACTTGTGCTTCTGGGTCTGTTTGCCAATAGAGAAAATAAAAAGAGAGTGATTTGTGCCATGTTTGGTCTTAATATAATACAAAACTGGTTAGGATCTCATTTACGAGCTAGGTTCAGCTTTGTAATGTCTGCACACACACACATTGACTCACTCATTCTTTTTTATTTTATGTCTACTGTTCTGCAGTTTTCTCAGAGTTCTGGATCAGAGGTGGACTTCATAGCAGCCCAAGTAGCCCAAGATGAGGTACAAAAATGTTTGGGATAACCTTACCCCTAACCCAACCCTTACCCTAACCCTAATCTAAACCTCAACCTCCATAGCACCAAATGTGAATTTAATGAAATGATGGGTGAATAGATAGATAAATGTTACATTTAGTATTGTATAGCTCAAGAAGATCAAAAGGTTAAATATGCTATTGATTATTGAATGCCTCTTTCAAGTAAATATCAAGTGTGAAATTGCTCCAGAACTCTCTGGGGAACAAATACTAACTCAGCTGTATATGTACGTTTATAAGGAGATCGCCAGATGCATGCAACACCAGCATAGAAGAATCAACAATAGGCCAGAAGACCTAGAGATCCAGACGAAGCCGATTGAACCAAGAGATGAAGGCAAGACTACAACCAGAAAGGTCTGAATTTCTGGGATATATAAGTTTTAGTTTATAAAACACAGTGCAGACCCTAAATTCCGACTGAATGAGATATGTTTGATGCCGAGTAAAATAGCAGACAAATGCACATGTGTGACTGCACATCAATTTAATTCTGCATTAATGCACCAAGTTGCTGTCTTGCTTGGCAATCATAACAGCCTACAGTTTGCAGTTTGCTAATGCAGTCATTTTATTACACTTGTTTTAATAAAAATTGTATTACACATGTAACACATGGCCACTTGTGGCTTAAATCTGCAGTCCATTCCAACAAAAAAAATTAATTCAGTCATGTCAACTCTCTAAAATAAATGTAAATATATTTTTAAATATTAAATATTATATTTTAAATATTATAATTGTATTGTCTTCCCTGAGGTCCACTGAAAATGTTATTTTTAGAGTTATGTTTTTTTTTTGTTGCACCAAAACAGTCATAATTTAGTATTATATGATAATTTTCAGCACCTCCTTTAAACTTCAACTTAAATGCCCACTGTTATGATTGGCTAACATCATGCAGCTCCTCGAAATCAGCCATATTTGAAACTCAATCAATGGGAATGAACAAGCTCCACAACATTATAAAACTAAATTTCAGGGTTTACACATAACACACATCCAACACATTGCATCTGAATATATTAAACTGTTCATCTCAAGCACAGCTTTTAACACTCAGCACCATAAACTATCAAACAGTCATGACATTTGAAATATTCATAAATGAAACTGGTTATGTATGGTTTTGCAGTCGGGTCCAATAGTGTTTTAACTTCCCCATCCTTCGATAACAGTTCCTTTGCAATACTTGAATCGTATTGTGACTGGTTCACAAGCAATCCACGCTTAAATGAGCCGGTGGAAAAAACGCACATACAGTACATAGTCCAGAGCATGGTGAACTGATGCACACACATAGGCGCACATTGCCGGAAACGCATCGAAACGGTCAAAGATGTCCATCTAGTGTATGTTTACATACACCAACAATTAAAAATAGCACAGATGGCGCAAGAACGCAGCAAGAGGTAGAGCAGCTGAATTAATCACCTTTTTTGAGTCGTAACTTGACAGTGCATCTTTTAAAAGCGGCGCGAAATACATGACAACGGTCAAAGACATCTGTCTAGTGTAATTTTATATACAAAAATAATTAAAAATAGTCCAGATGGGTCCCCTTTGGTGTTCAGGAATAGTTGGCCCCACTAGACCTGTCTGTCCTGCTCTCTCTGTTTACGAGATGAACAGAGCACCAGTGGGCGTGGCCAAGGGTACGATGACGCAGTTTGTGGGATGTGTACAAATGAGCAATGTCTCGTAACGTTGCGAACACACAGATATCAAAACAAGATGTTTCAGCAGGGTGGCAACTATAAATGCTCTTTCTAGACTGGGGAGGAAGTTTTGAGTTCTGAAATTTACAGTATGTTTTTATAGTAGAGTTACCTCTTATATGTCTAAATATCAAGGAAAATTTGATTCTCCATTTCATGACCCCTTTAAGGTGTTTTTAGTGATATAACTAGTTGGTAGGTTTGGTCTTGTTGGACTTTATCTGCTTACGCTGCACTATTATACATGCATACAATCCCTTTGAAGCTGATTAGACAGGTGGTGCTGGGGATAAGGAGGGTTTCAGAGAGAAGATTCGTAGCATGCTGAACTGAAACCGGCTTACCTGCAAACAACTAAAATGTAAAAAGAGTACACAAGTTAATTGGCTAACAGATTACATGTTCGAAGGACCTATCAGCTTGTGCCATGTAGAATTTCATGGCTGAACTTAGAATCATTTAGAACTATCACTATTCAAAGTGACATTAAAAGTGTTTTGAAGAAGTGTCTACTGTATATTTACCACAGTGCTAAGTAAAGGGGCATTACTGGACCTGGTACATAGATTCAGGGCTGTATTTCCTTTGGACTCAGGCGCTCCAGATGTTGAGAGAGAGGCTGAACTCAGACGGACTGCACTCATCTGTAGAAGAAGAGGACTACACCATAGAAAACCATCTACCAAGCCCGTCATGCACTGCACTGTGAGTCACACACACCCTCAAATTACTTATGTTCCTCAAGAACATATTTCAACACTTATCTTAGCACCTTGTTTATCTCTTTTCAGCCGAACACAACAGATACACAATATTGCAGAAGAACTGGACCCAACGTTTAAGGCTAGAAAGCTCGAGAGCCAAATTTCCACCAGCCCCCTGTCAGGTACCAACATACAGTTATATAATAGGAAACATCAATAACTGTAATTATATGCCACATCAGCAGCATTTCCTGTTTCCTCCGCAGGTTTGTGTTTGGCCCCCCGTAACCCGCACAGTATCTTTTATGACTATTTACCAGAACCCACCTTTGTACCACCAACAAAACGGCAGAGCGACAAAGCAGGACGCCACAAAGCCAAAGACAAGAAAGAGAACTGTAAACAACAGTGATCATGTAACTAACACAGTGCTGTCTGCTTAAATATGGCTTAACCGTGTTGTTTTGTCTTTGTAGTGTAAAAACAACTACAACTAGTAAACAACTAGTATTGTTTAAACAACTAGTATTGTTTAAACCAGCTTGTGGGCACAGATTAGGCTTTTTTTAGGCTAACAATGTAAATGGCGATTTCCTGTCGAATTTAATGCTTTATCTAATGCTGTATTCCATCCAATACCTAGAAAAGTGCGATAGAATTTGATGTCAAACTTGGAAACTTGTATGGAAATCCATAAGCCAGATTTGACCAATGTAAACATACAGATGCACCGTTATTGATAAACGTTCACTTTTAAGCAAATAAGTGCATTAATGCATCAAAGTTTCTACATTGTAGGGCTGTCAATCGAGTAAATTGGATTTATCACAATTAACCTGGGTAGCTCAGTGGTAAAGACACTGGCTACCACCCCTGGAGTTCACTAGCTCAAATCCCAGGGTGTGCTGAGTTATTCCAGCTAGGTCTAAGCAACCAAATTGGCCCGGTTGCTAGGGAGGGTAGAGTCACACGGGTGTTGTTAAGGAGGTGATGTCTGTTTGTTCCATAAACATTTCCTGCTAGATGCGAACTCAGACTGCATTCCAAACAGGATAAATCACCCTCCAAAGGGCACTTTGAAGGAAGAATAATCATGATAGTTATGCTTTTAGATAGCTTCAAACTGAATTTCCAATAAAAATGACCTAAAAAGAGAGTTCTGAATTACCCATATTTTTGAGCCATTCAGAGCTCTTAGAGTGGATGGTAAAGTCTTCCTGTAAATGGTAAAGTTACTAACGTTAACACGATTGTCATAAAATGCCATTATTAAAATGTGGACCATGTTGTTCGGTGGCTGGATGTTCCTTGGATCCCTGGAACTAACGGAAATTAAAGTGTTGAAAAAGCAAAGACAAATGGACGCATGAAACGCTTCAGTGAAACGAGACGGCTGGATGGATATGTGCAGTACTAACAACTGTAGCACACATCTTGTCTCTGGTAGGTGAACAAAAGTGAAGCCAAATATTTGTAAGTTTGAGAGGTAGAGCTCTAAAAGTGACTATCGCTCCCATTATATGAATGAACCTCCACAAGTCATTGACTTTTACATTTAGCAGATGCTTTTATCCAGAAGAAAGAGAAAAGTATTTTTATCATTAAAAAAAGAAATCCTTACCTGTCTGCAGGTCACGTAGACAGCTTTATTGAAAAGCTTCATTGATTATAACAGGAGCGATCCAATATTCCCGATCTTCCCACTGAGGAAATAATTGTGAGCATCTAAACTACGATACAATTTCATTGCCTCTCTCGCATAGATGCGCTCAGTATCAACAACACGTCTGGATATGTCACTTCAGGTAAACGTTTGATGTTCTTTTTTGACACCTCATTGTTTATTTAGAATTTTTGCAAATATCTCGATTTGTTCATTTTTAGTTTGACTCTAAAAGGAAGTGCTAGTAATTTTATTTTGACAGTTCTGGGTTGCCGCTACCGGAAATACTTCAGGGCCAAACATGTACAGTAGCATTCTAATTCTTTGGTTATTGTTTACATCCTTGAAATAGTCTATAAACATATGCGTCAGACAGACGCTTTTGGAGCGTGTCACCTTTTTTCAGTGCTTCTCTGCATTTTTAGGATGTTGTGTCAAGTTAAAAGTAGTTAAAACTATGAAAATCGAATCTCGAGATCCCTGCATTCTGTTTTGCTTTGTCCAGTTGTCAAGAACGCCTCATAATTAGCGGCTCTCATTCAGTGGCTGCGCTGCTTGTGAGGTTTGTTGAGGCGCGCTGACTGACCCCTGCTGACGTGGCGCATTAAAACATGAAGTTACATATTCTTCAAGCTTGAACTGCTCAGATGGTAGAAAATTATGCACTTTAATTGCAGAATTTACGTAAGGGTTAGTAAGCAATATTACCGGTAATTGCATACATTTTTTTAACGCATTATTTTTTTATAGAAATGTATCATTCTAAATAACGTTAAATCACCAGCCCAAAATTTTTGCAAACATTTGTGTAAAACAGTAAATATCTGTTAATAATTGCACTGCTACAGTACAACGGTAATGTTGCTATTTTAGTTCTTTACGTGTCATCTTCGGAGCATCAGGATTTACAGGCCAAAGTATATTTCGGTTGCATGCGTGCTGCTACAGCTCGCGCACAGTGTGCAATGTAAATTTCATCATGCGTACAGTCCGTTCGTACTGTCTGCATGGGGCCCAATATTTCTAGACACCTGGACAGTCCACATCTTTGGTGCATGCGCCTGGCATTGACTGTACTAAAGAGTATCACAAAGCAATCGTAGTGTGCATGCATCAAATGTGTCGGTACATGTCGCAGCCAAAAGACTGTACTTTGAAATGTCGGTGGGTGAGACAGAACGGCATGTGGAAACAAAGTACACCCTAGCTTAGACTTTATGGTGGGATGTCAGAGATATAGAATATCCCACATCCAGCTTTGGTTGGATACATAGCCGCAGCATAATCTACATAGAGTTTTTTAAATCTTCAGGTTTTTTAATAGGAATATGTTTAATATACAGTGAAACAGGTTTGACTGAAAAAAGCAACAGTTAACTTAATCAAGGAAAAGGTGCCATAGACCTGTTTTGTATTTTTGTTTAAGGGATAGCATGCCTTATTTCTGTTACTGTTTATTTGTGCGTTTTCTACACAATCATCTGATTTCAAAACATATTAATATAATTTTTTTTCCATGTTTGTTTTGTTAGAGTGCGCTCCTTATTTTCACCTCTTAAAAAAAGAAAATGTGTTTATTGATATTGGGAAAGACTGTGCTGAAGGTCAGAGGTCACAAAGACCCTGTGAAATCATTTACAAGAATTTTAAAATCCTGTTTTTCACAGCTGAAAATTTTGTGGATTCTTTTAATTAATGTGATGCTGGGTAATTCTGATGGTGTTAAATTATAATATCAAGTATCATGTCAGCCTACAGTATTTCAGTGCAGATTTCTCTGCTGCCCCCCACACACACTGTAAGACGATGACATCAGCGTCTTGAACGCTCCTCTCAGCTCTGAAACACTAGAGGGCAACTGTTCTTGTTTTCCTTAAACATAAAGGTGAGAGTTCCCATGCTTTATTTCTAACAACATGTAGGAATGTGGTTAACATCTGTTGTGTTTTCATAATAAAAGTCCTCAGAACACATTTTAGTAGAGTTTTTAATTGTACATTAGCAATTGATCCATGACTGAAATTATTACAACTTTGGGGTGTACTATAAAGTGATTTATTGATTAGTAACAGAACATCATTATTGTGGATGGTGTTATTTCTTCAATCTTCTCAATAAACAAACATTGGGCCTAGTTTTTCCCCACCAACAAGGATCATTTTAATTTTGCCAAATAGGACTTGTTCCTAGAGTATTTTGTTGGAAAAGAGTTATCTTTTTTTTTTATCAAACAGAGTCCTAACCCTAAGCCTAATAATCAACTACCCCCTAAAATTAGAAACAAATTAGAAATTAATATGTTAAGAATGTTGGTCAGAACCCTAATCTCAGCCCTACCCTCAAATCTGATCATCATAGGAATGTTTATGCAGGTACATGTTCTACTTGCCAAAAATCTCTGTAAGCGGCAATAAGACCCTTGTATTAAACATATTGAAGCGTTAGATTTAGCCAAGCACATCCTCTAAAGAAAAAAGTTACATTTGTTTTAATTGGTAACCCTGAGCAAACAATTCTAAGTTCAAAATTGTCTCTTTCAAAGCATAGGCACAACAGTATAAAAATAAAAGAACAAGTACATTCTCCTTCTAAGTTAACAAAAGTTTCATAAACATTTTGAAAGAAGTCCTGTGAATCCAGTTGTATAGCTCATTCAGTAGGATTCACCAAACAAATAACACTGCACAGAAACACTTTCTACATATCCACAGATCATTCTACAGGTGAATGTGTGTGTTTATAGCAAGATGATCATTATTAACAGAGTGAAACACTTTCATGCTTCTAAAGGCATGATCTTGTCCTCTGAGACCAGCAATGCCATTGAGCTCTGACTGCTGCCTCAGCTGCTGCCGTGTTCCTGCTGCAGAAAACATAAGCTGTACTCTTCAGGAAGAGACGTATAATTCTGTCCTGATAAACAGAGAGAGATAAAAGGCTTTAAGTCTGCTAATGGGTGAATCTTACAAAGAGGAGCCTATGTCACATTTGTCCTCCAGAAAAAAAATTATATATACACCAGTCAGCCACAACATTAAAACCACTTGCCTAATATTGTGCAGGTCCCCCTCATGTCGCCAAAACAGTGCCAACCCGCATCTCAGAATAGCATTCTGAGATGATATTCTTCTCACCGCAATTGTACAGAGTGGTTGTCTGAGTTACCGTAGACTTTGTCAGTTTGAACCACTCTGGCCATTCTCTGTTGATCTCTCTCAACAACAAAGCATTTCCATCCACAGAACTGCCGCTCACTGGATGTTTTTGTTTTTGGCACCATTCAGAGTAAATTCTAGACTGTTGTGTGTGAAAATCCCAGGAGATCAGCAGTTACAGAAATACTCAAACCAGCCCATCTGGCACCAACTATCATGCCACGCAATAATCTAATCAGCCAATCGTGTGGCAGCTGTTCAGTGCATAAAATCATGCAGATATGGGTCAAGAGCTTCAGTTAATGTTCACATCAGCCAACAGAATGTGGAAAAAATGTGATCTCAGTGATTTGGAGCTTGACATGATTGTTGGTGCCAGACGGGCTGGTTTGAGTATTTTTATAACAGGATCTCCTGGGATTTTCACACACAACAGTCTCTAGAGTTTACTCAGAATGGTGCCAAAAACAAAAAACATCCAGTGAGCAGCAGTTCTGCAGACGGAAACACCTTTTTGATGAGAGAGGTCAACAGAGAATGGCCAGACTGGTTCGAGCTGACAGAAAGGCTACGGTAACTCAGATAACCACTCTGTACAATTTTGGTGAGCAGAATAGCATCTCAGAATGCGGAGCATGTAGAACCTTGAGGCGGATGGGCTACAACAGCAGAAGACCACGACGAGCACTTTATTAGTGACCATGGTGTATATATATGTTGTTTTATTAACTGTGCTGCACGTAGAGTAACATTTATGGTACAGTAGTGGTATCAGATGGTAAAACTATGGTACTCTGATATAAACACCATGGTGTTGAATGATTACTATATTCATGTACCATGACATTTACATGGTACTCCGAATACCATGGTATTTCCATGGTTCGTGTCTAAATATTACTGTGTTACCATGTACAAACAACCATGGTAATTTGTCCAAAAACATGGTAATACCATGGAACATGTCATAAAACATTGTATCACCATGGTACATGTCAAAAGACCTGCTAATGTGTCCAAAAACATGGTAATAACATGTTATATGTGCAAAAACATGGTACATTGTACCATGTCCAAACAGCCATGGTAATATGTCCAAAAACATGGTAATACAATGTTACATGCCCCAAACCATGGTAATATGTTCAAAAACATTGTAATACCATGGTACATGTACAAAAACATGCTATTAATATGGTACCATGTCCAAACAACCATGGTTATATGTCCAAAAACCATGGTAATATCATGGTACATGTCCAAAAATGGGGTATTACCATTGCAACATGTCCAAAAAAACATGGTATTACCATGGTACTTGCCCAGACAACCATGGTAATATGCCCAAAAACATGGTAATACCATGGTAAGTGTTTAAAAAACAAGGTATTACCATTGTGTCATGTCCAAAAAAAACATGGTATAACCATAATACCATGTCCAACATGACCATGGTAATAAGATGGTACTTTTTTGTTAGTAAGGAGAGTTCCATTAATGCAACTAGTTAAAATAAAAATAAAATAATTGACACTTTTTGGGTAGACAACATAATACCTACACGGATTGTTTTATGTTGCCGACAACATCTGAAAGTCATGAAAAATGCAATAACTGATCTTGCAGAAATTCACCTGGTTGTACTGCACATCAGTGGTACCATTAGTCCCTTTCTTAGTGTCGTCATACCCTTGGGTTAAAACTCACCTAGTTTACACCTCTTTCATCAGACGTTTTTGGAATCCTTGACCACACTCCAGTCCTGGCATCCAGATTCCACACCGTGTCCTGCAGCCTGAACTGAGGCAGCTAAAAGCAGGACCAATTTATTGACCAGCCTCATTCTCCACATATACTTGTCACATTTGTCTCAAAGATGCTGAGAATAAAGATCTTCTCCAGCAGAACTGCTTCAAAGAAAAGTCTTGAGACTCAGTGGTGGACTGAGGCACTCACACGTGAAATCACAATTGTAAGTGCCTAAACGTCACAAGTTTACACACACACATACACACAGATGCATAAAGTGCGTCTCTGAAAGTGAGTCATCAACTTTTAGAGGGTTTTACATAAATGCTGACAACATCCAGTTGAAAAGTGCAGGGATATCCTTTTAAATAATGCCTGGAATTTCTCTTTGGAAAGAAGAATGTCCAAAAAAACACCAATCATAATTATTTATATATATATAAATCAGTTTTATGATAAATGATTAGTCATTCATTTTTAAATTCACTGTACTTTTCTATTAGGTGTCAAACTTCTGTTTAATTTAAGCAGCCTAATAAACTCACAAACTAACACAAACTAATAAAATAGTTTGTGTTTGCCGTTTCAGGTTGACTTTAAACAGAATATACAAGGTGCATTAAGAAAGTATTCAGGCCCCTTAATTTTTTCACATTTTGTTATGTTGCAGCCTCATGCTAAAATGCTTTAAATTATTTATTTTTTTTCACATCAATCTACACTCCATACCCCCATAATGACAAAGCAAAAACCAGGTTTTTGATAACTTTGCAAATTTATTAAAAAGAAAAACTGAAATATCACATTGACAGAAGTACTCAAACCTTTTACTATGACACTTGAAATTTAGCTCATGTGCATCCCATTTCTCTGGATCATTTCTTTATTTTTATTTTTATTTTATCCCCTTTTCGCCCAATTTGGAATACCCAATTCCCACTACTTATTAGGTCCTCGTGGTGGCACCGTTACTCACCTCAATCTGGGTGGTGGAGGACAAGTCTCAGTTGCCTCCGCTTCGGAGACCGTCAATCAGTGCATCTTATCACGTGGCTCGTTGTGTATGACACCACGGAGAATCCACATGTGGAGGCTCATGCTACTCTCTGCAATCCATGCACAACTTACCACGCATCCCATTGAGAGCGGAACCCCTAATCGTGACCACAAGGAGGTTACCCCATGTGACTCTACCCTCCCTAGCAACCGGGCCAATTTGGTTGCTTAGGAGACCTGGCTGGAGTCACTCAGTACACCCTGGATTCGAAATCGCGACTCCAGGGATGGTAGTCAACATCAATACTGGCTGAGCTACCCAGGCCCTCTCTGGATCATCTTTGAGATGTTTCTACACTTTGATTGGAGTCCACCTGTGGCAAATTCAGTCGATTGGACATGATTTGGAAAGGCACACACCTGTAAGGTCTCACAGCTGAAAATGCATATCAGAGCAAAAACCAAGCCATGAGGTCAAAGGAACTGCCTGTAGAGCTCAGAGACAGGATTGTGTCGAGGCACAGATCTGGGGAAGATTACAAAATATATTTGGCTGCATTGAAGGTTCCCAAGAGCACAGTGGCCTCCATAATTCTTAAATGGAAGAAGTTTGGAACAACCAGGACTCTTCCTAGAGCTGGCTGCCTAGCTAAACTGAGCAATTGGGAGAGAAGGGCCTTGGTAAGAGAGGTGACCAAAAACCCGATGGTCACTCTGGTTGAGCTCCAGAGATCATATGTGGAGATGGGAGAAACTTGCAGAAGGACAACCATCACTGCAACACTCCACCGATCTGGGCTTTATGGCAGAGTGGCAAGACGGAAGCCTCTCCTCAGTGCAAGACACACAAAAAAGCACCTAAAGGACTCTCAGAATGTGAGAAACATGATTCTCTGGTCTGATGAAACAAAGATTGAACTGTTTGTCTTCAATTCCAAGCGTCATGTCTGGACGAAATCAGGCACCACTCATCAACTGCGCAATACCATCCCAACGGTGAAGCATGGTGGTGGTAGCATCATGCTGTGAGGTGTTTTTCAGCGGCAGGGACTGGGGGACTGGTCAGGCTTGAAGGAAAGCTGAACGTAGCAAAATACAGAGATATCCTTAATGAAAACCTGGTCCAGGCTCAAGACCTCAGACTGGGCCAAAGGTTCACCTTCCAACAGGACAATGACTCTAAGCACACAGCCAAGACAATGCAAGAGTGGTTTAGGGACAACTCTGTGAATGTCCTTGAGTGGCCCAGCAAGAGCCTGGACTTGAACCCAATCGAACATCTCTGGAGAGACCTGAAAATGACTGTCCACCGACGGTCCCCATCCAACCTGACAGAGCTTGAGAGGATCTGCAGAGAAGAATGGCAGAAAATCCCCAAATCCAGGTGTGCAAAGCTTTTCGCATCATACCCAAAAAGACTTGAGGCTGTAATCACTGCCAAAGGTGCTTCAACTAAGTACTGAGTTAAGGGTCTGAATACTTATGTCATTGTGATATTTCAGTTTTTTCTTTTTAATAAATGTGCAAAGTTATCAAAAATCTGTTTTTTGCTTTGTCATTATGGGGTATGGAGTGTAGATTGATGTGAAAAAAAATAATTTAAAGCAATTTAGAATGAGGCTGCAACATAACAAACTGTGAAAAATGAAGGGGCCTGAATACTTTCTGAATGCACAGTAGATTCGAATACAAAGAGTCTCTTCACACTTGTAGTGTTTGTGGTATTAGCTTTTAGAAATCCATTTAAAAGTTAAGAAATATCTTAAATTAGTATTTTCCCTTTCATTGAGAAAACACAATTCCTGTATCATGTAGATTCACATATGTTAAGTTCAACACATTTTTATTAATACGTCAGTAAACCAGACTTTTATTACTGATCCCATTTTCTATCTTCAAGTGTAACACTATTGTTTATGAATGTAGGCAATTACCAGCAGGCAGTAAATCCCCTATTTACTTGCAGCACTGTTTATTACAGTTACATTTACATGTATTTAAATATGTGGGAATTATTTTAACACTGGTGATGTGACATCATAGTCTGGAGTTTCCATCAGTCAGTGCTCTTCCTCATTTTTATGGTCTCTAAAACGAGTTCTCCATGTCTCCCTCTGCAGGCTGAATCCGGAACTCCTGAAACTCGGCACAAACACGCTGGGCATACTCCTCAACAGTCCAGATTTTACCTCATCATTTCGCTTTTTCATAAGTGCCAGAGCTGGAGTCAGGGGGAGATTATCACAGTTCTGAAAAATAAAAAATAAATCAAATAAAATTGTATTTATGTATTTTATTTTTAAATGAACTTTTCAGTTTTATGAATGTGTGCAATGCTGTGAAATAACAGGATAATTTCGACTCGTCACTCAGTTTGTGAACGAAAGGGAAACGTGTTTTCATTAAATGCAATTGTAATGGATGTTTATTGGGTAATTGTGCCAGAGGGTAAAAAACAAATTTAAGTAAGCTCGTAAAGCAATTGCATTAATTGTTAACTAGAAATATGTGTAACTTGACCTGTAAATGTGGGAATGCTTTTCCAGCTGGGGGAACGTCTTGATTTAGCGTTACATTAAGCCAGAGACTATTTAGCCTGAGACAGAACACTTGTTTTAAAATCAGACACTATTTAGCAGAGACGGGACACTTCTATTAAAATGAATGGGAGAAACTGGAAAGCCCAACTGTCAACGGATGTAGAAAAGGAAGTCCTGCCTTACAGGTAAAAGAGCCAATCACCTTTTAGACAATGATATCATCTGTCAATCAACTTTATAACACGCATGCGCATTAGCGATACAAATCTGGAAAATTGATTTTCTGAGGTAAAGGAGCACAATTTATGACACCATTGTTGTCAGATTTTACTGCTGATTTAAAATATGTTCTTTGGACGTAATCTTGACCAATCATTTTGGAGATTTTGGTCTTTCCCCATTCAAGTAGATAGGAGCTGCACTTGTATGCCACTTGTTTACATAACTGATCAAGAGCTTTCCAAAAATGGCCGCAGATTGGACTGACTTGCTAAAAAGTCGTTGGCTGTTTCTCAATGTGCGCTCTTTTGTGTTCTTACGTTCTCGTGGACTCGTTCGACGATCATCATCCACTGCTGAAGTTGAAGTCCAATAAAGTGCAACAGTCTGGTTCCGGAAGTAAAAATCCTATTCATTTATCCCACTGACTAATTGATTTTCAACGATAACTTATAAAAGGTAGACCTACCATGAGCTACGAGGTTATTCATCGATAGTAAATGCTTCCGTTGAAGCCATCAGTCTGCGTCATTGTTTAAAAATCGTTTTTGATAGTGGAATTCATGGTAAACAACTACATTACCCATGGTACAGCAGAGAAAGATCCACCAATCAGAGAACTGCAGCCAAAGAAATCCGCAAAATATGCTTCGGAGCGACCACGCACTCCCCTGACGCACTTTGAATGACGTAATCAAGTTGGTGTCCCTTCACCCTTAAACTACTTATCTCTTTGTACATATCAGAATATTTTGCAATAAATGTAAAATATATTGTTTCTATACTTGTAATTAGCAACTTAAAATCATTAGTTTTATATATTCCCATAATTCGTAATGCTTCATGGGATTGTAGTCCATGACCTCATGAAAGACGGTAAGTACACAGCCTTATGCCTTTGTCTTTATGTTGATTTTCAAATGCTTTTTTGCCTCAAAACAAAGTTTGTGATAATGTGATTTACCTCAGAGCTGGCTGGTTTGGTTCATGGCTCACAACTCTTTTATGAAGGATTTTATTAAAAGTCTATGGAAGAAATGAATAAGGAAAATACTTCCGGAACCCAGACGGCTGAAAAAGTGGGCGGGCACTGTTGCACTCTATAGAGCTGTTCAGCCGTAATGTCAATTTGTAGGCGAACCCAGAAGTCTAATTCATCATGGGTTCCCTCTGGATTTTCCTATGGGTTTTTATAATGGGGTTTTTGAATTTATGTGTAAATTAAGGTCCGAGGTAAACATTAATTGATATGTTGACGTTTTGTTCTACAACATAAATTACACACTTTCATACCTCAAACGTGAATTTTGAAGCCGCCGTGTGTTAAAAAGTTTGCAATTCAATATGGCTTCAAAATTCACATTTGAGGTATGAAAGTGTGTAATTTATGTTGTAGAACAAAACGTCCATGTATCGTCAAGTAATGTTTACCACGGACCTTAATTTACACGTAAGTTCAAAAACCCATTATAAAAACACATAGGAAAATCCAGAGGGAACCCAAGGTGAATTTTCTTCTGGGTTTTTGGACTACAAGCTGAACAGCTCTATCCTCAAGAACGCAAGTACCGAGAATGCACAAAACTACCCAAATGTGTTCTTGATCAGGCCGAATATCGAGGATGCAACGGATGGTGACTTGTGGGCAAGAACCCGGTACTAAGGTGGCAGACAAAGGACATTTTTCATTATGTTTTACCTACTGATATATCAGTGGTTTTCCGTCAAGAGTTTCCTACTGTAAGCTTGAGTCGTCGTTATACTCCTTCAACATTTGTTGTTTTATTGGGCATCATTTTAATATAGTAATAAACACACGCCTTGTTGATAAGAGAGGTCAACAGAGAATGGCCAGACTGGTTCGAACTGACAAAGTCTACGGTAACTCAGATAACCGCTCTGTACAATTGTGAAGAATATCATCTATTTTGAGATGTGGGTTGGCGCTGTTTTGGCAGCACAAGGGGGACCTACACAATATTAGACAGGTTTTTTAAATGCTGTGGCTGATCGGTGTATGGAATTGCAGAGCGTTTTCAAAGGGCTCTGTTTTTTTTTTCTCCCCATTTCTCCCCAATTTGGAATGCCCAATTCCCAATGCGCTCTAAGTCCTCATGGTGGTGTAGTGACTCGCCTCAATCCGGGTGGTGGAGGAAGAATCTCAGTTGCCTCCGCGTCTGAGACCGTCAATCTGCACATCTTTTCACATAGCTTGTTGAGCGCATTACCGCAGAGTCCTAGCGCATGTGGAGGCTTCACGCTATTCTCCGGCATCCACGCACAACTCACCACAAGCCCCACCGAGAGCGAGAACCACATTATGGTGACCACGAGGAGGTTAACCCAACGTGACTCTACCCACCTTAGCAACCAGGCCAATTGGTTGCTTACGAAGCCTGACTGGAGTCACTCAGCACGCCCTGGATTCAAACTTGCGACTCCAGGTGTGGTAGTCAGCATCTTTACTTGCTGAGCTACCCAGGCCCCGGGCTCTGTTTTTGTTGGAAAACAGCATTCTAGTGTGAATTAGAGGCATGAACGCAGTGAAATCAATGTGTTTTCAAATTTATGGGGCGGTCACACTAGGCTTTGAGCACGCAAATTATTTCGGGCAACGCAACGGACCAGGATTTGATGTCACTAGGGAAGACTTCTGGTGTAAGTAAATAATACTTCACAAAAAACAAATACTATTATATTTAAAATATTTAAATATATTGTCCACTCACTTTCCTGCAACAATAAAACACACTTTAAAATCTGTATTCTTTATTTTGAGCCAAGAGATCAGTGTGTGATATTTGTGTTTCTGGTCTCCCATGGTCGGATACATTTGAATGGGAGTGAATTGAGCGCAAAGTGTAGTGTGATCACCCCTTGAGTTTAGTGTGGAGTCAGCAACTGTTGCTGTCCATTATTTTATCAGACCAGTTTTGCTCTTTTTCTAATAAAAGTTTAAAGGAATATTCCAGGTTCAAGTTCAGGGTTTCCACTCTTTTCAAGGCACAATTTTCCAGGACATTTCCAGGACATTTTATGTGCCCAACAAGTGTAATATTTAAGCAAAATACATTTGTCCATTTAAATCTAGCTTTTATTTTGGAGTTTCAGTGTGTTTTGGGCAGTAGATAAGCAGTTCGCTACATGGCCAAGTGTGATTATTAATCCCTGTAAAGCTGTGATTTAATTAAATAAATACACATGTGCTGTGTACTTCAGAGTGCGAACGCGATACGATGGTCTGTGTTCTGAGACTGCTATTGGGTCCTTGAGTAACGTGTAACGTGCTAGTAAGGGCAGATGTGGAGTTTCTGGTGCCCCCTAAGGTAAGATGGTGCCCCACGCAGACTGCCTAATATGCGTATAGGGAGCGGCGGTACTGGCGATGATCATGATTCCGAGACCACATCGTTACCATGTTTTTGTGCATGTAACAAAAACTTTGTTAGCAACACAGTCAAACAGTTCTATTATACTAAAATATTTTCCAGGACCATTAGGTACTTTTCTATGACTTTTCCATGACTGGAAATCTACATTGCAAAATTCCAGGTTTTCCAGGATGTGTAGGAACCCTGAAGTTAAGCTCAGTCGACAGCATTTTTTGCATAATGTTGATTACCACAGAAAATAATGTTGACTCGTCCCTCCTTTAAAAAAAAAAGAAAATCGAGGTTACAGTGAGGTACTTATAATAGAAGTGAATTGGGCCAATTTCTGGAGGGTTTAAAGACTGAAACGTGAAACTTATAATTTTATAAAACACTCACATTAATTCTTCTGTTAAAACTCATGTATTATTTGATCTGTAAAGTTCTTTAAATCGTCTTTTTAGAGTCGTTTTAGGGTTTGTTGAAATTACATGACAACAAAGTTGTAAAATTGGATATAACTTTACACAGAAAAGGTAAGTGATTTTCTAACACTAAAATCATGTTAACACATATTGTTTATGTCTTGTGGTTATACTTTTGAAATCGTGAGTATTTCAAAGTTTACAGATTGGTGCCATTCACTTCCATTGCTTTTTAAAGAAAAGGAGGGATGAGTCGAAAAAAACATTGTGGTAATCAACAATATGCAACAAATGCTGTCAACTGAGCTCAACTTGTATTGAACCTGGAATATTCCTGTAAGAATGTCTTGTTAGTTTTAAATAGAAATTAACAGAAATTATGCTAAAACGGTAAAACCTTGTTGTTGGGGCACTTATAATGGTGATGCAGGAGATGATTCATGTGGTATTTTTGCCCTGAGGCTTTACTATCAAAATTGTTTTTTTTTTTTTTTTACTTTTTAAGTTGGTCATGACACAAGCTGAAAGATTAGAAATGACTTTGCACAAAAAAAGGTTATTAATAGATTCCACTGCACAGTCTGACGCTAGCATGTAGCGTAATGGCTCTACAATCAATGGTATAGCTGTTTATTTTTACTGTTTATTTGTGCCACTGCCCACTTAACAACTAGGCTTCTCTTATAAAAGTGTAACTACTGTAAATGCATGTCCCGTTCATTTGATCACAAAGGGGAAAGCGTATTTCTATAATGCTGTCAATAACTGAAAACTTTTACTTGTTGCTGTGTCGGCACCAATTGGTGTCAGTATTTATTTATTTATTTTAATTTTTCGGAATTTTGGAATGCCCAATTCCAAATGCACTCTTAAGTCCTCGTGGTGGCGTAGTGACTCACCTCAATCTGGGTGGTGGAGGACAAATCTCAGTTGCCTCCGTGTCTGAGACCGCCAATCCGTGCATCTTATCACGTGGCTTGTTGAGCGCATTACCGTGGAGACGTAGTGCGTGTGGAGGCTTCATGCTATTATCCGCGGCATCCACATGAGAGCGAGAACCACGTTATAGCAACCACGAGGAGGTTAACCCAAGCAACCGGGCCAATTGGTTGCTTAGGAAGCCTGACTGGAGTCACTCAGCACGCTCTGGATTTGAACTTGCGACTCCAGGTGTGGTAGTCTGCGTCTTTACTTGCTGAGCAACCCAGGCCCCCCAATTGGCGTCAGTATTAAAGTTCATTGTTGTTTTGCTCAGTGAAACAAACAAACAACTGAGTGCACCTTTAAGATGAAAATATGCTAGAATAGTCCATTAATATTGAATAATATCTAGAATGAAACCAGTTCAACATGGAAAACATCTTAATGTAAATCTAAATGTTTATTTTTGCTTGAAAGCTGCCACATAGAACACATATACAAGAGAAATCTCTCTTACGGTGGTTCGAGCATTCGATAAAGCGTCTGATCGCTGTATACTGAGTTCCAGTGTTGATTTGCTGACTCCTGGTGCTGGGTTTTCTGTCTTCTGCTGTCCTGAACTCACACGTGCATTCACTCTTTTAATAATGTCACTCAACGTGCTGAAAGTCTTGCTCCGGGACAGCTCTGCTGGCTTCTGTGAAAGAAAACAAAGGAATAGTTAAAGAAAGAATTGGAGTGCCTAACATCACTCCTTAATTGTGGTAAATCCACTGTAACTTTCATAATCAGCTACAGTACATTTTTGTAACGGTAGGCCACTCAAGGCTCTCGGATACTGTGATTTTACCATAGTTAGGAGGTGTAGTTAGACATGGCGTGAAGTGTGGTTTATTGCTTTAACATATACCTTTAAATTTGCTGGTTTGGTTCCCTCTGGGTTCATATTCTCTCCTGAAACTCTGTCCCTCCTGAGGAAGGGTTCCCGTCTGACCTCTTGCTCTGATGTTATTTCTTTTCTGTGGATGCAAGGTTTGTATACAGGATATCTCTCCTCATTTTCAGTGATCAACGGAGAAGAGTGAAGATTGTATGTGATTCTCTCAGGCATTTGTATAGGCCTTGGGATAAAAGAGCTGCACATAAAATTGTGAGCTATGTTAGGGAATTGTTCTCAAATATTTGTCTACCTGTTCGTCTTTGTCTTTCTTTTTATTGTTCTTTTGTGAATGTCTCTTTTAATGTTTACCTATTCACCGCCTCGTTGCAATGCATCTGGATTTCTCCTGGAAAGAGATACCGTCTACAACAGAAAAGGCAAATGTATGTATATATGCTAAGCACAAACATGTGTAACAATATATTCAGACGTATTGCCTCTTATTTCAAAAAGCCTTTAGAAAGATACTAACCTTGATCTTTGATATTCTGGATGCCTGAAGTCAGACAGAAACATTGAATTTAACCTGGAATGCAGATAAGAGGGTGAACGGTGTTGGCTTTTCATTTCTATCAGAAAGTTATACAGAAACTGCTTCTGTGTGCAAATATTGTATATTTTGTGTATAATAACTATAAATGTGTGTTCAGTTGTTACATTTGAATAGGGCTGGGAATCTACCCGATTTGATCAAATTGTTTCCAATATGATTTGATTCAATTTGGATTCATTTGGGTATGAATGTCCTCTTTCTTCTTTTTTTTTAAGGAAAAGAAGGACAAGTACATTTTTTATTTCTTTTATTATTTTGTTTTGTGGCAATCAACATTTTGCCACAAATGCTGTTGATTAAGCTTAAATTGTATTGAACCCATATTACTTATTTCATATTTAAAGGATAAATATGAAAGAAATTCTCTCTCAGCAAATGCTGTAAATTATACAGGAAACCTTCTAACTTGGTACATTACAATAATATACCATTTTAAAATGAACAACTGGGCCCAAACTATGCAGTTAAATTACTATTTATTTAACAGCTATAATAAACCAATACTGGAGTAAAGTTTAAAGTAAGAAAACAGATCCATATTTAAGTCCTTTTTTACTATAAATCTCCACTTTCACTTCTTCTTTTGTTTTTGACAATTCACATTCTTTGTGCATATCGCCACCTACTGGGCAGGAAGGAGAATTTAAAATAAAAAAGGACTTAAATATTGATCTGTTTCTCACCAACACCTATCTGAATATATGAAGATGAATTTAACCACTGAAGTCTTATGGATTACTTTTATGCTGACTTTATGTGCTTTTTGGTGCTTTAAAGATTTGATCACCATTCACGTGCATTTATGGACCTACAGAGCTGAGATAATCTTCTGAAAATCTTTATTTGTGTTCTGCAGAAGAAATAAAATCCTACACATGGGATGGTATGAGGGTGAGTAAATGATGAGAGAATTTCTCATTTTTGGGTGAACTATCCCTGTAACCAGATTTGATTAATTTTTTTACGTGGTCCTACATTTGAGTTCAGCACAAGTCTCTCATGAAAAAAGTAATGACATACATTAAAGGGATAGTTCCAGTGTAAATGGGGTGGGGGGGGGGGGGTACTAAGTAGTAAAGTAAATATGGAAAAACTCTTCTAAAGTCATCCATAGCTTTGTGTGAGGAGCAGAACTTAGTTTGTAGCTCTCAAATCGTATTTACATTCAAACTTCATTGGAACACGTGAAAGTGTGAATAATGACTTACATTTCAGTTTGTTCTTCACATAAATCTATTTTCTGGCTTTAAAAGACTTATATAGTACACAAGTTATAGAGACTATTTTTATGGTATTTTTTTACAAAGCCCCTTAAAGGACAGGGAGGGATTTTATTTTTAATTGTTTTGCCTTCCCTTGCAGTAAATTACCAATGGTTTTACTATAGTAATATTGTAGTAACCATGACTATAGTAACCATATTTTGTTTTTGTTTTTTTAGAAACAATCGTTTTACTATAGTAATATAGTAGTAACCATGACTATAGTAACCATGTTTTCTTTTTGTGTAAACAATTGTTTTACTATAGTAATATTATAGTAACCATGACTATAGTAACCATGTTTTTTGTTTTTGTTGTTGTTTTGTTTTTGTAGTAACCATGTTTTTTTTTTTTTTTACAATCTTTTTACTATAGTAATATTGTAGTAACCATGACTATAGTAACCATATTTATTTAGTTATTTATTTATTTTTGTTGACAAAAGCAAAAAAACATGGTCAATTTTCATAAGGGTTAACCACAGTTTTACTACAGTAACCATTTCTGAACTATGAAACTTGTAGAAAAAACATAGGATCCACAAAATTATGTTTTTAATTACCATGTTTTTTTGTTTTCCTTTATTATTACTACCACTACAAATTTCATGGTTAAAATATGGTTACTGTAGTAAAACCATGGTAAACTTTGTGGTTTTACTACAAATACTATAGTTGAACTATGGTTAGTTGGTTATTGTAGTAAAACCATAGATTATTTATAATTAATTCAAACTTTTTCAGAAAATAATTTCCCTTCCTGTCCTCTAAGGGACTCTGTAGAACAGCCACTGGTCATCGTCTACTTTAATATGGAAAACAGCAGCACAGACATTCTGAACTAAATCATATGCGTTTCATGAGCAAATGATGATCAAATAATTTTTTTGGGGTGAACTATTCCTATAAGCACATTGGAAGCCACATCAAGTCAAATAACTGTGTATTTTTACTTACTTGCCCTCCTCTTGATGCCCAGACAGAAATCTGACATTAAACTCATTTGAGGGAAACTCCCATCCACCATGATGTCTGTCCAGGACAGGTCGATGATGGAACGGCAAATCACCAGCATCAGGTGAGTAAACAGTGCTCTCTGGGAATCTCTGGATGACCCCCATCGCCTCCCAGTCCAGGGGGCAGTTGGTTGGTGAAGGGGAAGGACTTGAGATGAACTCGGTGAGTTCAACTTTGGCGTTGTTCAAGTTCAGAGAAACTGACTTGTAAAGTGCGTTGGGTTCATATGCTGGCTTTTCAGTTTTCAGCATGTCTGGGATCGGGAGTGAAGCAGCATAAAGTATTCGAAACTCTCGATCAAAAGATTCCACAACTGGACCGCTCATGACAGTGACGATCTGACGATGCAGGTGAGTGTCATTCCAGGTAGGACTGATCAATACAATGAGAGAAAAATCAAGAGATTACAAAGGATTGAGAAGATGAGATCTAATGATAAGTTTGCTCTTGATTTTGTGAGACACGTTTAGAGAAATAGTTCACTAAAAAATAACAATTCTGTCATCCTTTACTTGACAACCCTTGTCTAGTCCCAAACCCATATGACTTTCTCTATCTGTGGAACACAAAAGGAGATTTTTTTAGCATTATTTCATCTACTGTTATTCACTTTGTACACTTTGTGTTGTATAAACATCTGTATTAGATGCAGAATAATTAGTTTCTTGGCTAATGATCTTTTAAAAGAGTTTTACGACACCCCATTCTTCCTTTACCTATAGCTCCCCAACATCACAGTATCCAGATCCACCAATACAAAGCTGTCCTTGAGTTCTCCAACCACCATCTTTGCATCACGCGTCAGGAACTTTTTACCACCCAAAACGCGCACTCTGATATTCTGAAACATCATCAAGAAAGAAAGATGTCAAACATTTTTAAAAAACTGCCCATCAATGCATACAGTACATGAGCTGTTAGTTCGGTCAACTGCCCGAGAATTCAAGACATTACAGTTCTGAAGAATTTGAGTGTTCAACTAAAGGTCGGTTCATTTTAAGTTTACTGGACATAGTGAGTGATTTTGCGTAACAAGATGAATGCTGTGGAACCGGTTCAAATTCTCCTCATTCATACTTTTAGATACTCTATGATGAAGAGTAAAATTTGTCAAGAATGCGAATTATACACTAAGGTGTGTCTAAAATTCTTTTGTTTATAGGATCAGTCTGTTAAGTCTAAGCAAGGTTGAGTCTGTTAAGGTGTGCATGGAGATTTGTTAAAGATGTGTAGTGGATAGTTCAGCCAAAAATGATAATTCTGTCACCCTAAAATTTTCTCACCCACATTTCGTTCCAAACCAGTATGTCTTTCTGATGCAGAACACAAAAGGAGATGTTTTAGTGATTGTCCAAGTCTGTCTCTTCAATACAATCGCAGTGGATAGTGAATTACTTTAAAGCTTAAAAAGGTCCCAAAAGTATCATAAAAGTAGTCCATCTGACTTACGTTATATTCCAAGTCTTTTGAAGACACACAGTAGGTTTTGGTGAAGTCCTTTTTCATTGAAAATCTTGTGTTCATGAGTACTATGAGATAACTGCGTTCACAGTGTCTCGCAATGCAAGAACTTGCATTGTTTATCACTAAAAACATGCAACAGACATTAAGATTTTCATTAAAAATGACTTAAATTGCAGGTTGTTTCTCACCAAAATTGGATGCCTTCGGAAAACTTGCAAATTGATGCAAGAGCCACATGGACTACTTTTATGATACTTTTTTATCCTTTTTTAAGTTTTAAAGTGAGTCACTAACCACTGCCACTGTATTGAAAAGACAAGTCGGAATATTCATTAAAAAATATATATATTTTTAAGTTCCGCATAAGAAAATGTAATATAGGTTTGGAATGACATCAGTGGTGAGTAAGGGGCCGTTTACACCACAATGTTTTCAACTAAAACCGGAAAACTTTTTATGCGTTTTGGTTGTTCGTTTACAAGGCAACGGCGTTTTGGGGCCTGAAAACGCACATTTTTGAAAACGGGTTTCAAAGTGCAAGTTTTTGAAAACGATGCCGTTATCATCTCCGTGTAAACATACAAAAACGCGAATTTGTGAAAACGATGACGTCATGCGCACGCGTATTACGTGTTATATAAAGAATGATGGATTGATAGGCATCAATTTGAGATGTATAATTATCAATATGAATACTGGTGTCTGTACAAATAACAATAATCAACTATTTATTCATTTGGAGTGTTTTGTATGGAGTGTGAACATTGTACAGTAGGCAGAATCGTGAAATTAATGTATGGATTCAGATGGGAAAAATTTATTTGTATTTATTTATTTACTTAATATTATTTGATGTACCTTTACCCTGCAATTAATTCACACACTGCTTATGTATATAGCCTATAGACAGAGATGTGATGCCATGTACAGTATTTAGTGATATGCTTAGAATATGAAAACATGAGGCAGTGAAAATTCATGTTAGATCCAGTGTACACAAGACCCCTCTCTCCGTCAGAAGATAACCATATATCAGAGTTCTGTCTGATATCCAAAACCAGTCAACATCAACAGCTTATGTTAACTTACTCTCCTACCAGCCCAAGAAGGCAGGAGACGGAGTGGTGGTAAAATGAGCAGAGTTTATTGAATAATCTTGAGAGTTCAGTCTATAGGCATGCGCGCGAGTACTTCAAAACAACGCGCGAGACATTCAAAACTACAGTGGCGGACTACAGGACTGTGTTTGTGCTGCTCAAGATTTTGAGTTTATTGACGCTTCTCCAGCAAAGTAATTGTAGTTATAAAGCAACCTCATCGTCCGTCCAGACAAAATTGCTCGATGCTTTCGCCATCTTCATTGTTTGTATTCACCGCTCTGTGGAAGAATGCTTATGTGCGCAGGCGCGTAGTGTTTCTTTACAAAGTGACATCGCCAACTACTGGCCTGGCGTGCATAATACAGCGTTTTTAGTCGTTTTCGTGGATCCGTATGAACGGGGATCATTTTGACAACGTTGTCATCTGTATGCGAAACTTTTCAAAAACGCAAAGGAAAAACGTTTCCATTTTTAGTACATCGTTGTCGTGTAAACTTACCCTAAATGATGACAGAATTTTAATTTTTGTGTGAATTGTTCATTTAAAGGTACCATAAGTCAGAAGTAACTCTTGCACCACAAAATGTTTTAATGAAAACAATTAAATTAATTTCTTCTTTTTGGGTACCAAGCAACACCTGGTCATTTACTGTACATGTACTCACTGGATGTTGAAGCTGGTGTGAAGAGCAGTTCTTTTCCACAGATCTTTGGTTAAGAATGATGTATACTGGAACGCCACGTGCTGCAGTGGACAGGAGATCACCAATCACGGCACTGTCTGACAATTTGTCGGTCACCATGGCGATCAGCTGCCCAACACAAACATCAAAAAAGTAATGTCGGAATGATTGATCTGTATTTACAATTTTATTACCAGTGGTAAATAGGGATAGCCGGATTGATTCTAAAGTATCAATACTTCCAATATCAAGAATATCAATCATCACATAAATATATATATATATATATATATATATATATATATATATATATATATATATATATATATATATATATATATATATATACACACACACAAATTAAACTAGTGATTTTATGATTTAATTATTTTGAAAATGATTGCGTTTTATAAACTTCAAAGTGAAAAAAAAATTAGCAAATAGTGTCTCATGTTAGTCTTAATCTTGACAAATCTAATTTATTTTGTGACATTTATTTTAATGTTTTTTTGTGACATTTGTTACAAATGTATTTAAATTAATAGTTGTTAAAACATGAATAAACAAAACAGAAGTCTAACTGTAATGGTCCATTTAGGCCTATACTGTAAATGTAAAAAAAAAAAAAAAAAAATATATAGCTTTTAAAAATATTATATTAAATGGCACATTTTATCCAAAAGAATCATCGCGGAAGCAAACTGGTATTGGACATAATTGAGTTTTACTTGTGGATTTTGACTGTACAGTTTAGTTTGAATGCATTTTTGTACAACTAATGAAGAATAACTTGATAGAAAATACAGCTAATTTAGCTGATTTATGATGCAACAGGTTTGTGCAACTAAACTACATTTCCCATCATTACATGTGGCCGCAAAATATATAGATAAAGCATCAGCTGCACACCTAATGTGTGTCTTTGCACTTCATTTTGTTGCATTTGTGCTAAAAAAGTTTTCTGTCTATGTCATTAACAAATTTTTGCTATGCAAATACTGGACATGTGAGCATTTTAAACGCTACAGTATGGGACGCTTTGCCGTCAGGGTCCCTCCCAAGGATGCCAACACTTTCTATGCGAATACTGGACGTGTGAGCAATGTGAGTGCTACAATATGGGATGTTTTGCCATCAGGGTCCCTCCCAAGGATGCCAACGTTTTGCTACGTGAATACTGAACGCGTGAGCATTTTGAGTGCTACAATATGGGACGTTTTGCCATCAAGGTCCCTCCCCAGGATGCCAACTTTTGCTACGCAAATACTGGACATGTGAACAATTTGAGTTCTACAATATGGGACGTTTTGCCATCAGGTTTCCTCCCAAGGAAGCTTAATTTTCGCTACACGAATACTGGACATGTGAGCAATTTGAGTACTACAATACGGGACGTTTTGCCGTCTGAGTCCCTCCCAAGGATGCCAACTTTTTGCTGTGCTAATACTGGAATGTGCGAGTAATTTGATCACATCAATAAGGGATGTTTTGCCAACAGGGTCCCTCCCAAGGATGCCAACTTTTTGCTGCACGTGTCAGCATTGTGGTTTCAATACGGAACACAATGACTTCGGGACGCTTTGCCATCCGACCATTTTTCTGCTTAAATATGGGACAATATGCATCACGAATGAGATGTCTTAATTTCGACGTCCCAGCTAATACGCCAAACTAAATTATTTCCTACAATAATCACTTGAATGCACATCACATCGTTATTATGACTTCCGACCTCGTAAGTATGAACTTCTAAAGAGGATTTGAATGCAGCATATGCATAAAGGAAATGCAAATGCACATAGCTCGAATGGACTTTCTGTGACATGTTCCAAGTAGGCCACTAAATGGATGCTAAATTGCAGACAAATCTTTCGAATGAAATGACTCAGAAATTCACCAGCTGACCAGTGTGATCTGATCAACAAGACTAACAAGGTTTGTCCTTTTAAAACATTTGTTAGAAATGAACTCCAATCAAATAAGGCTAATTTGTACACTCTTTCTCCTTTAGTTTGTAGCAAATTTCTAAGGTAAGGACTGAGTTTAGCATCTTATCTTACTTTATTGGCTCCATGTAGGAGTCTCCTGAGGATTTCCCGTATTGGAGGTGCATTTTCTTGAGGTGGATTGGTGTAGACATGAACTTGGCCCATATCCATCCAGTTGCTCTTTTCCGGCCATCCCAGCTCTAAACATGGCGCTGGCGTGTCGGACTGTACGGGAAAATATTGTCCAGAAAAGTCTTGCGCATCAGAACCAACCTCCTCCTTGCCATTTATATCCTCCAGTACTGCATCACTGCTGCGATAATCCTCGACCCAGCTGGAGATCTGATCCACCTCCCCGGGCGAGAGAAAATGTCCAATTTGCTCTCTGTTGAGTTTGGTGTAGAACTCACCAGGGCCTGAACTCACCAGGCTTTCCACGCAATACCGCTCTGCCTCGCAGTGCAAGAAGTCTGGACTGGACTCCGTCAATGGAGAAAAGATGGTATTCTCATTGAGGCTCTGCTCTTGAGAGTTTGACATGATTGGAGCCTAAAAGTTGACAAGATATTCTTCTATAAAGGGACAAAGACTGCAGTATAAATCATGATGGTGTGTAAACAATAACTAGCAGCAGCTCTAGGATAGGGTGGAGATTTGGTAAATATTCAAATAGTTGAAGTTCTTCTTCATATGTCAACACAGCCAACAAAATCAGGATACTCCATAAAGAAATGGTTATAGTGCCTGGAAGTTTTGCAGAACTCTGAAACGTCTTTAAATACAGTAAATCCTTTTGTGCAGTCCACCAAGTCCTGAGCGAAAAAGCTCTAAATGTAAACTTCAGGAATGTCCCCAGCCTTTCGCAAACATTTTCTCATTGGATTTGTTGACTATATTTAATGTGAAAACAAAGCCTGAAAGTTAATCCGGTGAATGGTAACACTTAAAATGAAAAGATCACAGATTAGGTATCAAAAGACGTTGCTTACCTCCCTGTTTCACTTACACACCCTCACAAGTCCATTGATTGTCTCCATCAAGTTCTGACATATCGCTGGCTCATATCTCCTCCCATTCTAAGTGGACTTGCTCTGTCAAGTGTTAAATTACTTTTCACCTTGTAATCATTGAGAGGAACTTGTCATCACTCCAATCAGCCCATTTTCAGCTTTAGCCCAAATTAACATTTTGTGCAGCAGCTTCGAAAAACATGTTCTCTCAATCCACGTTCTGTTTTATTATGAGGTTTGCGGTGTCTTATTGATATTAGATTTCAGTCCTTATTGTGTTTTTAGGAAGCACATAAAGTGTCTCCTTCTCTCTCTCTTTTTCTGGCTCACTATCGTGACAGGTTCTACCAGATGAGCGAGTCTTCTCTAGGGAGCCGAGATTTAGAGCGTCCTTTCCTCCCAGCTACAGTCGAAGGGGGGGGGAGGCTGTGCATCCACACCTACCCAGATGCATTTTTTTCATATTAATACATCTTACACACATTGCATAAGTGTGGACTTGAGATCATATGTTTTAACTGACGCTTAACCATGTGCAGAAACATGCGTTTTGTAATCTACATGCTATGTAGGAGTATTTAATTAATTAAAGTGCTTCATAAAATGAGTGGTGAGCTCACCTTTGCTCACCTTTGAGTTTGCATGAACACATTCTTGTTTTTAATCACCTTTTCTGTCAGCAGGATGAGCTAAGCAAAGGTTATTTTTCACTAGATGAGATCTACGGGGCTTTTGAAAGCAGAGAATGTGTGGTATGATGTATGTTGTTGTGTTGACAAGTCATTTACTCAACCACCAAACTCAAGCAAAGTGCAACATTTGCCATTGTGATTTACTGAGTGCATGTTGCTAGTACAGAGTGATAACTACGTCAATATATACCATTACTACACCTCTTTTCTCTGCAAACAACTTAGTATATACACGGTACACAATGACTCAGTCGATACAAAGCAAATCCCTAGTGGACTTGAACTGCAGCATTTTTGTGATAAGATTTTCGTCTTTTCTATTTACCTTACAGGCAATTGAATGGGCAATGTTTTTCTTAGAGTAGTTTACTCTTGATATTTTTGGATGTTGCCCAACATGATCAAACGGGAAATCGACATTCAGCCGAATTACTGCATCCCCAATCAGACATTTTTGCATCAATTCAAGCGTGAATACATTTACCTCTAACACGTTGTGCAAGACACGTGTTCTGGTCCCATGGAAACCAGGAAGTAATTGCATTTACATGAGCAACGGTAAGTGTGATTTGGATGTTGCATTTTCACTTTAAAATGACAGTTTTACTCCACTGACGGTTAGGTTATTTATAACTAATAATACAAATAAACAACTAGCTTTTCATTCAACAACACTTCCAGCTGTGGCCAATGGGGGCAGCGGTTCAAATTTCGGTAAGCACAGCAAAACTTTCGGGGGGTCTAATACTTATGGGTCATTGACAAATAAGGTTGTCCAAGGTGTTAAAATGAGAAATCTTTTACAAATCTAGTTTAAAGCACTTGTGTCAAGTTCTCAGAAATGTAATCTTTGTGTCCAATTTGTTTCCATACATCTTCTACAAAAAGATGTAAAACTTTAAAATTGTCATGTAGTGGAACCATCAAGTAAAAAGTATAATAATTATTTTTTGCACCTTGAATATATTAGAGTATAAACAACTTCATCATTAATTTCCCAAAAGTTCAAATACATTTTTCAAGGTATTGAAAAATACTTCGAAGTATATATATATATATATATATATATATATATATATATATATATATATATATATATATAGTATATAGTATGAATTTTTTGGTCAAAAGTTTTCTCAAGGTTACACCACATGACTTGAAATAAATGTGCCTTTTCATAAAAATGTCAAAATAAATATCAGATGTTTTTTATAACTTCAACCGCCCCCCCCCCCCCCCCATTTCAGGTGATGTCTAACAAATAGAGTGGAAGTACCTTTGGATAAAAGTTTCTGCTAAATAACTCCTATTTACTAATGGAAATGATGTAAATATTTTGTAAATATATATATATATATATATAAAGAATTTAAGGCTTTTAGGATTTCATTTCAGGCCTCCTCCTCTAAACAATGCAAGTGAATGTCCTCCATTTTTTGACGGTCCAAAATGCATATTTAAGGTGCATCAAAATAATCCACACGACTCCAGTCGACAAATAAAGTTCTTCTGAACCCAAACGATTGATTATTTTGAGAAACAAAACAATACTTATATATTTTTTAACTACAATTGTTCGCTTCCGTACATCTCTGTGACGTGCGCTCATGAGAGGGATGACGTAAGCTCGTTGGTAAGGTCACGCGTCACGTGGAGGAGGAGTCAGGAAGCGCATCATTGTTTACATAGTTTTTTTTTTATTATTATTATTTGGAAATGATTTATTTATTTTATTTATATTGAAATTGTTTTGGACTGTTTTGGTTTGTGAACGGTTTACAAGTTTCTCTTGTAAACAATGACGCGCTTCTTGACTCCTCCTCCACGTGACGTGTGACTTTACCAACAAGCTTACGTTATCCATCTCATGAGCGCACATCACAGAGATGTACCGAAGCGAACATTTGTAGTTGCAAATTTTCATTTTTGGGTGAACTATTTCTTTACCTGATTCAATCATTACCCCAAAAATCATAATATTGTGCTTGTTTTCAATGGTTATTTTGCTTGAAAAACAGTAATAGTTTGAAGACTTTAAAGTATTTGTTTAACTTTTTATTTATTTATTTATTTAGTTAGTTAGTTTTTTTGATTTTGTTTTTTGTACAGATTCAATGACAACTGCAGCAGATGGTTCCATCAGCATTGTGTTGGGAATGACAACAATTTCCTTTGCCCAGCATGCATTTCATGTACAAATGTACAGTACTGTATATAGACTTCTACTTGTATATTTGTTCTGTAAAAGATTGAGCAGGGCTGACAACAATTTAATGTTTAAATATGGTTAGAGTTGCATTATATTAAAGTCTTCTTTTGTTTTGTATTGTTTTGCAGTGTGTACTTTCATCTTACACCTTTTACCCTATTCTTTTTTCAGGTGATGTAAAGATAGCTGAATCTAACCTAAATCAAATGTAACTCAACTTTACTTATGAAATGAGACTGAAGACTCCTCTGTTCTTACTCAACGGACTCAAAGTCAGCAAATTAAGCCTCCCGAGGGAATCTCAACAATAAAAGCTTATTTTATTGGTTACAAATTCTTAGCAGGAATAAGCAAAGGTACAATGTACAAATGTAAAATAAAAATCAGCTGAGAAATTTCAGCTGTATTGTTGATGCCATAAGCGCCCCCCATTAGGGTGCCAAGTGCTCTCTTGTATGCTTAATGCCATTGGCATCTGAGCAGTTGTGCACTTTTCCGACCTGTTTTATATTACTCAAGCTCATTTACCAGGGCGTCTCCTGACGATGTCAGCTGTAACATAATGAGGGCTGTCAATGTCAGTGTCAGTTTCCTGATGACCTTCTGTCTAAACATGGTCATATACCACAGGAATAAATCTTTAAGAGGATAACACAGAAGAGTCTAGAATTAGACATCACCTGAATGAGTTTGGGGATCATTAGACACACTTAGTTGAAATTAAAGAGGGGTAACCGATTTTGGCAGCCTCTAATATCAATATAATTTAATATTCCACTGTCAGCATTGGTTACAAGGGGGATGCCATGTCCTCCATCCCCCCTCAACTCGAGGCCTGGTTATAACAGAATAATACAATGAGTGCCCAGTTTTAATATTGTGATAAAAAAGGATGTGTCTGAGGTTTTGTGTTTCCAGTTCTAACATTTTCATTTGGGACATTTAAACTAGTGATCCAAGTGAAAGTGACCCAACCACTGTGACATTGATCGTGTCAATCAATGGTTTTTTATAATCCAGCTTTCTTTGCACAAATACATTTAAGATAACCCCTCATACAATTATGCCTACTTCCCTGCTATATAGTAAGAAGTAAGTTCTTCATTAATTCCAGTACATACTCTAAAAAGAATGCTCATAGACACAATCCCATTTAATTATCAGCTTGAGTTTTAAAGCAGCAGTTTCCCACAATGGGAAAATACAGCAGCTATTGTTGCAACTTGATGCTTGCTTTCTCCAAGTACTCCTCGCTGCAGATTGTAGCGCGATGACGTAGTGGATCTAATCCCATGCATATAGAATTTTAGTGACGTAGTGGATGTTTTAATGCGCATGCGTATTCACATTTTAATGTTTTGTTTTATTAGGGTAGCGTACTTAACATGAATACATTATATATTCATATAACACACACACAAACACATGTATATATTAGGGCTGTACAGTTAATTAAATTAAAATCGCGGTATGACATTGTGCGATTATTAAACCGCAAAGGGCTACGACGATTTAATTAAATTAATAGACAAATCAAGCTGTTCGCTTCAAAGTGTATGCATGCTGCTCTGTCCTGTCTGTATTGTGTATAAGCATTATTACTGTGTATTCAGAGCAGTTCTGTGCTCCGCAACTCCATCCCGTGCTCAGAGTAACAGATGTGCTCCATTCGGTTCCCTGTGCTGAGCGCCTCATTTTTAAAGCGCTCCAGATTCACTTTCATTTCACTTTTGCAAACTAGGCAGAGGATTAGATCCACTACGTCATCGCGCTACAGTCTGCAGCGAGGACCCTCTCATTTGTTTACCTAAAAAGCATTAAAGCAGGTGTCAGGAATTTGGTCCGGGATAATAAATTAAACAGAACAGCAAGCCATATTATAATAGCTAGAGTTTAAGCATATAATATCGACAGTATAAGTACCCATGCTGCATACAACTTTAATTGACAATCAGGCCTTTTTGCGCAGATGGACATAAAGTGAGCCACTAACAAGCAAGAGAGGCACGCACACCCAGGCTAGGATGTAACAGTAGCCGAAATGACCCTTTTCCAGTTCACGAGAATCTTGAAGAATCTCTTTCCTTTGAAAAGTGTAGATAAGTACAGCCGCAAATGCTGCAAAACCTGTGAGAGCATACAATGAAAGTGGGTGAAAATATAAAGTGGCCACAAGGGGGCAGCACATACAATACTATGTTACATAATGCACGTTCAACTATTCTAGGTGTATATGGTGTGCTATCTATCTGTCTATCTATCTATCTATCTATCTATCTATCTATCTATCTATCTATCTATCTATCTATCTATCCATATACCTGTCTGTCTGTCTGTATACAATATATAATTAATAACATTATAATAACATAAGATGTTGTAGTTATCTAACTAACTATCTATCTATCTATCTATCTATCTGTCTGTCTGGCTGGCTGACTGGCTGTCTGTCTGTCTGTCTGTCTGTCTGTCTGTATACAATATATAATTAATAACATTATAATAACGTAAGATGTTGTAGTATCTATCTATCTATCTATCTATCTATCTATCTATCTATCTATCTATCTATCTATCTATCTATCTATCTATCCGTCTGCCTGCCTGTCTGGCTGGCTGTCTATCTGTCTGTCTGTCTGTCTGTCTACAATATATAATTAATAACATAATAACGTAAGATGTTGTAGTATCTATCTATCTATCTATCTATCTATCTATCTATCTATCCGTCTGTCTGTCTGTCTGTCTGTCTGTCTGTATACAATATATAATTAATAACATTATAATAACATAAGATGTTGTAGTTATCTATCTATCTATCTATCTATCTATCTATCTATCTATCTATCTATCTATCTATCCGTCTGCCTGCCTGCCTGTCTGTCTGTCTACAATATATAATTAATAACATAATAACGTAAGATGTTGTAGTATCTATCTATCTATCTATCTATCTATCTATCCGTCTGCCTGTCTGTCTGTCTGTCTGTCTGTATACAATATATAATTAATAACATTATAATAACGTAAGATGTTGTAGTATCTACATATCTATCTATCTATCTATCTATCTATCTATCTATCTATCCATCTGTCTGTCTGTCTGTCTGTCTGTCTGCCTGTCTGTATACAATATATAATTAATAACATTATAATAACATAAGATGTTGTAGTTATCTATCTATCTATCTATCTATCTATCCGTCTGCCTGCCTGTCTGTCTGTCTGTCTACAATATATAATTAATAACATAATAACGTAAGATGTTGTAGTATCTATCTATCTATCTATCTATCTATCTATCTATCTATCTATCTATCTATCTATCCGTCTGCCTGTCTGTCTGTCTGTCTGTCTGTATACAATATATAATTAATAACATTATAATAACGTAAGATGTTGTAGTATCTACATATCTATCTATCTATCTATCTATCTATCTATCTATCTATCTATCTATCTATCTATCTATCTATCATATAATTCAAAAGTAGTATGTAGTAACACTCAGCTACCTGCAAAAATTTGACACAGTCCAGTTAAGTAGAAAAGTCCTCCTTTGGACATGGTAAAGAGCTGACCGAGGAACACCATGAAGGAGATGGAGGAGAGGACAACAGACAATATCATTAGCGCTTGTACTGACTGAAGCCATTCTGAAAGAAAGAGAGAGAAAGAGAGACTATTCATCACATCTCATGATTAAAATAATTGAAGCTATTCAGAGCCATGACAGAACTTCAAAGGTCAGGACCAACTGATCTAACACCTTTTTTACCATAAGAGAACGTTTAACTTAATAAAATCACAGAATACATTCCACATTAACATTATTTCACAATTACTTGAAAAAAGTTTACAGCCACAAACTATTTTTACATTGACATTCTTTAAGACACTTCAACAAGTCTTTAAAGTCTAAATTACCTTCCTGTTCACACATCTCTAAAAAAAATAGTCTTTACAATAAATATATAATATATGGGTGTTTCTTTAACTTTCGTTAAAACATTCCCACCACAGTGTAATTTCCAGAACATCTCAAATTCTGTATTGTGTTCTGACTTCAAATTACAGTTGAAGTCAGAAGTTTACATACACTTATGTTGAAGTCATTAAAACTAATTTTTTAACCACTCCACTTTTGGCAAGTCGTTTAGGACATCTACTTAGTGCATGACATGAGTAATTTTTCCAACAATTGTTTACAGACAGATTGTTTCACTTTTAATTGGCTATTTTACAATTCCAGTTGGTCAGAAGTTTACATATACTAAGTTATCTGTGCCTTTAAGCAGCTTGGAAAATTCCAGAAAATGATGTCAAGCCTTTAAACAATTAGCCAATTACCTGTGGATGTATTTTAAGGCCTACCTTCAAACTCAGTGCCTCTTTGCTTGACATCATTGGAAATTCAAAATAAATCAATTATTTTTTTTTTTTTTTTTGGACCTCCACAAGTCTGGTTCATCCTTGGGAGCAATTTCCAAATGCCTGAAGGTACCACGTTCCTCTGTACAAACAATAGTATGCAAGTATAAACACCATGGGACCACACAGCCATCATACCACTCAGGAAAAAGACGCATTCTGTCTCCTAGAGATAAACGTAGTTTGGTGTGAAAAGTGCAAATCAATCCCAGAACAACAGCAGAGGATCTTGTGAAGATGCTGGAAGAAACAGGTAGACAAGTATCTATATCCACATTAAAACGAGTCCTATATCGATATAACCTGAAAGGCTGCTCAGCAAGGAAGAAGCCACTGCTCCAAAACCGCTATAAAAAAGCCAGACTATAGTTTGCAAGTGCACATGGGGACAAAGATCTAACTTTCTGGAGAAATTTCCTCTGGTCTAATGAAACAAAAATTGAACTTTTTGGCCATAATAACCATCGTTATGTGTGGAGGAAAAAGGGTGAGGCTTGCAAGCCAAAGAACACCATCCCAACCGTGAAGCATGGGGGTGACAGCATCATGTTTTGGGGGTGTTTTGCCGCAGGAGGGACTGGTGCACTTCACAAAATAGATGGCATCATGAGGAAGGAATATTATGTGGATATATTGAAGCAACATCTCAAGACATCAGCCAGGAAGTTAAAACTCGGTCGCAAATGTGTCTTCCAAATGAACAATGACCCCAAGCATACCTCCAAATTTGTGACAAAATGGCTTAAGGACAACAAAGTCAAGGTATTGAAGTGGACATCACAAAGCCCTGATCTCAATCCAATAGAAAATTTGTGGGCAGAACTGAAAAAGTGTGTGCGAGCAAGGAGGCCTACAAACCTGACTCAGTTACACCAGTTCTGTCTGGAGGAATGAGCCAAAATTCCAGCAACTTATTGTGAGGAGCTTGTGGAAGGCTACCCAAAATGTTTGACCCAAGTTAAACAATTTAAAGGCAATGCTACCAAATACTAACAAGTATGTAAACTTCTGACCCACTGGGAATGTGATGAAAGAAATAAAAGCTGAAATAAATCATTCTCTCTACTATTATTATGACATTTCACATTCTTAAAATAAAGTAGTGATCCTAAGACAGGGAATGTTTTCTACGATTAAATGTCAGGAATTGTGAAAAACTGAGTTTAAATGTATTTTGGCTAAGGTGTATGTAAACTTCTGACTTCAACTGTATGTGGTGGAAATGACACTGATGGAAATTACATTTGTAACATTTTTTTACTTTGGACTCCTTTATCTTGCTAATGCTAATTTCATAGCTAACAATTTATGTGTGCTAAAAACACGAAATTAAATAACATTTTTATAGCAAAATTATATCTTGATTGGAAATGACCACTCACAAGTGATATTTACCTTGATTTATCTTTGTTGTTTTTTTCCCCATATATTTAATTTCAAGCATGCTCACAACATGCCACAACTGTCGTTATTTCTGGAAAAAACTGATAGAAATAATTTTCCCATAATAAATATTTAAATGTTTTATGTTTGTTTCACTCTTTTATTAGATTATCATAGTTTTAAACAAGCAATAATTTGTATTTTTATAAAGGATTTTCATAGTTTAATACTGAATGTCTGTGTAAAACCAGGCTAAAACTGTACAATCTATACATTAAAGGAATTTGAAAAGTACAAAAAATAAATTGAAAAAAGTTTCCATTTAATTTTAAAATAAGAAGAAAAAAAAAAAAGTTAAAATCCGTTTGTTTAAATAAAAATCAACCCCTGGGACATGAAAGTGGCCATAACTGGAGAAACATCCATAATTATTAAGTTGTACTTAATTATACTTAAGCTTATTAGAAGTTTATTCTTTAAATCATACACACTATTTATACAGTATTAAACCTATTTATGACTTCTGTTAGTTACAGTACTCACCGCTCTCATTGGCAGATGAACACAGCCAGGTTTCTGTGCTGTTGTCAAACATACATTTATACCAGAGATCTGTATTTTCAATGTCTGCCCAAGACCACCAGGACTGAAATAATAACAATAAAAATAATTTTATTTGTATAGCACATTTCATATAAAAATGTATCTCAAACTGCTACATAGGTCAGTATATACTTAACCCTTTAAGGAGTGAACCCACTGAAGGTGTTTTTAAATATTTCCTGTTTCAGTGGCATACCCAAAATTGAAAAAAAAAGAAAAAAGAAAGAAAGACATTATATATCTCTGGGTGTAAATAAGGTGGCTCCAAAAAACTGCTTTTGTTTTGTTTCAAACCATGTCAACTGTATCTGAGAAACTTTTTGTGTTGATACGACAAAGCAATCAAAAGTTATAGCATTACAAAGATTATTTATCATAGTGTCCAAAAACATCTCCAATCAAATAAAACATAATAATTGTACATAAAAAACTAATTACACATGCAAACACAACAATGACTAAAGGTTTGCATAGCATGCAGAGATGATTTTAGTAATCCATTTGACTCAATGAGTCTGCATCATCGAGTCTGTGTCATTTACTTGGCGCCATCTCCTGGTGGCCAAATGCAACATTGAGCTTCATGTGGATTATCTAATGATCTATGCATCCGATTACCTTGAGTGTGGGCTCGTTTGAAAGATAATCACCTCCTGTAAATAATGGTATTTTATGTTCACTTTATTTTTGGTGAAGTTATAAATGAAAATGTGGCACAGAAGCAACACCAACATAATTGTCAAAGACATAGACTTAGCTATTACTCGCTATATTTTTGTCTGTGAGTAAAAAAGACAGGTTGTATTTTACTCTTTGAAAGCTTTCTAATGACGTATGGCACATGGCTATTTAATCAGTTTGATGTTTTTACTGATTGCAATAATATGTACAGTGCAATTTTTTAATATAAATTATAAAAACGGAACACTTCTGATTTGTCTGACAATTTCAAAACACTTGTTCAGTTTTGGTCATAATGCCTACATGCAGTGGAAAGTACAGCATCTAAGCTTTCAAAAGATAACTATTTTGTATTGATTAAGACTGTAGTTTGTAATATTCGGATGATTTTGTTTTTCTCGTGGGTTAAAAAAGCATAAAAACGATGATAAAACACGAATAAAACAATAATAATAAATGTGTAAGAGTAAAGTAAAAAAGAGCAAACAAAAAAAAAATATATATATATTAACCCTTTACACCCTGAAGGCATTTTTTGAAAGATTTTCCTTCTAAAAGGCAAACAAGAAAAGAAAATGCTTCATTTAATAGAAAACACTTTAAATTATGAAGAAAATTATTTAAAACTATTCTAAAATGTTCTGCTTTAGACACTGCTGAGAAAACTCTTCAAATAGTAGTTCTAAAGTTCAATTTTTTTGTTATTTTTCATTTTTGACATATATCTTAAATAAGAGAAGTCTGACAAAAAAAAAAAAAAAAACAACAAAAACATTGTGTTGTTCCCCAACATGTCAAGTGTACCTGGCTTGTTGATACTACAAAGGAATCAAATGTTAGAGCATGTGGAATGAAAATGTCCCTTCTTTACTCCAAGTGTCCAAAAACCTCTAAGTATTCAGGTGTTTTATTGAACATTAAAGTGGAATAACTGAAAACTATGATTGCAAACATCTAAAAAATATATACAAATACTTCAACTTACATCAACTAAGTGCCTAATAATGAAATTTACCTCACATGACTACTTATTTCATCACTCCAAAAAATGTGCATTAAGCGCCCTGTGTATGTGCGCTCATGACAGTCTTTGAGGAATATTTCAGGAAGTACACATCGCATTATGTCGAGTTTGGGCTTGTTTGATTTAGAATCATCTGCTGTATGCTGTGATATGCCATTTTCTATATCATGTTTATTTTTCATGTAGTAATAAACCAGAATGTGACACAATTCTGTTTCTGTTTATTATACATATGGATTTCACATGCAAATACTCACTGTAGTTTGGTCTATGAGTGAAACAAATTTACTCGTTATATTCTACTAATCAAGACCTTTCCAGAGATATATAACACATGGCCATGTGATCTTTTTGATCTTTTTACTGTTTCTAAAAATTATTGTTGCAATCGCAAATTTGCGAATGATGAAAATGCAACAGTTCTAATTTGTCAGCAAATTTAAAAGCAGTATTTTAGAACTGGTCAGATCAGCTATATTCATTGTAAAGATAAAAGTCCACACTTTAAAACGACACCTATTTTGTGCAGATTAAGCAATTAGTAGTTGAATAATACCATTATATTTTTTTTTTCTGTGATCAATGCCGCTCAAGGTTTAAAAAATCAAGAAAACTTGGAACAATATGTCTTAAAATGCTTACATTTGGTCTCATTTCAATTGGTAAAATGTTCCAAAATTTGAGCATGTATAATGGCTAAGCAGCTTCTCATGATTGACTATTTACATTACAAAATAAAATAAAAATCTGCATTAATAAAACCTCAGATTACAATATGAAATATATGATGATGGACTCTTGGTTTCTTTATAGGGTGTAAGAATAGATTTGTACCTGTACTGAAATGGCAATAGATCTACATCTTTGACATTTTCTGACATCAAAGCGGAAAGTGGGTTTTGACTTACCTTTTCCATTGTGGCAATGAAAAGCATCGCCAGAGTGACCAAATGCAGAACAGTAACTGACATCAACAAGAAAGCCATTTTGGTGGATCCTGCAAACAGACAAAAAGGTTGAGCTGTCTCCCATTCACACATACACAAAAAGGAATCATTTGGGAAATAATGAGTGTGTCAGAATTGCCTCTGTTGTGGCTGATATTAAGAAGCAGTGTGTAAACATTTAAAAGGGTAAAGATCTGTCCACTGATCTTCTGCTTTGTGATTAAACAAACAGAAGCATACATTTTCCCCCCTATTCTGTCTGTGGATATGCATTCCATGCTTATACGATGTCAAACATATAGAGGGGTGGTCACAGGAAGTGTTGATTCTCTGTTGATATTCTGAGAGCATCTTTTCCAGTGAAACATTTCAGACTTACGTGTGAACTTTTATTGAAGCGCTGTTATATTACTTCACTGTCATCATACCTATAAATGAATCTTCGCCTCACTGCTAGAAGCTTTTCCATAATCATTTTTCAAAGACTCACAACATAGCCACAAATGTTCCATGACTTTTCTGTGCAAAATCCATGATCAGAGGAGACTTGCAACAAAACGTCCATTCATAAGGACTGTGTGTCTTGTTATGAACGGGATGGTGATGGAAGATTGGGAATTACACAACTCTTAGAAACGCAGATCCACCAAACCCCAAGATTCCACACCCTCGATGTCACTACTGTGTTGTTACTTAGTTTCAGTTTCCAAGCCAAAAAAACAAGGGCTGTTTTTTCAATCGCTCTATACGGTGGTTGTAAGATGACGTATGTTGTCAACATTCTTTTCTTCTCATTAATCTGACCCACACCTTTCCATGTTTACATGCAGAAGCTGGTTGTTACGTGTCCTGGCACAGATGCGGACCGTTATTTCTCTTTAACTGCTCTGTGTTTGTCATACAAGGCATAATCAAGATGTTCTTTAACCTTGTAAATACAGTGGAGCTGTGATTACCTCTCATAAAAGCTACATAATAACAAAGATCTAGTGAAATCACATTAAATCAATTAAGGAACGCTATTAACAAAATTCTCTAGTTTGTTAGGTCATGTCTCATTTTACGTCTTTTTAGGTCTTTAAGAAGAAAAAAAACAAAACAAAAAAAAAACTCTGAAAATATAATAACTTTCACTTGCAATGGTTCTTTGAAGCAATTTATGTCCAGCAAAGAGCTCTCTCCTTATCAAGAACCATTTTCACCATAGGATTCTTAAGTTGCTATATGATCTTTGGAAATTAAAGTCGTTGATGTTACATTAAAGGTTCTTCTACATCTGTTAACCATGAACCAGAATCTTTTAGAACTTAAAAAGGTTCTCCAATGGCATCAAGTAGTAAAACCAATTGGAAACTTTATTTTTAAGAGTGTAGGAATGGTTTAACACAGTTCTTCTAAAGTATCTAAAAGTTAGAGTACAAAATCACACGCACTAGAAAACCATTATTTGTCTTTTGAAGAGGTAAAAATCACAGCTTACCTTGCTACAACAAATCTTCTGAAACCAAACCCTGTTTGAAATCTTCTGTTATTTCTCCTTCTCTTTAGCTGGTTTCCTCCCCCTCTCCTCCACACACACTCACTCTCTCCACAGTCCATTTGGGAAAAACGGTCCAGGGAGGAATGTGGGCTCGGTTGGAGGAGGAGTTTCCTTCACAGCTCCAGAAAAAACTCTGGGTTTGAGCTTACAAACTAAAAATGACCTGAAGTTTGTTTCCACCCAAACCCAGAGAAGGAAGCATAATTTTACCGTAACCATTACATAAATACACAGTCAATGAGATGCTTTTCTGATATGGTACATTTAGCAATTTAGCAATTTTTTATATATATTTCCCAAGAATTTACCTTTAGAAATCACATTGGAAATCTTCTCAATGTCCAGTTATATACACAGTTATAATAAATACAGTGCTTCAAAAAAGTATTTGCCCCCATCCTGAGTTCTTCTGTTTTTGTGTGTATCTCATACTAAATTGTTTCAAAAATTCAATCAAAGTCTAACATAAAACAAAGTCAATCTGAGTAAACACAAAATACAGTTTTAAAATGATAATGTTATTTATTGAAGCAAAAAAGTTATCCAATACCAACTGGGCCTGTGTGAAGCCCCTTTAGTTACTAAATCCCCAAATCCAAGAAACCGCATTCATAATGGGGTTCAGCTGGACTAGACACACCCAGGCCTGATTACTGCCAGCCCTGTTCAATCAAATCAACACCTAAATGGAACTTTTTCAGCAGCATGACTGTGATGAGGAGGGTGTTGTATATACATCCTCTTACTTAAATTGTAGAAAGTCCCTGACTTGATTAAATTGTAGAAAGTTATTACAAAAAATTTCACATCTATCATTTAGATTAAGTCAGTTTCATTGAGCCAACATAACTTCATTAGGTTCGTCAAACTCAATTTACTAAGGTTTATTTCATAAATGTTCTTATGTTGGTCCAACTTCATTTGAACAATCATTAGTATATGCCAAGGAACAAGTGCAGGGATAGTGAAAGCAGCACTCGAAGCAACATCCTCAAACGAAGTACAAGCGCCATTCTTCACTACAGTGGTAACCCCCAAAACTCCAGCAGACACTCTTTGTAAATAGCAATATAACAGAACATTAAACATTAACAAGTGTCTCATCTTGCGCAAAAATGCATAAAATAACACTTAATTGCAACATCTGTTCTACCATTTAAAGCATGCTTGGAAATGGAAATCCCCTGCTCAATGCTACATTAACACCACAAAAATTATTCATGCAGTCCCAACTCAAATGGATTAAGTTACCTTCCATTTTACAAACTGAAATGAATAAAATGCAATGAAATCAAGTTGTGACAAAATGTTCTAGAACTGTGTTGTTTTAGCTTATTTTAGTGCAGCAAAAATCCTTTTGTTGAGTGGTATGGAAAGTACTGTACAGTTGTGCTCAAAAGTTTGCATACCCTGGCAGAAATTTTGGCATTGATTTTGAAAAGATGACTGATCATGCAAATAAACTGTCTTTTATTTAAGGATAGTGATCATATGAAGCCATTTATTATCACATAGTTTTTTGGCTCCTTTTTAAATCATAATGATAACAGAAATCACCCAAATGGCCCTGATCAAAAGTTTACATACCCTTGAATGTTTGGCCTTGTTACAGACACACAAGGCGACACACACAGGTTTAAATGGCAATTAAAGGTTAATTTCCCATACCTGTGGCTTTTTAAATTCCAATTAGTGTCTGTGTATAAATAGTCAATGAGTTTGTTAGCTCTCACATGGATGCACTGAGCAGGCTAGATACTGAGCCATGGGGAGCAGAAAAGAACTGTCAAAAGACCTGCATAACAAGGTAATGGAACTTTATAAAGATGGAAAAGGATATAAAAATATATCCAAAGCCTTGAAAATGCCAGTCAGTACTGTTCAATCACTTATTAAGAAGTGGAAAATTCAGGGATCTCTTGATACCAAGCCAAGGTCAGGTAGACCAAGAAAGATTTCAGCCACAACTGCCAGAAGAATTGTTCGGGAAACAAAGATAAACCCACAGGTAACCTCAGGAGAAATACAGGCTGCTCTGGAAAAAGATGGTGTGGTTGTTTCAAGGAGCACAATACAATGATACTTCAAAAATTTGCTGCATGGTCGAGTTGCCAGAAAGAAGCCTTTACTGCGCCAGTGCCACAGAAAACATCTTGACATGCCTCACAGCTTCTGGCACACTGTAATTTGGAGTGACGAGACCAAAATAGAGCTTTATGGTCACAATCATAAGCGCTATGTTTGGAGAGGGGTCAACAAGGCCTACAGTGAAAAGAATACCATCCCCACTGTGAAGCATGGTGGTGGATCACTGATGTTTTGGGGGTGTGTGAGCTCTAAAGGCATGGGGAATCTTGTGACAATTGATGGCAAGATGAATGCAGCATGTTATCAGAAAATACTGGCAGACAATTTGCATTCTTCTGCACGAAAGCTGCGCATGGGACGCTCTTGGACTTTCCAGCAAGACAATGACCCTAAGCACAAGGTCAAGTTGACCCTCCAGTGGTTACAGCAGAAAAAGGTGAAGGTTCTGGAGTGTCCATCACAGTCTCCTGACCTTAATATCATCGAGCCACTCTGGGGAGATCTCAAGCGTGCGGTTCATGCATGACGACCAAAGACTTTGCATGACCTGGAGGCATTTTGCCAAGACGAATGGGCAGCTGTACCACCTGCAACTATTACAAAAGACTGCATGCTGTTATTGATGCTAAAGGGGGCAATACACAGTATTAAGAACTAAGGGTATGCAGACTTTTGAACAGGGGTCATTTCATTTTTTTCTTTGTTGCCATGTTTTGTTTTATGATTGTGCCATTTTGTTGTAATCTACAGATGAATATGAATCCCATAAGAAAAAAACAGAAATGTGTTTTGCCTGCTCACTCATTTTTTCTTTAAAAATGGTACATATATTACCAATTCTCCATGGGTATGCAAACTTTTGAGCACAACTGTATGTGTGTGTAAAATAAATAATATTTTTCCGCCCCCCCCCCCCCCCCCCCCCCCCTTTTGATTATGTTCTTGCCCTCTTTCATTCATTGTAGTATGCTTTAATTTAGGCAATTAGAAAACTACATGGAGCAATCTGGAAAATGATTTCCTGCTGGAGGAAACACAGACCACCCAGAGAAACATTCAGTTCACACCCATGAATCCTCCGTCAAGTGTTCAAATCTTTCCGCTCCAACAAAAATGAATCATTAGAATACAAATCCTCGGAATTAATTATTTATATTCAGTTATGTATATTCTAATTGCATTACTTTAAATGTAAACATCCGAAATGAATCTCATGAATAGGGGAAGGAATGCAAAGTAGTTTGCTCTGATATGTGAATCATTTATTTACATTCTCATTTACATCAACATTTGTTATGGAATAGTGCGTTTCTTTTAACAGAGGTTTGATGTGTTGCTTTGCTGAGAAGACTGTTTGCTCTGACACACACATCTACGCTTTTACCTTGCTGGTGACCGCGGGCCATGCATACCAAAGAGTCCGTTCACACCGAACACGTCTTTTGTCCGTCCATGCTGTTTTGAACTGTTTTTCTATGTAAACGTGCGCTAGAGGGACGTATTTGACCATTGCGTCACGAGCTACGCATTTTTTAGACGCAATCAGGTTGAAAAGATCAACTTTTAAAAAAGCGCCTCGAGACACGTTCTGTTTCATACGTTGCGTCTAGCTTTTTTTTTTTTTGCCTAAATGCAGAAATGAAGGCGACACATCAGCAAATATCTGTTTCTAGGCAGCGTGGAACATTTACTTGTTAATTTGCTTCATTGAACACAGTGAAAGGAACAGTTATATGCGGCCAGTCGATTCACTAGTAGCTTTTGGAAAAGTGTTCAGTGTTTTCACTTTCAAAACAATGAAGTAACTTTTTCAGTCACTGAAGGGGATGTGTACTGTGCTTGTAAGCTCTTTTCTTCGACTTTCCCGTGTCGAATCGCTGATTTTACCACAACCCCAATTCCAAAAAAGTTGGGACAGTATGAAAAATGCTAATAAAAACAAAAAGGAGTTATTTGCAAATTATATTCAGCCTTTGCTATCAGGGGCGGAGCCAGGAGTTTTTCACAGGAGTGGCCTGGCAGGGGCCAGCGATCAGTCTGTAGTGGCACAGAAATTTTCAGGTGGCATTTCCGGAGGGGGGGGGGGGATATAGTGACACCTGGGACAGAGAGGTGCGGCGACCTTGGTGTGCACACATGTTAAGACTCCTGTGTGTTGTGGTTGTACAGAGACAGTCCACCTCTAAAAACTAAATTGTGCCCAAGACAAAAAATGACCAAAGCGGCAGTTGCGAGCAGGGTGGCCAATGGGCCACCCCTGGCCACCCCATAGCTCTGCCACTGTTTGCTATATTGAAAGCACCACAACTACACATAATATGATGTTTTACCTTGTGAATTTTTTATTATTATTTATTTTTATTTTTTTAATGTACAGTAATTTCAAATCAGATAATTGCAACACGCTCCAAAAAAAGTTGAGACAGGGGCAATTTACAAGGCCATGTGAAACAGGAGATGTTAAACAGGTAAGGTAATCATGTCATAGTTTATAAGGAGCAGGCATGTGCACAGATAGACATCAAAGGGGTCTTGAGCACCTGCGCTTTTTCTTCCTCAAGAGAAAGTGCTCTTTATTCTGGGGTGCTTTTTTTAAATTTTTTTTTTTTTTAGCTTCCCTGTCAAACAAATATATTTACTGAATAAAAAATCTAAATATCAGGTCAGGAGATGAGACTTTGTCGAGTCCCGATGCCCTCCCTCCCTCCACCTCTCTCTCTCTCTCCCTCCCTCTCTCTCTCCCTCTCTTTCTCTCTCTCTCCCTCCACGCAGCAGTGCAGCACACATCAGACACACAGACAGGCAGACAGACAGGCAGGCAGCAGCCCCTCCCAGCTCCTATCCCAGTTGTGTTTTTCTTGGCTTGTGTGGAGGTGAGTGGTGATGAACAAAAGACTCACCTCGACTTTACAGCTAATTAGCCAAAAGCCAAATATAGTTAACTTGTGTCTTTCTAACATGCATGACTCATGAGCTACTAGCTAATGTAATAAGTTAGTTAAAGTTTAGCATGTATCATGGCCATACAGGCTTATGTACTGTACTTAATGGAGACACTACAGGTGAATACAGTCAAATTTGTGTCTAATAATGTCATCACAATCGCCACATTGATATGCAAATGAGGCGTTAACTAATTACATTTCGCTAATTTGCATACATTTGACAAGGCACTGCAGGTGAATAGGATAAACAAAATAACTAAAGCATATCACCACAGAACTTCCCCAGTTAATGACTTACATCAAGAGTCTTTTCCCCTGAAATGTTATGTTTAAATATGCAGATTAGCTTGTTTTGGTTAATTTAGAAGAAATCTACAGATGCAAACAGACGGAGGGGAGTAGGCGTAAAACAAACACCATCTAAATATGTTCTTTCCATTAGAGTAAAAGAAGACATGGAAGCAAAATAGACCAAAATCTCAAAATTGACCACTACATGAAAAAAGTGTCCTGCCTTAAACAGTAACTTCATACTTTTGATCATAGGCTCCTCATCTAATAACTATCCATTCAGTTAATTTGTTGTATGCTGATAGATTTTTATATGATACAGACAGCCCTCCCTCAAATGTGAAACTAAGTCCTTGTCACCATCAGTTATTGTGTGTGTGTGTGTGTGTGTGTGTGTGTGTGTGTGTGTGTGTGTGTACACACGTGGTAAGTGTAATTATAATAGCAATAATAATAATAATAATAATGTATTTGATCAATACATTAATGTTTCAGGCAATACAGTATTCTATTGCTTGGCTGCACAATGCCAAAAAAAAGAAAGGATACAGAAAAGGAAGGAGAAGGAGTGCCAGGAAACAGCCAAGAGTAGCAAAGTTTTATATAAATAATTATGAGAAGTGCCCTTTTTTTCCACTTGAGCCCCTGCCCCACAAAATGTCTGTGCACGTCCCTGATAAGGAGCATCCAACAACAGCCTAGTCCTTCAAGAACAAGGATCATTTGAGACTTGTCAATCTGCCAAAAGATAATCAGTAAATAATCCAGCACTTTGAGAACAATGTTCCCCAAAGACAAATTGGAAGGATTTTGGACATTTCACCCTGTACAGCGCACAATATAGTCAAGGAATCTGGTCAAATCTCGGTGCATAAAGGGCTAGACGAAAACCACTTCTGAATGCACGTGATCACTGATCCCTCAGACGTCACTGTCTTAAAAAACATCACTCATCTGTAATGGATATCATGAACATGGGCTTGAGATTACTTTATTATACCTTTGTTAGTCACAATTTACCGCTTCATCCACAGATGCAAGTTAACACTTTACTATTCAAAGCAGAAGCCATACATCAACACTGTCCAGAAGCACTGCTGACTTCTCTGGGCTCGGTCTCATCTTAGATGGAAAGTAGAACAGTGGAACTGTTTTTTGGTACTGATTTATTATTTTGGCTGAACTATTCACTCCTTCTGTAATTTATTTTAATGCAGCATCTGTTGTCTTTGTTCATGTCCTTTATTAAATCATAAACCTTTCATCCTATTCCACTCTGAATCAGTTTTAGGAATAGCCCATTATGCCAAACCGAATCAAATGCCTTTTTAAAATCAATGAAACAACCAAATATCTTCCCCTGCTTTGTTTGGTTTAAGTGTGTGCAGTGTGCAGAGATGATTGGTTGTTCTCTGTTTATGACATGAATCCAACTGGACAATTATGTAAAATCTTGTGTTCTTGGAGATATTGGGTTAATCTGGCATTTATAATGCAACAGAATAGTTTGACAAGATTGCTGCTCACTGTAATGCCCCTGTAGTTGTTTGGGTTAAATGTCACATTGTTTGAAGATTGGGGTAATTTGATTTTCTTTGCTACTTTCAGGAAAATATCCTGATTTTAAAAGCAAATTAAATAATTTGAGAATGGCCTCTCTCATATTTGGGCTGCTATGTTTCAACATCTCATTACATATTCCATCTAATCCACTAGACCTTTTATTTTTGAGGGATTTGATCTCTTCAGTGAGTTCCTTCATTGAAATGGGGGTGTCCAAATGATTTAATTGACCCTTCATTGTACATTCCAGGTTATGTAGTTGGGAGTTTTTTGGGTGGGGTTTGTTCATTTTGTGTATAAAGGATTCCAAAATGTTCTGTCCAGGTATTTGGGTCACAGATAGGAATTTGTTCTTTTTGGACTTATTTAAGTTGTTCCATAATTCCCAGAATTAATTTTGATCATTTGCTTCCTCTACTTTATTGCGCTTTGTTGTTATATGTTCAGCTCTTTTGCTTTTTAGTAGTGACTTGTATCTTTTAAGAGTTTGTTGGTGGATGGCATGTGTTAGTTGATTTGTGGGGTCTCTGTGTTTTTTATTTGATAACAATAATAGTTCTTTTCTTAACATTTGACATTCTTTATCAAACTGGTCCACTTTAAGGATTTCCTGTTTTCTGCTGTTCAGTTTTTTTTTTTTTTTTAATGATTTGCTGGCAACAGTGAAAAATAATTTAGTTTACTCTTTTGTTGCCAAATTAATGCTTTTCATATATTTTCCAAATGTGGATAGGAGAAATGCACCTATCATGTTCTCAACCTGCATGCTGCGGAGTTCAGCTTCAGCTTCATACTAGACTGGACTGTCTTTTCTCCAGAAGAATCTGGTTGGGACAGCAGTTTAGACTTCTGATTTGAAGATGATAGAAGACTGGCTGACTTGTTTGACAGTGGTCTAAGAGAGGTAGTTGTGGCATCACTGTGAAGTAGTTGAACTTGTTTTGGTCTAGATCTGTGATGGCATAGTCCACTGTGCTACTACCAAAAGAAGAGTAGTAGGTAAATCGACCCAGAGAATCACCCTTTGTTCTGCCATTAACTATATATAGACCTAGGCTTTTAGAGAGCTACAGAACTTGTTTGAATAAGAGATAAAGCTAATTGTAAACTTGTATCACAATGGTACAGTCATGGGTCAGAACCCAGCCTTGATGAATTCAAGAAGAGCTTCGTGCACTTTCGTAAAATGGAGGTTCAGAAGTTAAAGATCCTGAGGGGTGTAGAGTCCTACACCACAACAGCCACTAACACTATATATATATATAGTGTTAGTGGTATGTACATACATACATACACACATACATACATACATATACATACACACACATACATACACACAAACATACACATACACACATAAATATACATACATATACACATATATACACATATGTGAATATATATACAGTTGTGCTCAAAAGTTTGCACACCCTGGCAGAAATTGTGAAATTTTGGCATTAATTTTGAAAAAATGACTGATCATGCAAAAAACCTGTCTTTTATTTAAGGATAGTGATCATATGAAGCCATTTATTATCACATAGTTGTTTGGCTCCTTTTTAAATCATAATGATAACAGAAATCACCCAAATGGCCCTGATCAAAAGTTTACATACCCTTGAATGTTTGGCCTTGTTACAGATACACAAGGTGACACACACAGGTTTAAATGGCAATTAAAGGTTAATTTCCCACACCTGTGGCTTTTAAAATTGCAATTAGTGTCTGTGTATAAATAGTCAATGTGTTTGTTAGCTCTCACGTGGATGCACTGAGCAGGTTAGATACTGAGCCATGGGGAGCAGAAAAGAACTGTCAAAAGACCTGCATAACAAGGTAATGGAACTTTATAAAGATGGAAAAGGATATAAAAAGATATCCAAAGCCTTGAAAATGCCAGTCAGTACTGTTCAATCACTTATTAAGAAGTGGAAAATTCAGGGATCTCTTGATACCAAGCCAAGGTCAGGTAGACCAAGAAAGATTTCAGCCACAACTGCCAGAAGAATTGTTCGGGATACAAAGATAAACCCACAGGTAACCTCAGGAGAAATACATGCTGCTCTGGAAAAAGACGGTGTGGTTGTTTCAAGGAGCACAATATGACAATACTTGAACAAAAATGAGCTGCATGGTCGAGTTGCCAGAAAGAAGCCTTTACTGCGCCAATGCCACAAAAAAGCCTGGTTACAATATGCCCGACAACACCTCGACACGCCTCACAGCTTCTGGCAAACTGTAATTTGGAGTGACGAGACCAAAATAGAGCTTTATGGTCACAACCATAAGCGCTATGTTTGGAGAGGGGTCAACAAGTATTGTGCTCCTTGAAACAACCACACAATATATTGTTTATTTCCATATTATTGAAAACAAGTCTATCGTTGGCTTACAGTCCACAGTAATCCATTTTGCAATTGAATTTGTCAGTCTGTCCAAGATGGATTTATTATTAGGGTTTTTCTAAGGACGCGTCAGTGAACATGCTTTTTTTGTGTATCACTTTGGTGTCATTGCATCATAAACAGCATTTTTTAGGTCACAGTCTCAAGTTAAACATAGTTTGAGACTTAGAAAAACACGTCTCTAGATCCTTGCATTCGGAATTGCGCTCCGTCCAGATGTGTTTGAATGCAAGTACACTTTCTCATCTTGTGCTGTCGCTAGTGTCAAGCAAGCTTGAGTTTAGTTTGTTCTCTGTACAGCTGAGCATTGCCTCAACAGCTGGAGTTTCGCTTTCTGCCCCCTGCTGAAAACAGGTGGTACTTCAAGCTTTAATTGCTCTAATGGTAGGAAAATTCCTTATTAGGGTCCAAGAATATGATTAATTGCATTAATCTTTTTAATGCTTTATTTTTTAATATAATTACTCGCATTGAATTAACACGTTTAATCAACAGCCTTAAGGCAGAAATGTGAAGCTTATAATTTTAAAAGCACTTACATCAATTCTTCTGTTAAACTTGTGTATTATTTGAGCTGTAAAGTTTTTAAATTATCGTTTTCACTGTAGTTATAGGGTTTTACCATTTACGTCGTTGAGTTGTCTTCATAAAATTTGATATAATTTTACACAGAAAAGGTTATCACACTAAAATCACGTGTTGTGGCTATACCTTTGAAACAGTATTTTATCATTTATGGATTGGCCCCATTCACTTCCATTGCAAGTGCCTTACTGAAACCCAGATTTTTGCTTTTTTTTTAAAAGGAGGAACAAGTTTAAATCATTTTTTTGTGGTAATCAACATTATGGCACCAGTGCTGTCGATTTAGCTTAATTTGTACCGAACCCGGAAAATTCCTTTAAAGGACATTCAAACAATGCTGCCCAATGAACTTAATTAAATTCTACATAGTAGAACAGCGTTCCATTAATGTTATGTTAAGAACATTTGTTCCTAACTTTTATACAACCTTTGCATAACGTTAGCTAAAGTTTTTGGAGTATTTCCTGTTAGGTGGGAATTAGCAATCACAAAGTTCAGTAATGTTGTAGTACTGTACTGTAGTTAGTAGAAATTATTTTTGTTTCCTGTTTAAGCAGCTCCAAGAAGATATTAAAGACCTGGAGAACAGACTGACAAGTAATCAACAGGAGACCAAATCTCTCAAGACAGAACTTCAGCTTGCCCTCGTTAGTGTGGACGCTGAGAGGAGGTCCAGAATTCCCAAACTGCAACATTAAAGATGAATTTAATGAGCCTTGAGCCTAAAGGTCAATAATGGAACTGCAGGTGTCTGACGAATTAATAAATGTAAAATGCCAGTTTGTGAGATTGTGATTGAAATCGCAATGTTAAATTCAGTTAAATGAAACAATTATGTATATATATTTTTTTTTTACTTTGATCTTTGTAATGATGAAAAATTACAGTATATATTTTAATTATTTGTGATAATGCAGAATTCATTATATTTTTTGGAAGAATAATGTAATAAACCCAATAATTAAGTAAATAATTTAGATAAAAGGGCTTAAGCTAAGCAAAAAGGTTTGGAAGCCTTATATCTTGACTATTGGCTCTATTTTATCTTCAGTAAATAAAATAACAAGCTGAGCCGAGCCAAAAGGGTGTACCTGAGGGAAATAGAGTGGTGCGATGAAAAACTAAAGGACTTGGAGAAAGAGATTTTTATTCTGAAGAAACAGGAAGAGAAGGTAACTTTGCAGACTGCATAATGCAACAATTGAATGATAATATTGAAAAGTAGTTATTTGACTTAAATGATGATATCTGTATCTTAGCAGACGTCAGACATGAGGGAGATAATTGCATCTGAAAATGAGATGCTGCTTCAGAAGACGAGAAATCTTTTTTCTCAGCTGCACGATTTAGAAGAGGCATGGAAAAATGCTTTAGATACAACTTCCTATATGCAAATGAGGTACCGTTGTGAGCTATGATAAACACTCATATATACATTATATCTGGCTACAGTGGGCCCAAAAAGTATTTGGACACTTAGAGGGATAGTTCACACAAAAGGGAAAATTCTCTCATCATTTACTCACCCTCATGCTTTGTCTTTCTTCTGCAGAACACAAATTAAGATTTTTAGAAGAATACTAAAGCTCTGTAGGTCCTCACAATGCAAATGAATGATGACCAGAACTTTGAAGCTAAAAAAAGCACATAAAGGCAGCATAAAAGTAATCCATATGACTCCAGTGGTTTAATCCATGTCTTCAGAAGAGATATGATAGGTGTGGGTGAGAAACAGATCAGTATTTAAGTCCTTTTTTACTGTAAATCTCCACTTTCACTTTTGCGTTTGGCGATTCACATTCTTCGTGCATATCGCCACCTACTGGACAGGGAGGAGAATTTAATATTGATCTGTTTCTTGATCGGCTTCTTATGTAAATAATTTTTGGGCTCACGTTACTGTATGTTTAAACTGCACTGAATGCTTTATTTCCCCAGGATACATTTGTTTGAAGAAGAAAATACTCACCTACAACAAACAACAGCACAAATGTCCGAGCACATTGAATGCCTGGTAATACTGGCCGAGACGAAATGTCATGTAAGTACTTTTCTTCAACAAGTACAATAAAGACTATTTTGAGATTGTATAGAAGCCGTTTGATTCTCATTTTAGTTTATTTGCTGTAGTGTGTTGATTTGCAATCTGTAGTGGTTGTTATTCTGATGGTTTAGGTAGTGTACGAACAATCAGACCTGTGTTCATATTTTACTACAGGAAGTCACTGCTGAGAGCCGTGTCACATAGGGAGAAGACCAATCTACCCTGCACACATAAACATCTTCAGATTTCTTTTCATTGTAAATGACTTCTACAATTATTTTTGTACATTTTGTAAGTTCCTAAATCTGTTAATATTTTTAAATAAACATACAAATATTCTCAGTCTGTTTTTATTGTATCCAACAAAAACCTTCCCTTTTTCTCATTTGAGTCTTGTAAGATAGATCATTTGAGATCCTTTGTAAAGAGATTGACTTTTGGGTTTTACAAACCAAGTATATTAAGTTTTGAAGCAATTATTTCCTTTTTTATTTTTAAAAAGTATTGAACTACCCCACGGTACCCTCAATTGAAACGGAGGTTATTGGAGGTTATTGGAGGCTTACCTGAGAGTCTTTTTCAACATTGACATTAGATGTAGACCGACAGTTGCTTTTTGGAACGATCGGTTATCGGCATGTCGATAGTTGCCGATAGTTTTTTCATCATTTCAAAATAAGAGTCCCCAGTATTTTTTGGGCTTGTTTATACTTAAAAGTCTCGCATTATGCATCAAATCTTAATTTTTCTGGTTATTATTTAGATTTTGGTTGAACAAAAAACTGCTTCTTAGATTTTATTCATTTTAGACTCTTTATCATTACCGCCATAGTAAATAAAGAAGAATTTTTTTGACATTCTATAAATCTATTTTAAAAACTATCGGGCAATTTATTGGTTATCGGCCTTTGCCACCACCTTAGTTATCCGTATCGGCAAAATCCACTACTGGTCGACCTCTAATTGACATCTTGTTTGCTTGTTTTTAAGAACTGCTAGCCTTTTTCACTGTCTGCTTTTAAATAAAAATAATAATTAAGCCTTCATTAATTTAAAATGGCAAGTCTGAATGACAGGAGTTTGTTAAAACTGATAATCACCAAAAGAATACTTACATCAGGAATTCTAAACACTGCGAGTTGTCCAAAAACTGTCCGATAACAATTTATATACAATTTTCAGTATATTTCAAAGTTGAATGAGTGTTACAAAAATGTTCAATTGTGTTATAAAAATTGTAATACGATTTTGAAAAAGAGTAGTGATTAAATAAAGTATCGTTATGTGTATTCATTTAAAGTGCACAAACAAAAACCAACATGTTCATTTTGCTATATACACTGTTAAACAAATTGTAATGAGTTGTAATCACTTATCATGTAGCATTGAGCACACACACCAGTATAGACATTTCTTATTTATTTATTTGCTTACTTCTACAAAGTCTAAAAGTTTCTCTCCACATCTTGACTTTGCATGTAGCAGCCAAGGCAAACCTTTTTGAGTACCACAATTTAACAATTAAAAAGGTATATTTTATAATAACTAGACATGAAGTCATTTTATATAAACTGGTTAACACTTAAGTACTGTATAGTTTATTTACAGCATGTTCATGCTAGGAAATAAAATTACATAAAAGTACTGAGTACACAAGTAAACACCAATATGGTATAAAATATATAAAATGTGATGGTAAACAACTAGTGATAAAATGGTTAAGGCTTAAAATATGTCAAATTAACATTGTTAGTCATTAATATTTAAACAAGATAATAAGTATAAACATGTATAATAAGCCAAGGAGGTATTCTAGACATCAGTACAGCAACACAAATCTCATAGGCAACTCTACATTGTAATCCAGCATTTTGTCCAATCTTGTTTACAGCGTGGGTGATTTCCACGAAACCTGTCCAGAAAATGGCCTGGTCCTTTTTTACTTCGAAATCAAAAGAAACAAATAAGAAATGATACTTTGCAATATTGAAAATAAGCCTTTTTCAAGGACATTAAGATGTTTTGTATTGTGACTTTATTTTCACTACTGCTATGCACATTTTACCCCCCGATTCTCATTACTGCAATGAGAAAAAACAGTGTATTATTTAAATTGTAAGGTATTTATCATAGTAGAACTTCCTTGGCACTGTCTTTTTCGCTTCTTTTAATAAAAAAAAAAAAAATCATTGTGCAACACCATTTTTTTTTTTTTTTTTTATACTGTAAAACAGTTCAAAAATTTCACGGTAATGAGAACTGGGGGGTAAAATATTCTTAAGTGTCCTGAAAATAATGTCACAATGCAATTTTTTTTAAAAGGGTTAGTTCACCCAAAAATGAAAATTCTCTCATTATTTACTCACCCTCATGCCATCCTAGATGTGTATGACTTTTTATCTTCTGCAGAACACAATTTAAGATTCTAAGAATATTTTAGCTCTGTAAATCCATACAATGCAAGTGAATGGTGACCAGAAATTTGAAGGTCCAAAAAGCACAAAGGCAGCATAAAAGTAATCCATAAGACTCCAGTGGTTTAATCCATATTTTATGATAGGTGTGGGTGAGAAACAGATCAATATTTAAGTCCTTTTATTTTTACTATAAATCTCCACTTTCACTTTCACTTTCTTCTTTTGTTTTTGGTGATTTGTATTCTTTGTGCATATCGCCACCTACTGGGCAGGGAGGACAATTTAAGTAAAAAATAAAGGTTTGAAATGTTGATCTGTTTCTCACCCATGCGATAGGAGTGGGTGAGAAACAGCTAAACATTTCAGTCCTTTTTTACAAATCACCGAAAACAAAAGAAGAATGTGAAATTGGAGATTTATAATAAAAAAGGCCTTAAATATTGTTCTGTTACTCACCCACACCTATCATATCACTTTTAAAAACATTGATTAAACCACTGGAGTCATATGGATTACTTTTATGCTGCCTTTATGTGCCTTTTGGTGCTTAAAAGTTCTGGTCACCATTCACTTGCATTGTATGGACCTACAGAGCTGAGATATTCTTGTAAAAAACTTTTTTTTGTGTGTGCTGAGCAGAAGAAAGTAAGTCATACACATGATGGGATGGCATGAGGTTCAGTAAATGTTGAGAGAAGTTTCATTTGTGGGTGAACTAACCCTTTAATCCCTTTCTTTTTTAGGACCATTTATTTATACTTTTTTAAAAAAAAAAAAAAATTTTTATGACAATTAAGTACATTTCCCCTTAAATTGTAATGCAAAAAAAAATAAAAATAAAAATAAAAAAAATAATAATAAAATAAAATAAAATAACATTTTATATATATATATATATATATTTTTTTTTTTTACAGCAATGAAAACCATCCTATCTGGACACAATGATTATTTTTAATTAATTAATTAATTAATTAAAATCAGCATAAACAAAAATCTGTACAACAAATACTACAATGATGTATACATACCAACACAGTGTAATTGAAATACAATGTAAAAATCTCAATGGTCCTAAAAATAGGTTTAATTTTCTTTATGCACAATATAATTTCTGATTTTTTCTTTTGATTATGTGGTAAAACATGACCCGTAACATATTTAATAACAGTTTGTGTGAGATTCACCCATCTAGCATGTCAAATGCATATTCACATTGAAAACATCTCTATGCAGAGGGTTCGAGTTTTACTCAAAGGGACTAAATGTAAATTCAGAATTCTGTATTTATCCATTATGTTCATTGCAGGGAAACATCAGAATCTGATGCCCTTTTCTTATTATATTTTTGGCACCAGACCACAATATTTGTAAAGCACTAAGTAATTAGTCACGCAAAATCTTGCTAAATGTGTTGATTTGTCAATGTCCTCTGCATATTTTATAACAGTCCTATTTAAAATGTAACTTTAATGCTAAATCTATTTTATTTTTATTTCATTAAATGTTTTAACATTAATGAAAACATTATGATTGACTTTATCAAACCCAAGTCCATCGGTCTCCAAAGCAACTCTGAGTTGCCAAAAGGAGGAGATTTTTCCCAGACAGCACAGAAAAATATTAGAGGAGGTACAGGACTTGTTTCAGTCTCAGAACATACAACATATGCTTCATGATTTTACAAGTCCCAAAAGTTTAGCTGCCAAGAGCAATGCCTTTATTGTCATAACAGACCACAAATGTTTAAAGCCAAAACCGTGCGGCCTAAAAGTGCTGCGTAACCATCTTTGGATTCCCGATTATTTCCTCTTATCTCAACAATAAGTTCAAGAAGAGGAACGTGTAATAGAACCTTCCTAAAAATCAACACTGCTGCTTTATTGAGCCTCTATTCACACAGTCTAATACCTTATGGAATGTACTCAAAAGTAAAACTAACAAATAAACACTGAAAATGTCAAACCACTGAGAACAGGTGATTTTGCTTGCTTATGCCAACATTGGGAAGGACTGACCGCAGGATCAGAGTGCTCAGATGAGGGAAATACGGATGGGGATGTTGGATGATTCGGTCCTTTGTGGTGAGTGTTGACTCACCAGATGTTCTACCACGGAGTGTTTAGGCATGTGTTTCATTAGGTAGGTCTCCTGTAAAGGGATACGCACAGAAAAATATTATTAGAAACATTTCAATCATCTCAAAAATGAGCTACGGTTAGGACAGTCTCTTTTCACCACGGCATAAAGTCTGTTCCACAATGCAGCTTATTCTGGAGAAGAAACGCCTACTTAGAAAGTCTGATTGACATGTAAAGCGACCAGCCCAGGTTTTTTTGTTTTTGTGCGGTTTAAGGGCGGGTTTACCTGAAATTGATTAGAAAACGGGTTATTCCAAGTCAAATCAACCAAATTTCAGACATTTTCCCAGCTGAAATTTTAGATTTTGTTACTACTTTTTCTGAAAAAAAAAAAAAAAACATAAAAAATGATGATGAAAGCCAAAATAAAATACCATGGATCAATATTTACAGAGTAATCCATTATTTTATAGAGGGGGGTCAAAATGCCAATTTTCACCTATGATTCTGGAGCAAAAAAAAAATTACCTTAGAAAGGTGGCAGTGCCATTATTTTATTTTTACACATACATAGGTAGGTCAATTACTAAAATCTGTTGACTTTAAAACCATTTGTTGCATTATATGCAATGGTGTGAGTCCAAAAATGGGGGGAAAAAACACTTTTTTGTGTTGTTTTTCCAAAGTTGGAGTGCCTGTGATTCCAGAAGTGTTAAAGATATCGTAATATCCTTTTACGTTCTAGTTCAGAACAAACTTTCATTTTTGTATCTTCATTTTTAAGGCTCTATATATGGTTATGTCCCAAAGATATGGGGCTCTCAAAGAGGCTCTATTTGTAAGTTGTTCAATTTCACACCAAATATGGGTCAAATGGTCTGAAGTTACTTTTTCTTGTTCAACAAAAGAAAGGTCTACAGGAAAATAATGTTAAAACTAGAAAATGGCATTCATTATCATTTATTTTTTTTCTTTCACCAGTAAAAAATGAATTAAAAAAATATCAAAAACAAAATTTTGAGCCGAGACCTTCTGGTTGAGTTGACATGGACTGACCCAATAGAGCACAACAGTCTGGTTCTGGAAGTAAAAATCCCATTCATTTCTTCCATAGACTAATTGATTTTCAACGCTAACTTATAAACCTTTAAAGACAGACCTACCATGAGCTCCGAGGTTGTTCATCGATGGTGTATGCTTCCGTTGAATCCATCCATCTGTGTTATTTCAACTTCATTGTTTAAATATTGTCTTTAATAGCAGAATTCCTGTTGAACAACTACATTACCCATAGTCCAACAGACAAAGCTTCACCAATCAGAGAACCGCGGCCAACAAAGCCAGCGAAATAAGTCCGGAAGCGACCGTCCACTCCCATGACGCACTGTGAATGACGCAAAGGAGTCGGTTTCCCTTCACTCTCAAACTACTTATATATTTGTGCATATCGGAATATTTAGCTAAAAACAAACTATATTGTTTCTATACTTATAATCAACAACCTAAAATAAATAAGTTTTATATTTGATTACGTCATTCGCAAAGCTTCATGGGATTGTAGTCCGTGTATTTTCAAATACTTATTTGCCTTAAAACAGTGTCGGTTGCGATTAACCTCGGAGCTGGTATGTTTGGTTAATGCTTTACAACTCTTTAATGGAGAATTTTATGAAAAGTCTATGAAAGAAATAAATGGGAAAAATACTTCGGGAACTCAGACGATTGATAAAGAGGGCGGTATAATAAAAAAATACACATAGAAAAAAATTATTTAAATAATGGTTCAGCAGAAATAAAAAACCTGTCAAATGTTCGCAAATCCAGAGATGAGTTGTTCTTCAATAGCGATCATTTTAATTGTAACCCTAAACGCCAAAACATACTCTACGCAAGTACATGAACGCAGACGCTTCCAGCTACGCAAGCTTGATTTCGTTCTTTGTTGTGTTCCTGTGTGTCAAAATGTGTCAGACTGCAATTCATAACACAACGCAAGTACATGTTGCATTCTCGTCAATTAGTGTGAATTGTTTTTTTATGGTGAGGTTTTTTCCCCAACTCAACTAATGTCATGGCGGAGCAACAGTTTGAAGAGAATATTGCTGAGCAAGTGAGTCAATGTATTTATAGCAACTTACCTGAATAATAACTCATCAAGTTTAATGGGAAAGACTTTTGAAGGTAACTCTATTACCCCCCTTGATTACTGAAGTTTGCTACCACCACAGTAATGCTTGCATTAAGTATGTTTCTGGCCCAACTTTAACCCTACTGTATTCAAATTTCCCTGTTATAGGGTTCCATGTGTGTTGAATACATGTAACATGTAACATGTAAAATCAACCCAACATTAGCAACCCAATTTCCCATTCCTGGGGTCATGAGTCCACAGACTTTGAATATCATTCAATTTAAGTGAAAAATCTGAGTGTACTTACTGAGGTGTAGGCTCTACCACACATGCTGCAGCAATAGGCCTTGGCGTTTTTGATTGCGTGAGCAGACAAGTGGATTTGGAGGGAGGCGGAGTCAGAGTAAGCACGGTAACAGTTGGAGCACTTGTAAGGCTTATCTTTATTGTGTGACCTCTGGTGAGACTGTGGTAAAGGAAATACAGAGCTCTTGTTATGCATCAGTGTACATTCAAAGACAGACTCGCAGCAGGGACTGATTAACTACTTTATAACATATCTAAAATGTAATTCTTGTCGGAAGATGAGGCAGCTACGCAGGAATGTGGCCTGGTGAGGCCTTGCTATGATAAAAACGTTTCAATCTGACATCCGGCTAGATGCACTATGATCTTCTATAAGGAAACAAGTGCATGGGTCAATGATATGTTATTATCTGGATCTATTAAGTTATTTGAAAATATATTAAGAGTGCAATTCACACAACACAATACCTGAATACACCTCTACTATGATAAACATGCTTTTACTCTCTGAGTTTAAACCCTCCTTGGTCTTGGTCAAAGTCCCTACTTTGTCTTTTAAGGCTCAAATTGACCCTTTTTTATGTTCAAAATCAAAAGCTTGTAATAAAGGCTCTGTTTGCTCTCTCTCTCTACTATTGGTCTTAAATCGTTCATCTAAGTGCCAGCTAACACTTTTTTTATTTTCTCTATCACAATATACAGATCTGAAAGGCAGGGGACGCCCCAACACAGCTTAAAAAAATCTTGTTAAAAAAATCTTCAAAAGCTTGTAATAAAGGCTCTGTTTGCTCGATCTCCCTACTCCCTGCATTTTTTTTCTGAAAGCTGAAAGACAAGTAAAAATAGACTCATTTTGTAGAACACAACCTAAGGTAAGAGCTGATACAGAGTTTGTGGCTATTTGGGGCTTACAGAAGCAATGATCGGAGCAGACATGAGATTTTCACTTTTCACTTTCAAATTCTTTTGATGATTATCTGAACAAAATAATTCAATACCTAATAACTTTAATTTGTATTTATTCTCCTTTTTTTAAAAGGTGTTTATTTTATTTGAACAAGTTGAACATTTAATAAATATATATTGAACACTTTTAAACAAATGAATATATAAAAAAATCTGCCTTTCATCTGTATATTGTGATAGAAGGTGATAGAGACTTTTTTTAATCCTAGAGTTTGCTGCCATCTAGTGGAATGATCTAAGACTAAAGGTAGGGAGATTGAACAAACAGAGCCTTTATTACAAGCTTTTGAAATTTAACATAAAAAAGGACAACGTAGGGACTTTTTTGTTTGTAGCTTTGTGTATAAATAAAAAAAAAAAAATTACATTGCCAGGTTCAGATCATCTCTGTGGAGGATGTCAAGAAGTTGATGTACATCAGTGTTAAAATTTCAAAAGGGCCATAAGACCAAGGAAGGGTTAAAGTCATTTAGATATTTTTACAAATGTCAAAATTGTCAAAAATTGGTGTAACTGTCGGGAGACAGTAAAACAAAAGATAAAATCTTTGAAAAAAGAAATGTAGGCACAAATAGTTTGGAATAATCTTTTATAATTAGCAATGGTATATATATATATATATATATATATATATATATATATATATATACATATACATATATACATATATATATATATATACACACATACACACACACACACACACTATTAATATTTGAAAAACTTTTATCTTTTATAATATTTGAAAAACTTTTGTCCACCAATCAAAGTCAGGTGGTAAAACCGACATGCTAGTAGCCCATGCTGGTAGCCATTTTGAAAAAAAAAGGACCCCTTTCTGAACATGGCTAATTAAATATCACGTTTTAGGGCACATTTTATTCATGTCAAATTTATATAAATTTATGAAACGGAAATGGACACAAAGACTACATTTCTAAGAACTTGAAACAGTTTTAAACTTTTTTCCTCTCAATTTTATCATATGGTACAACCTTTATTGTCAATGACAATGAATGCGAAACTCCTACAAACAAAAGGTCTTTTTTTGAGGTCTTACTTGCAAATTTGAGAGTTGCGTGAAGGCCTTTTCACAGCCTGGCTGAAGACATTTATATGGCCGATCACCTGTATGGATTCTGTAAAGTAGGAAAAAAGAATAAAAAGAATACTAAATGATCTGAAAACAAAAAGTTAATTTGGTAACCTCCATTACCGTCGCAAGTAACTGTAGAGGAGAGCTTACATCAAGGGCCTGCACCTTGAAAACTCAAATTCGAGAACTACCTAGTGTGCTGCTGTAAGTGGGAAAGCTGGCGGAAGGATTTCTCGCAGTAGGAGCAGTGATACGGCTTCACCCCCAGGTGAATGCGCAGGTGCTGGGACAGGTACGACGCATTGGCGAAGGACTTGGTACAGTGAGGACACTTATGTGGCTTTGCTTCCGTGTGAGACTTGGAATGGATCTGCATGTCCGACTTTGAGAAGAATGTCAATGGACACACTTTACACCTGTAAGACGAAATGCAATTTATGGTAAATTACTGTTAATATCACACAAACCGCTTCAAATGGTTCCTCACAAAGATATTGTATGGCTTCAGAAAATTTAGAATGTAGCGCATTACACAAATTGACTTAGTTTATAGCACTTTATTGTGTTTTTTTGTTGTTTTTGGAGCTTTACAGCCCCAGGAAAAGAGCATCTAGGGACAATCTGCTATACTTCTCCTTTTGTATTCTACAGAAAAAATAATAATAATATGGGTTTGGAATGACATGAGGGTGATTAAAAGTTCAAATAATTTTTATTTTTGGGTGAACATTCCAAGTTACGAATTTATTTCTGCGAAAAATTGGAATATTGCACAGACAATTTGTGAATAAAGCAAAGATATTGATGACTTTTTATGAGCCGTATCTATCTTCCTATAGGCCTATATATTCTATAGGAATTCCCATAGGATAAATGCTCTATCGTAGTTTATGTGTTATGTCTTCCTATCAAACACCTCAAACAAGTGTATAAATTTTTTTAAGCACATTTTAGAGATCTTATTTGCATCTTGGTGTTCCCATCCAATCTTTTTTATGCGATGTCCAAAAATTAGCATAAAAATACACAAATTGAAACCCAGCTCATTATGAAATGCACCCGTAATCATTTTCTGAGCATCTACCTGTAGGTTTTGCCCTCTTTGCCAGTGATGCTAACAGTTGATTGGTCAGTTCCAGAGGCCAGAATTGGGTAGGGAACAACTAAGAGAGGACCAGAGGGGTTTTCAGCTTTAATCTTTTTACGACCTCGTCCTATGCTTTTCGGAGGTGGACCCAGAAGTCCTGCCAATCCTCCGCTGTTTTTGAAAGCCTCCATCCCGTGCCCGCCGGACAATCCTGAGATGAGGTTTGGGGAAGGAGCACCACTCTGGCGGGTCTGACTGCTGGTGGTTGGTGTTGTGGACTCTGATGTGTTGTGGTTGGCAGTTCGTGATGACGTCAGTGACAGTCCTGAAATTTAATGTTGTAGATATATATTAAATAGTCGCAAGAATGGCAAGCTTGGAGATCATACTGGAATATTGGATACTATTGTAACACTGTTGAAATAACTGTGAAAAAGAGACAAATCTTTTGCATATCTAGATACATTGGAGTTGTACAACACAATGTCAAAGGCACATCATGACATTCTGAGAAAAAAGTTTGAAATGTATCAAAACAATCTGCAATACTTTTTTCTGTTCTAAGCTCAAATATGTTATCTGTTTTGCCTGAGTTCACCATTTTGACAGTGAAAGCAAATTTGTGCCCTACATTCACATTTATTTTCTCCAGAGACGAATTGATGAAATGAAAATAATTTTAACGATTACTTATAAACCTTTAAATACAGACCTACTGAGCGCTCTGAGGTTGTTAATCGATGGTATATGCTTCTGTTTATGCCATCAGTTTGAGTTAATTCAAATTTAAAAAACAATTGTGTTTACTAGCACAATTTCTGGCAAACAACTACACTACCCATTATCCTGAAGCGAAATGCTTCACCAATCAGAGAATCGTGCCAAACAAAGTGCGCCAAAAGAGCTTTGCAGCAAACACCCACTTCCATGCTGCACTGTGAATGACGGCATCGAGTCAGTCTCCTTACACTCTCAAACTACTTTTATATCTGCAAATATCTGAATATTTTGCAATAAAACATTTTTTTTTATACACCTATGAGCCAAAACATTATGACCACTCACAGGTGAAGTGAAGAACGTTGATCATTTCCTAACAAGGCCACATGGTCAAGGTCTGGGTAGATTAGATGGTAAGGGAACAATCAAATCTTGCAGTCATTGCGTTTAATGCAGGAGAAATGGGCAGGAGTAAAGACCCAAGCGACTTTGACAAGGGCCAAATTGTTATGGTCAGATGACTGGGTCAGAGCATCTCTGATACGGCAAGGCTTGTGGGGTGGGTTTCTCCCGGTCAGCAGTGGTGAGTACCAACCGACAGTGGTCCGAGGAGGGACAAACTGGTGACAGGGTGTTGGGCGCCCAAGGCTATCCTGTCTGGTCCGAACCGACAGAAGGTCTACTGTGGCACAAGTCACAGAAAATTGTAAAGATGGTTATGGGAGGAATGTGTCACAACACTCAGTGCATCGCACCCTGCTATGGGGCTGAGTAGACGCAGGCCGGTCAGAGTGCCCATGATGACCCCTGTCCACCAACGAAAGCATCTACAATGGGCAAGTGAGCGTCAGAACTGGACCTTGGAGCAGTGGAACAAGGTTGCCTGGTCCGATGAGTCCCGTTTTCTTTTACATCATGTGGATGGCCGTGAACGTGTGCACCATTTACCTGAGGAAGTGATGGCACCAAGATGCTCTGTGGGAAGACGACAAGCAGGTGGAAGGAGTGTGATGCTCTGGGCAATGTTCTGCTGGGAAACCCTGGGTCTGGCCATTCATGTGGACGTCAGTTTGACACGTGCCACCTACCTAAACAATGTTGCAGACCAGGTACACCCCTTCATGGCAATGGTATTCCCTAATGGCAGTGGCCTCTTTCAGCAGGATAAGCAGGATTCAGCAGTGTGCCACACTGCACACATTGTTCGGGAATGGTTTGAGGAACATGATGAAGAGTTCAAGGTGTTGCCCTGGCCTCCAAATTCCCCAGATCTCAATCCAATTGAGCATCTGTGGGATGTGCTGGACCAACAAGTCCGATCCACAGTGGCTCCACCTTGCATTATCCTGCTGAAAGAGGCCACTGCCATTACAAAACAAATCAAATCAAATCACTTTATTGTCACTCAACCATATACACAAGTGCAACAGTGGGTGAAAGTCTTGGGTGCAGTTCCAAGCAACACAGCAGTCACGACAGTGATGAGACATGTACCAATCTACAATAAACACCTAATTTACACATAACACAATATACAACATACAAATAATAACTAATAAAATGTCGGATTGATAGTCAGGAGCCAGTGTGTTTTTAAGAGAAACTATAAAGTATGAGTCCAGTGTGAGACTAATAAAGTGCAGTGCTTAAGTATATTGATCATGAGAGATCAAGAGTTCAAAAGTCTGATCGCTTGGGGGAAGAAGCTGTCATGAAGTCGGCTGGTGCTACGATACTACGATACCGTCTGCCTGATGGTAGCAGTAAGAGCAGCCCATGGCTCGGGTGGCTGGATTCTCTGATGATTCTCCATGCTTTTCTCACACAATGCCTGGTGTAGATGTCCTGGAGGGAGGAAAGCTCACCTCACCGATGATGTGTCTGGCAGTTCGCACCACCCTTTGCAGGGCTTTGCGGTTGAGGGCATTGCTGTTTTCATACCAGGTAGTGATGGAGCCAGTCAGGATGCTCTCTACAGTGCTGGTGTAGAACAGTGTGAGGACACGGAGGTTCATTCCAAACTTTCTCAGCCGTCTCAGAAAGAAGAGTCACTGGTGAGCCTTCTTCACAACGGCCTCTGTGTGGACGAACCATGTGAGTTCTTCAGTGATGTGAACACTGAGGAACTTGAAGCTGCTGACTCTCTCCACTGGTGCTCTTGATGGAGATGGGGCTGTGTTCTTTGTCTTTTCTCCTGAAGTCCACCACAAGCTTGCTGACGTTGAGGGAGAGGTTGTGCTTCTGGCACCAGCGTGTTAAGAGTGTGCACATCCTCTCTGTAGGCTGTTTTATCATCGGTAGTGATCAGGCCTATCACCGTCGTATCATCAGCAAACTTGATGATGCCGTTGGCGCTGTGTGTTGCTGTGTGTAGAGGGAGTACAGGAGTGGGCTGAGAACACAGCCCTGAGGGGCTCCAGTGTTGAGGGTCAGTGATGAGATGTTACTACCCATCCTGACCACCTGACATCTGCCTGACAGGAAGTCTAGGATCCAGCTGCACAGCGAGCTGTTAAAGCTAAGAGCCCAGAGTTTCACGTCAAGCATGGAGGGCACTATGGTGCTGAAAGCTGAGCTGTAGTCCACAAACAGCATTCTCGTACATGTGTTCCTTTTTTCCAAGAGGGAAGGTCAAAGAGCAGTGTGTAGTGTAAATCCAATGGCATCATCAGTGAAGCAGTTGCTTCTGTAAGCAAACTGTAGTGGGTCCAGGGAGCACAGAGCAGATTTGGTCTCTTATAAGCTTCTCAAAGCACTTACTGATAATGGGAGTTAGGGCAACAGGACGCCAGTCATTTAGGCAAGCTATCTTTGACTGTTTCGGTATAGGCACAATGGTGGACGTCTTGAAGCATGTGGGAACCAAAGACAGGAAGAGGGAGAGATTGAAAATGTCCGTAAAAACACCTGCTAGTTGATTCGTGCATGCTCTGAGAGCACGGCCCGGAATGCCGTCTGGACCCGCAGCTTTGCGAATCTTCACCCGTTTGAGAGATCGGGTTACATCTGCTACAGAGACAGTAAGTGAACTAACCTCTGCTGTGTCGGGCGCGGGAGTTCTCTCCGTTGAGGCAATGTTGTTTTCCTCAAAACTATTAACTTACAGGGCTTGAAGGATTTGCTGCTAATGTCTTGGTGCAAGATACCACAGGACATCTTTAGGGTTCTTGTAGAGTCCATGCCTCGGCGGGTCTGTGCTGTTTTGGTGGCATGTAGACCAACAGCATATTAGGCAGGTGGTCATAATGTTTAGGCTCTTCAGTGTGTGCTTAAAATCAACAACTTTATATCAATAGTTTTACATTATTTCATCGTTTTTATTTCAGTTACATTATTCGCAATGCTTCATGGGATTGAAGTTTATTGAAATAGTGTGTGGGGGGGGGCACTGTCGCTCTCTGTTCTCCAGTGTTCACAGTGCACATTAATTTAATACACCTGTAACTTACCTGACAGATGATTCGCTCTGGATGGCTGGTCTATGATTTGGCGCAAATGCCAGTCTTCCCATAATCCCCTTGCTTTAATGGCCGCCTTATCGTCCAGATTCAAGTTCATGTCGCCAAGAATACGACCTGCCCAGATTGTATGTACAAATAGCATTATGTATGCAGCATGTAATGTGTCTCAGTTGGAGCCTGAGGATATTTTTACCCTACATATCCAATGGGGAATATACCTGCTACCGTGCTTGAGGCGGATCGGGCATGTAGGGCAATGTCTGGCTGTGAGGTGCTGTGAGCATGGAGCCCTGGCATCTGTTGGAGCTTGGGCGCTGATATATTGTGTTGCCCGCCTTCTGTGGGCGTGGGCGGCACCAGCAGGGGCTGCTGGGAAGGGACAGAAGTGGGCGGCAGGTGTGGAGGTCTGATTTTCTCCGCCATCAGCTGCTCTTTGATCTTGTTGATCAGTACGAGATTATCCAACTGGGAAGAATAGGAAACCATTCAAAGCAAACAATTGTATAATTGTAACAATTTTATCCAGTTGTTGTTTTAATTTTATCGCAAAATGGAGCGCTACTTTGTACTCTGACGCAACGTAAACTCTAGTATGTAAGCACTATTATCTGTTACTTAGGACAAGTTTTAAACAATAATGACGCTAAGGGCTGGTTTCTAAGACAAAGTAATGTGTGGTAGATAACATTGTCACAAATGCTGTCAATTGAGCCTAATTTGTATTAAAACCGAAACACTTCTTTAAGCCTAATCATGAACTATAGTAAATTATTGATGATGTTTCAAAGCAAATTCTTTTAAGTTAAAAGACCTGTATTAAATATATTCGAGCATTTTAATCTGATCCATTGATTGTGTGTAGGTTTGTCCTTACCTGACCAGGAATAGAGGGTGGAGGAGGCCAAAAGTATGGATTATTAAATCGAGGTTCTGCCATACTGAAACACAAACAGTCATGCTTGATTAACCACATTAACCACATTTTACTTAAAATTCACTCACTGTTGACAGAATCTTCCAGCGTTTGGTTAATCTTTGGATGACATTCTACAAAACGCATTCACTCGGCTTGAATATTTCATTGAATTTTGTTCTTTTTTATTTCAGACACCACCAAGAAAGGTAAACAAGCCAGACAAATGGAATTTTGTATTTTGGAGGACAATGATGCAGCAGAATGCTATCAAAGACAAATTTGTAGGTCACAGTGCTTGGCTAGGGCAGAGACAGTCACAGTCAGATCTATGGTAATAGCCTTTTAAATCACAGTATGGCTGCGGGGCAGTTCACAAAAAAGTAAACTTTCTCACTAAAGGCTCTCGACTCATATTTGAATGAATGAGAGTAAGACAGCAGAAATAAATGAGAAAACTACACAGCAAGGGATATGTCTAATACTAACATTATTTACTGTTTAGCAACGCAGATTTAAGGTCCAACTAGATGTCTGTTGTTTATCAAACTGCAGTATATTGCTTAAAGTCAACATGAAATGACATTCGCAAACCATTTTACTTCTGTAATATGACATATTTCCAAGTGAAAAATAAGTTTCTCTGGGCAAAACAATGGGTAAAACTCAATTACATCAATCAGAAACTGATGACTTTGTATGATGGGTGGTTGGAAATTAGCAACTGGAAAGTAAGAGGGCTTGGGAATGTCAGCCAAAAAAAGATTGTTTTAAAACCGAAGCTTCTGATTTCATGTACCAAATTTATGTAAAACATATGGAATCACTGATGTTCATCACAAATTTTACTGATGTTATATTTAACCTTGTGTGAACCCGTGTCCACATGCATGGATGTTGAATGTTGGCTTTGCTATACGCAATGCATAATTCAAATTAATTTAAACCGGCTGAATACTGTTCACAAGATTCTAGACTGTAATTTAAGGGTTAAACTTCTGCCGCACGGAGTCACGTGACACAACACAATGGAGTAGATTTCCTTGAAGTGCTTCCACGAATGCAGAGCCAACAAAAGTGCCTCTGGTAAGAAACCTCTTTAGGTTTTTTCACTGAAACCTGTTTGGTTGTAAAGAGTAGCGTCTCTAGTTTTGTTTGATATGCCGCTTCGTTTAAATGCCGTCGCACTGATAAACATGATGTCCACATACGTGGAAATTGGTACATTATTCCATCAAAAGTTATTTTGAATAAATTTGAACATTAACACATCTGTGGGTAATTTCGCTTCATTTTAATACACATTTTGCTATATTTTATTTTTTTATATAAATTTCATTAACATTAGTAAATGCATTCCTATATTTACTGTGTATTTTCACATTGAGAATATACGGGTTCATCCAAAAGCTGGAAAATGTTGCTTTCAGAGGCTTTATATGGTGTTGGAATGAAAATAAGGTGCATTTAGAACTGTTCTGAGACCAGTGCGGACAGACAGCACACTGGAGGTTAAGTCATTCACTAAATAGGAAGTAAGGGTGCATCCTATTGCTCTCTATGCAGCTAAGTGCATTCAATCCAAACTTCCTATTTAAAGTTCGGTTTCAGGCTGCAGATGATGTTTGGACCCGTTTGGCAGACATGGAATAATGGTAATCAGTACATAGATTCAGAATTTATGATGTATACTTTTATTTTTACATGGTTGGCAGTGATTGGATGATGCTGGACATTACTTAGAATCAGAGTTACTTATTCAGCTTTACAGAAAATGTAATGTCTGCAACGTAACCAACACTCTTGGAAGCATAATAAACAACTTGACTTTCTATAGCTTGGTATTATTTAAAATTTCACAACGTAGTCCCGCTGCACACATATGTGGACATCAATTTCTATTTGCTCTAGAATTTTAATTTTATTTGCTTGTTTATTAGGTGCTATTAGTTACAAATAGAAAAAAGGAAATGGAAAAGGCACACAGCAGTCACGCTCGTGTCTCAAGAGGTAATAGTTTTATTAATTGCATACTGTGCCTTTAAATGCAAGCTGTAAACTCACATTGTTTGTTGACATGCAGTTTACACACCCACAGCTGATAACTCAGTAATGCCAGATTCAACAATGCGGCCATTGGGAAAATCAAACAAGCCACTTCGTAACGCAAGACACTTTGCATGTCAGAAACACAAAAATACATTATTCAATTAAATCTGCTTTGCTGTGATGTTTCGCAAAAAGAGTCAGGTGATTCTTGAGTAAGTATCTTTCTAAATTATGTTGGTCTTATTTCAAAATGTGTAATCAGAAAGCATGTTATATTGTTGTAACTGATTTGAAGACAGTTCGTTACAAAGTCACAACAAAGTCTTATGGGTTTGGAACGACACAAGTGTGAATAAATGATTACATTATTTCTTTTTTTTTGGGGGTGCACTATCCCTTTCAAATATATTAAATGTAGATTCATATGGAAAAGTACAAACACTACTCTTAAAATTTGAGCAGGAAGTGTAACTTCAGCATCATTGAGGAAATATTCTGCAGGGTCCGGGCTCATATATTTGGATGTACCGCTTTTATTATTTTTGGCTCCAGTAAATGAATTTCTCTGCAAGGCCCCTTAGTCAAACACTCTCAAGACCCAAGGAGCACTGCCAAAACATTCACAGCGCAGTGTCACAGACATAATGTATGAAAATGATATGTCTAAAATAATCACGCTGTGCGGAAAGATTTCAAAACGTTCAGAGTTCTCAACGGGGAAAAATATCAAGCAGATAAAAAATGAACTTGATTGCTCATGTTTTTTGTTTTGTTTTTTAAACAACGAACTCAAGTAATTCTTTCCCTCTATACCATGGTAAAGACTACCTTATTCATATACCGTTTTATATACTTGGTCTTCTAAGGCAGTGGTTCTCAACCTTATTGACTCCAAGGCCCCCCATTGTCGGAGAAAAAATTCGATGGCCCCCCCATGTAGGCGATTAGATATTTATATTATAATATATATATATTATAAGATATTTCCTTAAAACTTGTGATTCCAGAATTTTCTAGAACTGTATATTCTTCATAAAAAGCAAGCTGTTGAAGGGAGTTATTACATTTTTAGCATTTTCAGTAAGTTGAATTATAATAATTATATAACAATTATAATATCCTATCATATTTTAAATAATATTAAGAGAACATGAGGCCCACCTGGAAGTGTGCTGAGGAACCACTGTTCTAAGGTACTGCAAAGAATACCACATTACTACTATTTTTACATGTCCAAAAAATATGGTATTGCCATGATAGTACCAAAAAAATAACATTAATACCATGGTTGTTTTTTAGCCTGCAGGGTTGTATGAAAATTGCTTTAAAACATCATTCAGATTTTGTATTCATTTTCAAATGTAACATAACTCAAATCAACAAAGTATATCAAATTATTATGTGAGATTTAAAATAATCTTAGTCATTTCATCTCAATAACTAATATTTATTTGCCATCTTCTTGGTAAATAGACACGTTTAAGGTAGGGGAGTGCGGGGCACAAACTAACGCGGGGCTAGTTGTAACACACATGGTTTAAATGTTTCCACACACGCTGGTAAGACAAAACTTCACGTTTACTTGTTGCCATATCAACACTGTGTAGATTTAAAAAAAAATTGCTTTGGAAGATATCGCCAAAAGTTCATTTTAAAGTAGCAAAAGTAAAAATTCACATGAAAGTAAATTTTCATCTCTGTTTTGACTGTTTATTTAAAATGAGGCAAACTCGGTATCATTTTAATCTCCAATCTTTTAGCTAGCATCTCACATAGTCTTTTAATTCTCAGATGGCCAGCAGAAGTGACCAGCCAGGTTTAAATCCCAGTTGCGCCGACGGGGCACGTTGAAACACTGCGTTACGATGTGCCCCAATTCCAAAAAAACTATATGCAATTCCACGCAGTCAGATAGGTCATTTACATAATTCCCCTTAATGCGTGTGTGTGCGGGAGCGTGTGTGTGTGTGTTTGTTTTGTCATCAATCCATGCATTATTTCGGTCAATGCTGTGGCTTTGTTGTGTATTTATTGTCAAGTGTCAAAATGATTGCTATATTATATTTGACAAAGTTAATAAATGGCATTTTATTGACATGAAAATGTCGTTTATCTTCTAGGCTTTTTAATTAGATCAGAGACAGTTGTTAGAGGGGGATTTTAAGCTGTTATATGGTGTGTATATAGACCACTTGTGTGTAATAGATGTGTGAAATTAATGTGAAAAAGAAAAATACATCAAACCCCAAGTACATTTACACAAACTTAAGAAAACCAAAAAGTGTTAGTTTGTGCCCCGCTCTCCCCTACAACTTAAGTGAACAACTACACAACAAGTGTTACTTTCATTTGACATTGGTACAAATGGTTGCACTCACTACAATGTAAAGATTTATTTTAGGATACAATCTGTCCTTATGATGGAGCAAAAGGAAACTGCCTACATTTTACATGGCATCATTTAGCTGAACTAGTTATAAACTAGATATAAACAAGATATAAACCGGTAATAATATAAAAAGGCATTAGGTTTGCGCAATATCATATCCGATTATGTTTATGCAAGCTTTCATTTGTATTTTATGATCATTGTCATTAATGCATTTTTGTTTTCTTCACGTTTAAATGACATGGAAGCGAGCTCTATCTAACAGGATGACAAAACCATTTTATTCGCAAATAAAATGATCGAAAATGTTAAAACATCGTGTGCGTATTAAATATTTTCGCGACGGCTGACATGTTCCACAGTCTTTGATATAAACTGAGATAAAACTTACTTTTAACTTTTCTTTTATTCTATCGGCATCCTTGAAATCACTCCTAATTAAAAAGACGTCGTCTTTGATCGAAATAAAAAGAAGGCGAACATTCATGGCTTATGAAAGTCCAGTTCCCTGGCGTCTGCCTCTCCCACATTCTCAGACAGTTTTATTAAAAATTTCAGACAAAAGGAAAACAAAAATGGCAGCCTGTCTTATTTTTATAAGGACAGGGCGCCATATTCTGCAGATCCCAACATTTTAGCGAAAAAATAAATAAAAATGAAGCAGTTCATTTCCGATCAAAGACGCGACGTGTAAAATGCTGCATTATTTGCATTAAGTGAGCGAATGATTGTTTACTTAGATCTGCAGGTTTGAATAGCCCGGCTGGAGGAGGGGAAAAAAAGACAGGAGAAAAAAAAAAAAGAGAAAAAAAAAAAAAAAAAGCGAGACTTCCTACAACAACCATGCTGTGCAACATTGCGACGCGAACAATTCACGCAGATGGAAACAGACGCGCATCCTTCGTGCGAAAATGTAACATTTGTATTATGACGCAATAATGCAAACGCGTGCAGATGCAACATTGTCGCGACATCAGTGCGCTTTTGATTTTTTGTTCTTTTATTTGAACTTTTTGCCTACCCGAATGACTGTGACAACTGCTGCTCTTAATGCAAAGGATGCAAATGTCAAAAAATTCTGTGCGATAGTACATATGAAAATAGAGTGGCATACATACCTTGCGCACCTCGACGGTGGATTTATAAGATTTATTGAAAGGTTAAGATGTTCTTTCGGCTTTGCCTTCACAGAGAGTTCAGACCTTCCGGGTCGCCTGCCGTTCACTTCTGGGTGCTGCAGGCAGAATGTTAGAATAGCGAAACCATATATGATCTGCCTCTGAAACATAAAGCATAGCTTGTGCAATGACATTAGAAATCGGAAGGATATTTTTAAAAACATTTTATGTTCATGTTGTGTGCCCTAAAAAAGCAAAGATGTGATTTCTCCAATGTGGCTTTCAAAAGATTAGACATTTAAATGTGAATACACTCACAGACAGAAATAAAGAACATTTATTACACATTTTCTTATAAGAAGCCTGTTAATAATTGGGCAGGTGACACACCATTCTTTTTCTCCCTGTACCAATACAGAAATAATTGCATTCCATCTTTTCTTATACAGCTCTGTATTTTGAAATGTAAACAATGGTTGGATTTAGGTTGCAATAGAATAAAATAGAATTGTATATTTCCACATGGGCTGGTGGAAATTGTTGTAGGTACAGCTGTGCAACATACACGAGACAGTGTGCAAAAAATGCAAATGGGTAAATGTGTGAACATACCATAATATTTGCAATGCATGTATTAAACAATACAATATACAAAACAAAAACTGCAATACACAATAGAAAGTTTATATTATTAAAGGACTATTCCGGGTTCAATAGATGTTATGTTCAATTGACAGCATTGTGGCATAAGAAATGTATTTGTACTTGCCCCTCCTTTTCTTAAAAAAAAAAAAAAAAAAAAAAAAAGCAAAAATCTGGGTTGAAGTACAATGATTAACATGATATAAGTAACATGATTTAAGTGTTATAAATCGTTTATTAACCTTTTCTGTGTAAAGTTATATCAAATTTTACAACTTCGTAGCCATGATGACGTGACGCCATAACCCTGTAATTCTGCAAATACTACGATTTAAACACTTTACAGCTCAAAAATTATACAAGTTTTAACAGAATAATTATTTTAAAAAGATTTTATAAAATTATAAGCTTCTAATTCCTACCTTTAAACCCTCCAAAAATTGGCTCCATTTACTTCCATTGTAAGTGCCTCTCTGTAACCTTGATTTTTGCTTTTTTTAAACAAAAGGAGGGGCGAGTCCACATATACATATATATATATATATATATATATATATATATATATATATATATATAAAAATTTTTGTGGTAATCAAAATTATGCCACAAATGCTGTCAATTGAGCTTAACTTGAATTGAACCCGGAGTATTCCTTTAATAATAGGAATAGTTCTAGTAAAATTTTATAAACACTATTGTTTTGTGTCTAATTGTTCAAGAAGTCTTTTACATAAAAATATAATTATAAAATATCCGAAATTTTTTTTAATTTTGCCTATTTTTAAGATTTACGCATTTCAATTTCATAAAAAACATTTTATCAAATTTAATGATGTAATATTCAACAAAATTTAATGAATAAAACTTCAAATATTTTGTACTATTTTATTAAATATTACTCAATTTAATTTGGAATTTTGTTATTAATGTCACGTTTGTGTGTTTTGGTTCATGTTTTTCATGTCTTTTATTTTCAAGTTTAGTTCCTGTTCATGTCGTGATTTCCTGTTCCCTCATGTGATCTTGTCATGTGTATCCTTTGTTCATGTGTCTTGTTTTCAATAGTTCTTTGTTTGATTACTTTGTTATTACTCTTGTCTTTTCATTGGTTTAAGTTCATTTAGTCTTGTTATCTTGTTTATAGTTCAGTCTTGTGATTGGTTGTCTTGTTTACCTGTTACCCATGTCCTTGTATTTAAGCCCTCATGTTTGCCATTGTCTGGTGTGAGGTATTGTGTATGTAATTTGTTGTTTTGTTCTAGTCAAGCCATAGTCAAGTCATGTTTAAGTTAAGTCTATAGTCAAGTCATGTCTAGTTTTTGTCAAGTCTAGTTCATGTTTATGTTCACGTTTTTAGTTAGGGTTTTTGAATTACACTTTGAAAAATAAACTGAACTTGGGTTCATCTTCACACCATCGTCTCTTTGTCTGCCTGTTGCCAACATCGTTACAATTAATTTTAAATTCGTACATTTTTTTAAAATTATTTTTTTGAGGTAAGAAAGCAATCAAAACATTTCTGTTGAAAGACATTATGAATTCATTTGAAAGTTGACGCTGCAAGATTGTGCTAATCTGTATTTACAAACGTTAATTACAATTGAAATTGTTTTATTAAACCATTTACTTTGATCCTTTTATTAATGCCATTTTTTCTGTTGTATTAGGCTGACTTCTTGTGATACGCGGCACACCCCAATACAATGTCTACATTAAAATAAAAGCATATCAGAATTTCCTTGTCAGGTTTCCTTAGTTTGTTTACATTTTCTCAACTGGGCAATAGATGGCAGCATGTGCAAAAACAGCTTCAGTTTGACTGTTCCAGGATTCAAGGTTGAATGCATTGATCCATACACACCCTTCAGTGTTCTTGGTGTCAGTCAAACAAAACTCACTGAACCATATCCAATAGGTGACTACATTAGAAGATAAGGAGCAGCATACACACAGCTGAACACATTTGTGGTTTTCCTCCCTGAGGAAACAGTTGAACTGGATTCAGTCTGAAAGATCTAGGCAAACATTGACACTCCCTCTAGAAAGTCAAGTGCTCCCGCATTTACAGAGTCCAGGTATGGCAAAAAGGGGGCAGAATGTTTAGACACGTCCCACTGGGGGAGGGTAAAGAGAATTACACACATACTCTTTGACAAACATGCAAAGACAAGCCACTGTCAAAACACGCTGAATGACTGACTGCTGTTGTGTGGTCAGGTAAGGAGCTGTTTTCATATTGCCTTGTCTAATGTTCAATCAGCAATACATGAGCCATCTCATCAGCTGGAGATTCGTAGACAACCTGTGGCTTTCAGCGTGGCATCACTTCAAGCAACTCTCTGGCCTTTGGGGGCACTGCCAGGTTTATTCATCTCTGGTTTCTGGTGAGTCAATCTTACACTGGCCCTGTAATTAAAACTTTGCATTGTGATGATAACCAAATGCTGCTCTTCTTTTTGTTAGAATGTAATGTTGTAGAGTGGATTGAGTGTTGAAAGGTACCGGTTGACATTTAAGTCTGTGATGAAAGATAAATGAAATCAAGTGTGTCATATTCTGGGATTTCAAGAAAAATAACTAAATCTAAATGTAAATTGCACAGTGCAATATATAGCATACATGATACATGATACAACCAACTGATGGACTACAACCGTGCAAAAACATCAGGAGTGCTAGGGGGTGATGGTATGTCATCTCCATTACTGTCAGTTGCAGCTATTGTCATGCAATACCTTTGCTCATTTCACTCATTTGACAAAAGCCGTTTGTTATGTAATTGATAGTTTTCAGAATACAACTGTAGGACAGAAATAAACGAGAAAAGATTATACAGTATAACACCATGTTCTAGAAAATGAAGGTGCATAGAATGTTAGGAGGAAATTTTACTGCTTGAAAAATGTTTGAGTATTTTGTCAAACACTCAAAACATGTTTGATTTCAAAGCACAAAGTTTTGTGTGTCAAACATGCAACACTGCATACTTGACAATAACGTGCAATTTACATTTATAACGAAATTTGATTTCACTTAAGCAGACATTTGACACATTTATTAGTTAATTATTATGCATACAGTTCTTGAAAACCAACATTCAACATTCAACCACTTTTTAAAATATCCACTCAGCAGTTATCAGGGTCCAAGCAATATGGAAAAGTGGATAAAATGACCAAAATTGCCAAATTTGAAGGAACAGATCTGTAAGGGGCAAAGTAATTTCATTACTTTTTTGTAGTTATTCCATTCGTAATTTGAACTAGTCCATTAGTCCAATTCACAGCAAGCTTAATCTTGAGACCCTCATGGCAAAAATGTATCCAAAGAATTTTGATTAGTCAAATCAAAAAGACTGACTCGCTTGACTCAAGGAATAAGAGGAAAAGGCTTTTTGTTCTATACGGCTGCAAAGTTATTACCAAAATATCTCTGCAACCGTATGGTTTTGAAATGTTACCAAAAACGTAAAAGTGTGTATTATAGAGCCACCTGAGTAGTGGGGAGGATTTGGGACCATCCTGCCAACCAGCACCTTTGGACTTCTGACCCTAATAATCAATTTCATCAGATGCACATCTTGTGTATTTAACATCAGCCTCCTTCCAGGGAATTTGCATTATATACCTTAAATGAAACATTAACTGATGCTGTATTTTCAATGCTTCTGTTTTAAGCTCCCATTTTGAAAATGGAGGGTGTTCTGGACACAACACTCTTTCTATGTACATGCAAACTGACGTGTAGCGCCCTAATCTACCCTGCAGTCGCACATACTATCACCGCGGTCAGTCTTTGCTCCAGCTGCCTACTGTTATTCACTGACCTCGCTACCACCCGTAAGCTGAACTCTTGATCTTTGGCTTCTCTCTATATACCTCTAAGAATCTCAGCCCTACTTCCCACACCTCTGTCTTCATTTTACACACCCTGATTAATCCGTTTAATGCCTCTCTTTTTTGTTCCTCCAGTGTTCCTGCTCTATGTCTGGTTTGTGGAGTCCTGGATGACACCTTTTCAGGTGTCTTCCAATGTGGTTGCACTTCGATTCCTCCTCTTTCTTTGTCAGGCCTATGGAGTTGTACTGATGTTGATGCCACCTCTGATTGCTGTAGAGTTGTTGGTAAACATGTTGCACCTTCAAAAAGAGAGGACAGTTGGCAAGGATATAGAGACAGTGCTTGCAGAGAGGGATGGAAGTACACAGTGGCACCAGAGTGAGTCTCTATCTAGAATGATGGGCTTTCTTGGTTGTCTTCTAGCATGGAGTGTGAGTGGGATTTACAGTAGTCACAACTGGATGCTTGGACAGCTCTTGGTGGAAGCCTGTTTGGAAGAAGGTGGTTGCCTCGTAACTTGTCTTCCCTGCGTTTTCAATACCTCCTATGCCAGTATGGATGAGATCTCTTGGGTTCTCCCTGCCATAGTGCTTCTGTTGAGTTTGACAGGGAGCTTGGGCCTACTCTGGATGAAGCTGTCCCACATACTACCAGACTCACCAGAAAACACATTGGCGGCAACGTGGGGCAAAAGGAAGGACTCTGTTGCCCTTGAGCTAATGCAAATACAGTGGCCCACGCTCTGCAGAACTGTAATTCCCAATGCATTACAAAGCTCTGGCGTTGACTCAGAAAAAACAGCCGACAGCTGTGTCGTTCACAGGGCTGGGTTTGTGTACAATGTGCAACGATGGTTCTGTCCTGGAAGCGAAGTCCTGTGCTCTTGCCAAACCGGTTTGGCGGAAAGTTATATTCAGAAACAAAAACGATCAACCAGCCATGCACCGTTTCCAGAATCAAAAACAGAACTTCCACTAGAGGTGACATCATTTGAACTCAACACAGTAGAGCTATATAACAGGACAGACTCAGTCTTGAGACGAGCACTGCAGACTCCAGGAATGTGGTCTTGGCATCCTGAGAGGCAAAGTCCCTGCCTGGGTGGAGAAATGTTCACAGGGCTTGTATGTGTGGGTCTGGTTTGCATGTTTCCCACAGTTTTTAGTGGTAACATTGTCCTTATCTTAAACCTAGAGAATTTGGTGGTATACACTGTGAAACTTTTATGTCTCTGTCTATCACAGAGTCCCTGTTCTTGAAGTGATCGTAATGTAAATGCAAATGAAAAATTTCCTGTGACAGACGAATATGGATGGCAATCGTAGGGAATATAACGATTCTGGTACCTTAAAGATTATATTAATGATTCTAGTAACGATTCTTTTAGCACTTTTGAGGAAGAAAACTGTTACAAACAAAACAACCAGTCAGTAACTACTCTGAGGGCATTTACACTCAATGAGCCTTCTATTAGAAACACCTGTACACCTACTATTTTATGCTATAATCTAATAAACCATTCGTGTGGCAGCAGTGCAGTGCATAAAATCATTTAGATACGGGTCAGGAGCTTCAGCTTAATGTTCACATCAACCTGAGTATTGACGCTGACTACCACCCCTGGAGTCGCAAGTTCGAATACAGGGTGTGCTGAGTGACTCCAGCCAGTTCTCCTAAGCAACCAAATTGGCCCAGTTGCTAGGGAGGGTAGAGTCACATGTGGTAACCTCCTCGTGGTGGCGATTAGGGGTTCTCGCTCTCAGTGGGGTGCGTGGTAAGTTATGTGTGGATCGCGGAGAGTAGCATGAGCCTCCCGTACTGTAACTCTCCACGGTGTCATGCACAACAAGCCACGTGATGTGCGGATTGACGGTCTCAGAATCGGAGGCAACTGAGACTTGTCCTCTGCCACCCGGATTGAGGTGAGTAACCACGCCACCACGAGGACCTACTAAGTAGTGGGAATTGGCCATTCCAAATTGGGAGAAAAGGGGATAAAAAAAAAAAAACAAAAGTTCACAACCATCAGTATGTGGAAAAAAATTTGATCTCAGTGATTTCGACCTTGGCATGATTGTTGATGATTCTGTAACTGCTGATCTCCTTTTCACGCACAACAGTCTCTAGAATTTACTCAGAATGGTGCCCAAAACAAAAAACATCCAGTGAGCGGCAATTCTGCGGGCAGAAACGCCTCGTTGATGAGAGTTCAATGGAGAATGGCTAAACATGTTCGAGCTGACAGAAAGACTACAGTAACTCAGAAAACACTCTGTACAATTGTAGTGAGCAGAGTTACATGAGATTCGCAATCACACAGTCATGCAGTCATGCCTCAGGCGCACAACAGTTGTGCACACTGGATAAGCTAGTCAGAACGCCGGTAAAAGTGTTTTCATGCACCATGAAATTGGGGAATTGGCTAAAATCTTTGTGTGTTGAAAACTTTCAAAAGCGTTTAAGGCGTTTACATGACCATACACATTTCTGACTTACTATGCATATTCGGTTTACCTTGTGCATGCTAACAAGTGCAACACATTGCGTCAAAAACATGTCGCTCCCATTATTATAAATTATCTACACCGGATGCGTCCATCGCATCACACTGACAGTAAACGTATGGCCAGTTCTATTCTGACGTGCTGCAAGCGCTTGGCTCTACAGCTCAGGGCCGATTGTTCATGCATGTCATCTTTTTAGATAATTTGCTTCTACATGTCCAGTGTAGACAGCATTGAGCTGTTGCGGTGCAACCTATGTAGACAGGGTGTTGCGTACACAATCCAATAACATCAGGTCTCAGTCAATACATTTTTTTTGGATTTTGCATACTTATACGCACAAAAAATTTTCTCACTAAAATTTTCTGCTAGATTCACAACAGGTGCGGGTTCAAATTGTCAAGAACTGCTCTGACTGATTCAGTGACTGAACAAGTCATTGAAAATTATAAATGATTTGTAAATCTTGACCGATTCATAAAAACAAGTCATTTGTTTACAAATCGTAATAGACTGTTAAGAGTAATTTAGTACAGTGTTACGTTACAAAAATAAGATAAAAGAATGCAGACATATAAGAACAGTCAATGGAACTGAACATAATAAAAATCATTAGGTACCAGTATTTTTTAAATGGCTCTGATAAGAACTGTTTCTTAAATCCTAGCCCTACAAATGATGGTACAAAAGACATAAACTGTTAAAAAACTTGTGCACAGGGGTTGCGAAAATGTAACACTTTTTTGAAACATTGAAGAAAACAATCATAACCTAGTGCATCAGTTCTGATTTAACTCTCTCTTTCCTGCTGCATGTGTGCTCTGTTTACTGCCTGGTATTGGGTGATCCAATCACAAGTGGACAGGTGCAAAGGCCATACTGTACCTGGTAATAGGCATTTATTTTGACCAATTGTGTTCGGATTTCGAGGAAAGGATCTATGATTTTACTGCATGATAATAAAGCGCAAACAAGTGGCATACTGTTTCTGCCAATTCTACTTTAATACACTCATACATTTAATCTAAGCATAAACATGACGTTTAGAGCAGCTGAGATTTATCCTCCGCCACCCGGATTGAGGCGAGTCACTACGCCACCATGAGGACTTAGAGCACTTTGGGAATTGGGCATTCCAAATTGGGGAGAAAAAGGGAGAGAAAAAAAAAAATGTTTGAGTGCAGCGTTTGATTTACATGTTAAACTTTCACTATAGAACTCGCTTGGTTAATCAAAAATCTAATGTATCCACTGTCATGTACATGTCCCTGAATGTAGCCCTAGTACTTGAAATGAAAACAAGTATGACGGATAAAAATAGACCATGATGGAAATTTTACAACTCAGTCCGTAACACTGTGCCCACTGCATCTTTTTCATGTTAAACAGTTTTTGTCCTAACAAGCCGCGGCAGCGAGACATGAAGAGTGACAAAACATTCTATTTTTGGAACGGTTTGTATTTCTAAGTCTTGCTGGGCAGCCCAGTCAACAAATGGGTCTAAAATGCTTCTCATAACAGCATAACACCGGATCAGAACAACTTGATTTTGGCCGAAGGTGTCACACACCTACTAAATGTTATGTTTGAGGTCTCACTCTTTTCAGTCTGACAGACACACACACACACAATTAGAATGGTGGAGACATACCGGCTGGCACCCTTGGATTTCTCTTTGCTTCCCTGTCACCTGGAGATCAGCAAAATAACAACAGGAGTGCTGCATGAACATAAACAATTTTAACAGACTGAATTTGGATGTGATTCATAAAGTAACTCTGCCCTGTGTTTGATTGTGTATTTATCCCCTCGGAGCATGTCGTAGAAAGCATAAGTCCATACGCAGCTTCAGTGAGAAAATGAGTTATGTTCAATAAACAAACTGTTACATCGGACTGTTCTGATTTTATTGTCATTAATAATAATTTTTGTGTATGAATATCATGGGTTCGTGTCGCATCTAGTGTGGACAGATAGATTGCTTGTCGCTGGAAACTTATCGCTTCACGTCTGGTTAGGACAAAGTGTCAGTGACGGACAAAGATTTAAACTTTTCTTGCACAAACTCTGCTTACGCTAAAGGGTGCAAAGGGACCACAAAACTACACAAGCAGTTGGTCGATTCATCAATGTCCATTTAGTAAAATACAAACACATTTGATGGACCGTCTACTCACATGTACTGCAGAGGGACCAGGGCAAAATCTGAAAGATAAAGACAAATTAAGGTTGCAGAAACTGAGATTTTAAGAATTCACGAGTTTCTGAGGTGCATTTTCTCTTGGTTTCAACTAAGAAATAAAAAACAGGGCGTTTTTGAAAGTGCCAGCTGGTTTCATATGAGACTATTACGTTATTTTTAAACCCAAAACCAGTTTACAATTTCCCAAAAGAATAGAGATAGAGAAACGGTGCTTCACATAACAATGGTGACATATGAGCAGTGGCATTTAGTGTTAACACATACCAAAAAAAAACTGAAATAAAATATTTATGCCTACAGAAGTGCTTGAAGGCATTGGAAAAGTTATTTGTTATGAGCACATTCATCAAACTCTGAAGCTTCCTGCAATTTGTCATACAGTTTGAATCAGTACAGTGGAATGTGTGATTTTTTTATAAAGAGACACATTCGTGACCCAACAAGCAATAATAAGAATGATCACAATGGCAGCTGATGTCAGTTCAAGGTGAACCACCTGGATGGGGTTTCAAATCATGAAGTATAACCTTTCAACACCAGAGGTCTCCCTGCTTTGTCTTTTGTGGTAACTGGCATTTGAGACCATAGGCTGAAACCGGATCTCGAAACAAGCTTTTGTTGAAGAATCCTCCTTCTGTAGCTTTTTCCAATAGTACCAGAGGGCAAACGCTACAACTGACAGCACATGAAAGACTTCTACCAAAGAACTCTGACTTGAACAGACATATACACGCCATTGCAGATGGGTGACTCATTGCAAAACACAGCAGAGCAAACTACTGTGCCTTGATTGTTTGCAAATTATTTTGGGTAAGCACTCGTAAAGGCAATAAAATGAAACCTAGTGACACTAAATTAATTATTCATTAGCAATAGCAGTTGGGTTTATAAAAATGTCACTAAGCAGAGTTTGGATAGGGTGAGCAATTAATTATGGGGTTGCATCTGTCATTCAGACAAAAATAGTATTAAAGGGAAAAGGATAGAGCAAACACTAGCGTATATTTTTACGGACACACACAACTCTAAAGTGCAGTTCAATCCGAAGCGGTTTTCGTTTTCTGGTCTCCAATGTTTTCACTCGCATCGGCGTATGTTTTTAGTAGCTAATGCAATGTTTAACATATAAATAAAAAAATCTCAAATAAAACATGTGGCTCCTTAGTGCCAATACATTACAGTGTCGCAGTGATCGTCTTCTGAGTGCCACAACCGTCAAATTTTAAGGAATGGGTAGATGACAAAGTGATGTCCCAACGTTAGTTTAGTTAGTTTCAGCCAACAACTGCACAAGTTGAGCCTGAGCAAATTTTTACTTCAACTAACAATTAAAATGGTTGTTGTTCTTCATCTGGATCGCACGTTTGGGTAGTTTTAAAATTGCTTCCTATGGAGACTGGAACCAGAAAGCAGTATTTTCTAGCCTTTTTTAGCACAAATATGCATTTGGTTTGAACCTTCTAAGAATTTATTTACAAACAGAAATTTCGATACATCAACTGCAGTTGAACTGCCAAACTAGACATTATTTGTAAGTATCATAGATGCTTTCACAATATTCACACACATTTACACAGGATTCTTGCATCAGACGGTCTTCGGGTCTTTGCGTTTCACCATATTTGTACAGCAATATGTCAAATTAAAAGAAGTTCATCTTTATAAAACATGTCTCGAGAACCCCATGTTTTGCCCAGTTCCATTGCAATCCATTTAGGTGTTTTGAACGCAAGAATGTAATTTGGTGTGAACAGCCCCTAGGCCCCTATTGCTGTCTATGTTCAATCTGAGCATGCCAAGAAGCCCAGAAATGCTGTTTATGTAGGCTTCTCATAAGGTTTTGGTACATAGCCACAAAACGGCTTAAGTCTTCATGTCTGTGAGAAAGGAAACATTCAAATGTAAGTAAGTAAAAGTGAGACAACATTCTTTCTCTGTCTCATTCCAGCTACAAAAAGAATGTCTCCAAACTGTAACTCCATACCACCCACTTATACAGCTTGGCCAGGTTTTTGAGACAGAGGTAGGACAGAAACTTTACTCTTGTAAAGGTATCAACGTACCAAACAAGATTCAAGTTTGACAGGACATTTGTCCTGAGGGACAATTCACCTGCTTACACATTTACATGATACTTTCAATAAGAATGTTGGTCATCAACACTTTCACTTGGAATGCACTCGTGCATTTGATTCAAAATCTCTTGAAGACATACGATAGTTTTGTGAATCGCAAAAGACTGTTTAATAAATAAAAATACAGTATGCATGTGCAGCGTGTATCGCGATGTGCTGTTATTTTTTTTTATAACAGCACATCGCTGTTAGTTTGTGTTTCTTTACACATAAAAGAGTACTTCCAATTAGTTCCACACATTGAAGTATTGGCTAGATATTCTAAACTGATTAAGGAAAATACAAGACTGGTATTGGATAGGGATCGATATCAGCCGATACCAAGAGTTCAGGTATCCAGATCAGGAGAGAAAAAACGGTATTGGTGCATCCTTAATAATAAAAACAGATTGTTACGATTTGAAGTCAACATGATACAGACACCATTTTATTTCCGTATTCTGACTTCTTTCTTAGTGAAAAAGATATTTAATGACCAAAAAAGAAAAAAGACACAGGGCAGCACATGACTATTTTATACAATAGTTATTGTGTAAAGTGGGCTTTACCTGAATGCAGCACTGTGGTTAATAAGAGGGCTTGGTGATATCAGCAGAGTAGGAAAGAAGATTCAGAGGCAGAGCAAGTCTTTACATTCTGATTAAAAATTAAAAATACATTTCCATTGGAATAAACTGAAAAAATGAATTGTGCACAATACGATGAAGAACATGTACCAAGCAAGCAAATAGGGTACATGTTAATTTCATGATGACTAAAACTAGAACTGGAGTAGTAACTGTTTTATTTTTCACGCCAAAGCAAACTGCCACTTGGCGAGCATTAATTTTGGACCCTGCACTGGACTATTAAGGATTACCTAGAAAAACACAATGAAGAGTCAGAAATGTTTTGGTTTTTCCATTTTTTTAATTGAACATTAAAACATTTTTCCATGAACCTCTAGCAGCAAGAGCTCACCAGAGTGCATTTAGACAATGATGGGTGCAAAGCAGCTTTCATCCAAAGACACAAATCATCATCAACACCAACAACAATATAATCCTCAGCAATATATATATGTATGTATAACTATATATCTTAAAGAACCCATCACCACCACCTAACAATAATAATAATAATCTGACTGCCTCACATAACACAAGCAGCAACCTTGTGTAATACCGACCCCACTGAGGTCTAAGTCATGAATGCCCTGACCAACACATCCAACAACATGAGTTGCATCTTTACCCTTTAACACCACAAATGACAGCACACACAGGTACATCATAACAGGAGTGGAGAACTTCAAGTACGTAATAAAATATGAAAATATGGAATGGATTCAAAGTCTGTCTATCATTTCCGATAAGATCAGTGGAATTTTTCCACTAAGGTGTATTGCGACAGCAACATCACTGGAAAAAGAGTTATAATTACTTGGAATTGCAACTCAGGGGATTCACAAAAGCTTCTCAGGGTGTTACAACAGTCAGGCCAGTATACACACCAAAGGAGAATATCAGTGCACCAAATGCTGACATTGCAAAAGTGGTGACAATGCAGGGCAATCGCAGAACATTTCCACGTGCATTCTGACACAAAGTTCTTCAGGGTGTAGTGTTTCCATTTAAAACTATATTTGGACTTTTTAAAAAGCTATATTTCTTTAAAAAGCCTCTTCAGCTTTCTCCCTGAAAGTGGATTAGATGATTATTTACATGAAAACTGCGGATATTTATAACACTTTTCTAAAGAGGCATGGATAAGAGGCTCTTTAAATGGAAAAGTCATGCCGCCTTCTTGCACAATTATCACCTGATTAGATGTGTAACAGTTGACAGATGGCTGAGTGTGAAACCCAGTGTCCTCTTTAACACTTCGGCCATCATATTGAGATGTCCCAGAAGCAGCAGAACACCATGAACACTGGAATGTTCAGAGAAAGTAAGACAGTAAGCAGATGATGAATAAATAAAATACCATGGTAAGAAAACAAAGAGAGTGCAGGAACGCACTTATCACCAATTTAGGAAAGGTGTAGCTATCACCTGCGATATGTACAAATGCGCAAAGTCATGACCCCTATTTCATTACAGCAGCATATACGATAGTGGCATACAAGTTCCTCTAGCACTGCCTTGAATCTCAACTAAAAGGGAATGAAATAGAGCCGGGGATTCATAAAAATGGATAGATCTAATAGCGAACACAATCATTCAAGCACACATAAACACGCAACTCATTAAAGGCCAAAGTATATTTTGTTCTCCAGGTGCAGCTACGGGCATGTTTCGAGAACAGTGCGAGTGCAGCCCAGTTTTACTAAACACGGACAGTGCATGTCTGTGCACTTCATCTGCCGCTGACTGTACTAAAGAGTATTACTAAGCAGTTGAGTGCATGAGTCGAACAGGCTTGCAGTCAAAAAGAGTGCTCAATCGTGCACGAGATGTAACGGCATGGGGAAAAACTAAGTAGACCCTAGCCTTAACATGACTGCAAAATCAATCATTATTGCAGTCGTGGAGAGCATAACCTGAGGGACGCAAAATTCCAAAATCACCAATCGTGCAACTAACAGGAGGAAAAGCAATAGAGTTCGTCCCAAATTTCCTTACTAGTCTCTGTCAGTGCACAAGATTTAACCATGTGTCAAAATATCAGATAGGGTAGCATTGCAAAGCCAGACCATTCCACAAACACACTAGTCGATTGCACAAAACAAAACAGGCAACACATTTTCATATTTCTGTCAGAACAACACATAAGCTCTTTCCCAGAATAAAGCCATAAAAGAGGGAGCGTTTGAACCCTGTAGGGGCTGAGGGGATGTAAGACAGTGTATTGTCTGCAAACAGCTGGGGAAATCTTGGGAAAGCAAGAAGGCCATGGCAAGATTACAAATGACTGGCAACACTAAATGTACAAAATGCCCATAGGCACCACTCAGAAAAGTGCAAGGCTCTCAATTTGATTTACTCTTCAAGTTCCAACTCCAGGCACTCAAAGAGCCTTGCGTCACATTCATCAAATGGATCACTTCATTCAGTACCATGTCGGCTGCCCCAAGAGTGCTTTGTGGTAAGCTGAAAGAAATAAACTTTAATGTACACGCTAGTATCTGCTGACTCAGTTCCTATAAACGTACGGTGTTAATTCGCAAGGGCTGCACGTTCTTTCCATTCGCGTGGCTTTGACCCGGGCTGAAGTAGGGAAAAAGTTTTGCAGGAAACTTCTCTCGGTACGTGTAGAGCCAAGACATGTCATCAGCATTGTAGAAAATCAGCAAACCTTTGAGGTAATCCAAGTAGACGCCCACCTTTTCAAGCTTGCTCTTAACGTTGAGGCGTGTCCAGGGCTCGGTGCAAGCGCTATACTGATTACCGTCATGCATTACAATGCAGTAGAAGCCTCGACTGGGTTGGATTTGAATGTTACCCTTGCGGTTGACCGTCTCATTGGCCACGCCAATCATCCACTGTGTTTTTTCAGATACCATCACCTCCCAGTAGTGGACCCCACTGAAGAAACCTTCAGCTCCCAGCACAGACACTTCCACGTCAAAACGGCGTGGTGAATCTTGAAGTGGCTGTGGATGCAGGTTACCGTATGAAACTATGGTGCAGTCATCTGATAATATCAGTCGCTGATGAGCAGTGATGGGGTCCATGGTTAAAGCAGCAGGCACTGTGAAGGTAAGGACAGTGGAAATAAAAATCAGTGCATTCACCAAAAAATTAAAAAGCTTGATAAGGCTGAAACATACTCTACACAAGTACGTGAACAGACGCTTCTAGCTACACAAGCTCGTTGCGCTAAAAAATATGTCAGACCACAACTCATGACAACACATGAATGCGCTGCAGTCAAAACGTTGCCGCAAGTGCTGCTATAGCGGACATTATTGTGAACATTCTGCTTCTACGGTGAGTTTCCTATTGCAAGCTAACTACGGTCATTGGCGGAGCAACAGCTTTAAAAGTCAATATATTCAATTATCTGAGAAACACATCCAGTTTAATGGCAAAGACTTTTGAATGTGACTATTGCCCCATGAGTAATGAGGTTAAGAACCCAGGTTAAGCATGTTCAACTGGACCCCGCGTTGGCAATGCGTTAAGGCCTGTTCACACCAAATCCGTGACGATTTTGCGAGATGAACTTCCAACGGAAGGTCTATTCACACAAAGTCTGTAAAAAATGAAACGAAAAATTATTTCACTCCTGTATAGTAGATGGGTCTGTTGCTGTTCTACAAACATTTATACCAGTCTCCTGCCTGCAAGATTTTTTACGCACGATATTTTAGAGCTCCTTGGCCCACACCCTTCAGCTGTCAATGCTAGAGATTCATAAATTTAACGCTGTTATAGCATTTATTTATCTAATTTGGCATAACATTTTCATTATGTTCTTTCCGTGGTGTTGATGCATTTTAAGGAGTATATAATCTGTTTTTTATGCGAGTGAGATGAGTAAAGAGCACTACTGGATATTTATTTGCACATGTATTTTGCTATGAGTATATTCCAAACGGACTCCCAAAGTCAACTTCTCTTTTTATAATACCTGAATTATTCCCTGAATAATATAACACAAGGTACAGTGATATAAATACATGTGGAATAATGTACATTAAGAAAAACATGTATATTATAAAATATGATGCATAATATTAAAATAATATTAAAGTAAACACTGGCTTTTCTTTATTTTACTTTTTTTTTTTTTCCCCATTTCTCCCCACTTTGGCATGCCCAATTACCAATTCACACTAAGTCCTCATGGTGGCGTAGTGACTTGCCTCAATCCGGGTGGCGGACGATGAATCTCAGTTGCCTCCATGTCCGAGACCGTCATTCCGTGCATCTTATCACGTGGATTGTTGAGCGCGGTACCGCAGAGACCTAGCATGTGTGGAGGCTTCGTGCTATTCTCCGCGGCATCCACGCACAACTCACCACGCGCCCCACCGAGAGCGAGAACCACATTACAGCGACCACGAGGATGTTAACCCAACATGACTCTACCCACCCTAGCAACCAGCCAACTGGTTGCTTAAGAAGCCTGACTGGAGTCACGCAGCATGCCCTGGATTCGAATTGCGACTCCAGGTGTGGTAGTTAGCGTCTTCACTTACAGACCGGGTTTATGCTTGCATTACAAAGGGTTCATGAACTGCAACTATTTATTCTTAAGTATGGTAAATCATTTTCGGGGGTACCAGCTGCACATCCAAAGCTCTTATTCCATTGGTCATTCAGTTTTCATCACAGTCCAAAGCAAAAAAATCCGACCACTCTCCGTAAAAAAACCTTCGGGCTGTCGATTTGTTGGACCTGATATGAATAGCTCCATAGGAATGCATTGTTCCCTTTAGTCATGTGAACAGTCTTTAGTCATGCACTCACATCTGCATATGCATGTTTGCATAAAGAATGTTTCTAACCTTAACACCTGATTAGCACAGCACTGTTGAATTCTTGATTCTGATTGGTTGAAACATGTTAAGGTGTTCAATTTCTATAAATGCACGACTGTGAAGTTGTTCGTTTCGTTACAGCTATCATAACAGTTATCACTTCACAATTTTATTTTTTCTGAATCATTTCAAATGAACTGTCCATTTAGTTCAATTAAAAATTGGCAAACGGGTGAAAATAAAAAAAGGCAGGGAAATTGGCCATTTGAAGGTAAATGGCTAAAGTGTAACAAATCTTAAGAATTACTCATCCAAACTTTTTGAAGTTAATTTAAGAAATATTCAGGTATCAGTATAACAAAGCTAAGCAAAAGTTGTCAGGTTTAATGATTCCCAGCTATTGTGTTATGGTGCTGCTGCTGCCCAACATCAAGTTTTTGCCAAAGAAGGATAAATAAAACTCCATCCATCAACTGCTGCCTGGCTGGCATTGCCTGCAGCAAACAGTCTGCACTAGCCATTATGGTGCCAGCTTGCTCTGGTTTCAGCAGTGAGCAAGAATGCCAATGTAATGGACCCTGAGCAGAGGCAAATGCTGGACTGAGGACAAGTTTCCTGTGTAAGCCATTATACATTGGGCACATTTTAGTACAGGCACACAAAACAATGCACACAGACCATATAGCAAGAGAAAAGTCCCAATAGCTTAGACGGGGAGAGTTGATCTGAGCAAAGTAGTTACAACAAACTATGATATGTAATGTGCCTTAATATAGTTCTGGGAAGTCGAGCTATGATGAACTGTATCAAGATTAAAAAACTGGATGAGGAAAGATGGGGAGATAATAAAGCTGAGAGGAACTGGAACTTGTAAGGACTTCTAATCTGAAGCAATAATTTACAATACATGTTGTGCATTCTTTTTCAAAGTGCACACACTGCTGGGAGGTCCTGAATGTGAATTTTTAGGGTTGGCAAGAAATCAGGCTCTCTTTGCCATAATTTCCCTCTCTAAGTTCTAAGTTCTTAAATATGTTCATCTTTACTATTTAAAACATCTGCGACAAACAGGACTCATAGCACCGTCCAGAGGATACAATGTCGTCATTTCCACTCTTTGGCAATGGCAGTTTACGCTTCAGGTAACCTATACATAATTTAGCCTCTGTCGCCTTAGTTTCGATCTGTCTTTGCCTCTCTCTCTCCAAATCACATGAATTAAAACAAGTACCAATAATACGCTTTGGATTTGCTTATTTGTGCGTGTGTAAAGAACACTTGTAAATTGGAGAATTGACTGAGAGCGCAAGACATCCCCTGCAGTGTTATTTTAAATAAAGCTCTGCCTCAGGTGGCTACTGTAGGGGAATACAGATAGAGGAGACCTTTCCTCATGCTTCTTCATTGCTGCTCTGCGAATAAAATGGGTGACTCGTCCAAGGCTCAATCAAAAGCATATTATCTAATTCGCAGTGCTGCAAACACGCAGGTTCAGTTTGTGTTGATTAGATCATCTTTAATTGGACTCACTAATACATGCAAATTGATTAGTATCTTTCGAAATGACTGATTACTACAACAAATGCAAAAATGACAGCAGGTAAAGAGATTATTAATTGAACAACTAGATTTTTTTTTTCAAGACAATCCGAGCAGTGCTTCTCCCTCCCAAAGGCGTTACAGGCAGTTACTATGCGATTGCTAAGGTTTTCTGAGTGGTTTTTAGTGCACTGTTATGTGGTTGCTAGGGTTTTCTGGGTGGTTGCTTACTGGCCAAGTCAGTGATATTCTGGTTTCTAGATGAGGCTTAGATTCCTCCTTTGCTGTACAGTAATTCTATGAGATTTTTGCCCAATTTGTCGTTCGCCAGGTGGAAAAAGTCAGATCTCGCAGACGCACGATTAGAGGCATCATTCATGTCCTTAGCACAACTGTGCAGGATGAGTTATGTGCTTAAGTTTAATACTTAGGGTTAGGATTTTGTTCAAAGCACCATTAAATGTATCACTGTCAGTGTTATTGTGTCTGTTCTAATAAGAACCAGTTGCCACTCAGTTGTTTTTAGTATATTTTAAATTTTCAGTGAGAAAAAGAATAAAAAAAACACACACACATTTTTATTGCAATCAGCTGGTTTTAATTTCCAAAACCCAACCACTGTGACAAAAATGAGGCCAAATATGATCAAACAATGATGATTCAACGGGACGAACTGGACCACACCTCAGCTCATACTGGCTGTTTATGAATGAATATGTGAATAAAAATAATGTAGTACTTTTAAAATGTGTCTTTGCATATATTTTGAATGTAGTAAGTAACTTGTTTAATTTAAATCGGCTGTTTGCATATTGAATATTTCAAATGTTATTATGTACTGTGTGTGGACCAATAATTTAAGCAGCAAAGATGCAATTTGCATGTTTCCATTTTTATATGCAACATTCTCAGGCCTTAGAAGTTAAGCGTGTGATGATGTGTATTCATCAATCAGTTACCTGACTACCATATTCATACAGGCCTACTAAATAAAGTTGAAACTGGTTTTGTCAATAGTTCAAAAAGGACCTACATATTTTTATTCACTATAAACCAAAGAAATCCCTTTACAGTAACTTTTATCAACATAAACATTGTTATTTATTAAAATCGCAGTGCTGCCAATATCCATCTGAAAGCTGTTGCTCAAAAGAACCCAGAAGCGTGGTTGCCTGCTGTGTAACATCACAGTAATTTTATCAATAGAAATAGCAATGCTTGCCTAAGAAAACACTACAAATTTAACTTTCCACTGTTCTCAATACTTAAAGGGATAGTTCACCCAAAAATTTAAATTCTCTCATTATTTACTCACCCTCATGCCATCCCAGATGTGTATGACTTTCTTTCTTCTGCAGAACACAGACATACATTTTTAGAAGAATATCTCAGCTCTGTTGGTCCATACAATGCAAGTGAATGTTGGCCAGAAACAGCATAAAAGTAATCCATAAGAATCCAGTGGTTAAATCCATATCTTCAAAAGCGATATAATAGGTCAGGGTAAGAAACATATCATTATTTAAGTCCTTTTTTACTTTAAATCTTCATTTTTACTTTCACTTTCAGATGTGAAAGTGAAACTAAACAGATGCCACATGTGACTTTCAGGACTAATTTAACTATATATTGATTTGTTTCTTACCCACACCTATTATAGAGCTTTTGAAGATATGTATTTAACCATTGGAGTCGCATGGATTACTTTTATGCTGCTTTATGTGGTTTTTGGACCTTCAGATTTCTGGTCTCCATTCACTTGCATTGTATGGACCAACAGAGCTGAAATATTCTTCTAAAAATCTCTGTTTATATTCAGCAGAAGAAAGTAAGTCATACCCATCTGGGATGGCATGAGGGTGAGTAAATGATGAGAGAATTTTCATTTTTGGGTGAACTATTCCATTAAGCCAGGAATTTAAGCGTATTATAATGATGTTAGCATTCTATAATCCACTTTGTTGAGATACTGTGAAGTATTTGCAAGTGTTAATGCACTATTCAGGAATCGCAAAAAACATCTGCAGCTTTCAAAAAGGCAAACTAATGATGTTAAAATGTCACCTGCATTTTCAAAGTAAACACAGAACTTACTGAGAGATTGTATGGGAGGTATGCATGATATCAATAATGTCATGCGGTCTATATCATCTTCTACAACTTAATTCTGGTGTATTACCTGGTGAGATATCCTGAAAGAGAGACTTCCAAATGGTATATTGTAGCGGACCCATATATTTGGATGTCGGGAAGTCTTCATAGGTAAGGTTCGTTTCGTGGATCTTTCCTTTAATTCTGCAGAAACACAAGAAAACAACTGCATTATTCAAATTCAGCATTGGCTACTCACCAAACCCAAACCAACTGAGTCTTCCTCAAACAGCAGATCCTGTTTTCAAAACACTCGTTTTGGATCTTACTGTGTTTCCTACATAGCTGTGCCTCTCCTGCAAAGTCAAACAGCTCAAATTCACAAGGGGAACTGAGTTCAATCTCAAACATTGCAGATCACTTTCATTAGTTCAACCCCAACATTAATCATGCTATTCCCATCCCATATGGTCTTTCTACTCCGCTTATTCATTCCTCTCTCATTTTTCTCCAAATTCCCAAATTAAAAGAGGGTAAGGGAAGGCTAGTAACTGCTTTTCAAATGCTACACACCCATTCACAAGTGCATTTTAGCTCCAGTGTTTCTCAGATTGGTGAGCTAAACTTCAAATATTTACCATGATTATACTGCGTTAATCTATCTACCCCCAATGAAACTTTAGCCTAGTCTGGTTCGAAATCTTGAACAGTCTGTTCCCTCCTCTGACTGGGCGCCTGTCACATATGGGTCACTGACAAATAAGCTTGTGCGAGGTGATAAAAATGAGAATTATCTAGTTTAAAAAATATGTCAAGTACATTTGAAACAAAAATGTAATGACTTAAAAAATTTAATCTGGTGTAACCATCAAGTACAATGTATTAAAATCTGTTCCTTGCACCTTGAATACATTGAATAGTGTAAACAACTTATTAATTAAAAGAAGATAAAATTCAAGAAAAAAAGTTTAATCAAATTTTGCGACTTGTGTCAAGAATAGTTTTCTCAGGGTTACTCCATATGACTTAAACAAAATGTGCCTTTTTAAAACTTCACATACAGTCTTAAGGGTCCAAAGGCGTCCTCTCTGTTTTACGTTAAAATAAAAAATAATAAAAAATAAAAACATCTCCGGTCAGTTACACCACATTATATTTTTTATTTAAAGCCCCAGCAAAATTATCAAAATGACTTTGAACATAGAAGAGTTAATTGTTTCGTGTGAATTGCGTTTTTACTGTATTTTTGGATAACTAATTCGATACAGATAAAATAATGAGTGTCACGTCATTGACCCATATGGCAAAAGGCAAAGGTCAAATACTGACAGAATGCTGGATAACTCAAATAGCCTGACTTGCCTTGGTATCTTCCACCAGCAATACCCTCCACGAATCACTTGCTCTCTGACCAGCAGTTACAGGAAAAAAGATAAAACGTTTTAGACCAGAGAATCTCAAACTACCATCAAAACACCTAACATACACTCAACACCAGTCCCTCTCCTAACCACAAGCGCTCCTCAGTACCTGTCTGAGGTGAGGGCTATTCCTTCCAAGAATTCGTGACGGCTGGTTTCGTTGAGTCGCTCTTGAAGGATCTGGATTCCTTCCTTGACGTCACGGAGCTGCTGGCTGTAGCGCTGAATCTTGTGTTCGATGTCGGTGAGACTGCGAGCCGTATCCGCCTCCAGTTCCTCCAACATGCTCTTCTGTCGTTCCCGCAGGAAACGATGCAATCGCTCAAAAGCGTCGCCAATTGTGGCACGAAGGCTCTTCGCTGATGACTATAAATTAGAGAAAAGGAACTTTTAGAAAAGTACCATCAGGGTGAGTAAATGACGACAGAATTTAAATTTTTGGTTGAACTGTGACTGTAAGTTTGGTCAGCTAGACTTTTGCTAAGCCACATGTCAAAATAATAACTGCAATGTTCAGAATTGCACACAAAGGGCTGAAAAATAATACCCTGTTCCCCTACAGGGCACAAAACTAATTAAGATGTCAATCACTGCGTGAAATAACAATATTTCATGTTTAGCCTAATAAAAAGCCACATGGAGTGGAATTTTGGACCAAGGAGATTTCATTGTACGTGACTACCCACAGCGATAAGATAAAACTAGAACACAACTAAAACACAACAGACTGACAAAAAATAACTTTCAGTCACACTTTTTGCACGATGCCTGTTGCAGTTGTGAATGGTTAGGAAAAACTGATTATTAGATGGAACAGATGTGATCGAGACTTATATTAAAAAGAGGCCACATATATATCTAGGGGTCAGAACATCTAAGTCAGTACTAGGACTTAAATTTGCGAGCATCATACAAACTATTATAGCAATTTCATTTTTTTTCAATACACTTTGCAGCCTTAGTCAGTACATTTACATGCACTTTGAAGTTAGATTTCAGTCGGACTAAAACAATTAGTCTCTTTTATCAGTCCATTTCCTACAAAGTCGAACTAACAGATCTCTAGATAATATGATTGTAGCTCGGCTTCACCCAGCTTATATACATTTTATTAAGACCGCAATAGGCCTGTGAGTTGTGCATTCCAAAAGACAGATGTAAGTGTATTCAACATGGCATATTTTATGTCCTTTCTTCAAATATTCAATTACACCTTGTGTCATAGGACAGACAGATGAAGATTGTTGCTCGACTTTGCAAAAAACTCACTGTAGCTCAATTATAACTGACATGTAAACTTACTGAGAGACTTCATGAGGGGTCATGAAATGGAGAATCAAATTTTCCTAGATATTTAGACAGAGGTTACTATACTACAAAAACATGCTGTAAGTTTCAGAACTCAAAACTTCCTCCCCAGTCTTCCTCCCCAGAAACATCTTGTTTTGAAAGCTGTGTGTTCGTGTCGTCACGAGACATTACTCATTTGCATTTACAGGCCCACAACATGCGTCATCGTCATTGGTGTACTGATAAGGAGAGAATGGCTCAAGTTACTCCAACACAGAGAGTGATACTACTGCTGTTAAGTAAGGTCATCAGGTGTTGTTGTGTGCCTGGATGTGGAGAAACTGCACCTCCACAATCTCTGCATCACCTTCCGAGAGATCCGGCATTAGCAGTAAATGGCTTGAGTTTATTTTGAACGACGTGCTTGATTACTACAATGGACGATTACTTGTTTGCTCTGCACATTTTGTGAATCACTCACGATATGCAGCAGGTAGGGGTGGGCGATATGACTAAAATCTCATATCATGATATGAGTAATCTTATATCACGATAACGATATATATCACAATATAGTAATTGTTTTTGGAACATCAATAGAAAATTTTTAATATATTAAATAACCATATCGTACAGCCTATATTTGGATAATCCAGTCAGTGAATAAAATACTTCCAAATACTTTCTCTTATATAATTTATCTTTATTTGGAACTTGACAATAGCTCAATAGTTCAATAAAAATACAAATAAAAATCATTCTTACCATAATGCTTAATTTCACAGTGTCACATTTCAGTCTGATATGTTGTTGACCAATATTATTATTATTATAAACTTTACTCAAGAAACTCAAGATCTTCACAAAGCAATGCAACAAAGAAAATAATGCATATGTTAAAAAAAAAAAAAAAATCCAATGAAAAAATGATGTAAACACTTCTTGCAGAAAATAAATATTAAATATAAACACTTCTCGAAAAAAATTTTTTATGACAGAATGAATGCATTTACATTTACATTGCATTTATTCATTTGGCAGACACATTTATCCAAAGCGACTTACATAATCTGGAAACATTCTCAGCAGCCAGCAGAGTGCATCGTTTGGCTTTCATAATATTCTTTTGCGTGCTTCAAACGGTCATTTTGTACAAGTTGAAATATTTCAATGCATCCGAAGTCGAAATCGGATCCGAAAATTTTGCATCCAAAGATGGTCGGAACTCCATGAAGCCCCTGTGCATCTTTCCATTGGAAATGAATGACTTCCGGTCTATGTCTGTCGTTTGTTAGATGCAGTGAATGATGGCTTTGGGTAAGTGGAAACTGCCTCACCAGATGACATTTAATTGCTCCTCCCTCAATCTTTAGGGTTATTGTAGGACAGCCTCCATGAGAAGGACATGATTACATATGTAGACGGGCAGATGAGTACTAAGATAATTGTGGCTGAGTCGATAGGGAACGCAAAGGAGAGAACTGTGAAACCAGTTAACAAAACTGTGCCTTGACCGGGAAGAAGGTAAAGTCAAAGAGATAAAATAAGATGCTTCTAAAGAAGCCAATCACCTCCATTAAAGTATAAAGCACATCAGTTACAGCTGACAGATCAAAGATCTGAACATCAAGGTCAAATCGATGTAGGACACAAGCTGTTCTACTGATGGATGTCCATAAAAACAAGGGAAGCTCAGAGAAGAAACTATACTGGATTTTTTTTTCCTATTCAGTATTTTTGTTGTTTTTCAGTAAAATTATCTAAACATTATTATTATTATTGTATTGATTTATCACACATTATACATTTGCACATATACAGTGAAATTCTTTTTTCACATATCCTTCAACATCCTTAAAACAAGACACATTTACTTGAAAAGCAAGATGCAAGAGAATAAGACTTTCAGAGAATACTGTATATCTTGATTTAAATACATTTTTCTTACCGCACTGGTGAATAGTTTGTTGTTCTTGTTTAAAGCATTACACTCACAAAATGTTGTTAGATGTATGCTTAAGTAAAGAAATAAACAATTGTTTCAATAGGGTAATAAAAATTAATGTCATTCAAGATACATTTTCTGAAGACATGTCCTACTATCTTAGACTATTTATGTCTTAAACGTGCTGTAAGTGATTTCCTGGTATGCAAAAACGTTCCTACTCCCCGAAAGATATTAATGAAATAAGTGTCCTGAGATTTCTCACTGATCTCTGTGAAAGCTCTAGACTTTGTAAACAGCAAACAAAAATGTGTCTGTGGTCTCTGACGCTTTCTGCCATCAATCATTTTGCGTGTTCTCATAGTTTCCGTGGATTATTGAGGCTTTATGCCATTTTTTTTGCCATTTTGTTAATTACAGTTGTCACTTGAGGGCGCCATATTGCTGCTGTTGTTTTTAACAACCGCATATGCTCAGTTTCAGTCTCAATAAAGCTCATTTTGGTATCTTTGGAGTGCGGGGTTTTGGAAAGACAGCGTGGTTAATCCAACGGCTCAGTTTGTGTAAATTCTAGAATGGCTAAAATCGCTTACAGCAACTTTAAGTAAATTTATCCTGGAATTTAGCGATTCCTGCCACTAGAGAGATGGAATCATACTATCCCATTTGTCTCTCCAACAGGAGGACTGGCTTCATTTGCATGGGCTGAGTCTGCCCACATGCTGGAGCCTGATGGATGAATGGGACTTAGCGACGCTAAAGTGATCTCTTGAAAGTGCTCTCCCCATGGGCTTTGCTGTCTAGGATGGGGACTATTTAAAGCCAGTAAACACATCCCATGAGCCAGTGCGGCTCGGCCTCCCTACAACATCTGCTAATCCCACACATCCCTCCTTGGGGGTCTTCAATTCAGATTCAACTTCGGTACTTCAGAAGAGAGGATCTGTCAGCAGGCCTACCACTGAGCTAAATCTAGAGCATGCTAGTGGGGAGGCTGCAACAAGCTAAAAATGAACACTTTTATTCAAGGCAAACATAGCTAGAGGTCGACCGATATGGGTTTTTTTAATGCCCGATGCCGGTTTTCAGAGAGCATGGTGGTCGATTGGCCAATATATCAAGCAATTTAACATAATAGTAAATGACATACATAAATTGGCTAAATAATAAATTAACTTTTATTTAGCATTTTATCTCCTTAAAAGTTTACACAAAATCAAATAAAAATAAGATGTGTGTTTTGTGTGTAGGAAGAAGGAAATAACAACAGTGCACACAATGCATGCATTTTCTCAAAATAGGACAGTCAAATTTAAAAGGAAGAAAGGCTGGATTTGCGCAAGTTTTGTGAGGTTTGTTAATTAAATCTGTTTAAACTAGATACCCGCATATTTGCAGACGGTATGTCTTAGACGGCTCTTTCAAGTGCAAGCAGGCAATTCTCATTGCCGTCACGGCCTAAGAAACTAATCGGTCAAACAGGATAATTTAAAAATACCAAATATCAGCAGATTTATCTGCCTCTGTGATATATCGGTCGACCACTAAACATAATGACAAACCATTTGCCACTTGGTTGGTTGCGTGGGTGGGTGGTTACTGATCCAAGTCAAAAGAACCCACCCCGAGTCTTTATGATATTTGGGTCTCTCTTGCAAAAGTAACTTTGCAAGATAAAAGACACCATGGAATTTGCCAGGTGTTAAGGATTTAAAAGCAAGCACACTTTATTGCCATTTAGGAGTTAAAAGTGAGCCTGCTTTATTGCTATATTCAGTTTACTCCATAAATCTACTTCCCAAAAGGTTGTGCTGTGACAGCTCTCTAAAGACAGCTATCTGAAATAGTCGTCTGTTCTCTTATCTCTAGCACTGGAGACTCTTGGCTGCAGGAGGCATTGATGGTTCTGAATGTCAATGTGAAGCATGCTGCGCATCTTAAAGCACTGCATCAATAAAGCCAGGGAGGATACGATTGGCTGGTCAATGTCAACATCTACATTTTCTCTGGACAAAAATGATGGCTGCTGCAGTCAGGGAATGAACTGAAAGATATTCAAAGTATAATCAGCTCTCTAGATAAAAAAAATGGCCATAAGATCAATAAGATGAAAAGATGGTCTAGTACACGACAATGTAATCACAGGGAATCATTGATTTGCTCAAAAAAATCCTGCAATGGTAAAGCTAGAAGGAACTTGAAAGATGCTGTGACAACAGCGCGACAATTTATGCTTCATCTAAAACTACTTTAAACAATATCATTTTAGTTCTTGTATAATTATTATACATGCAGTAATGACCTCATATGAATTGAGGCACAACATGGAATATTTGTAGTAAAAATCGATTTGTCACAACGCAGGACTCTATAAAGTCAACATGAAACAACGTTCACAACCCATTTCACTTCCTTTCATAATGTGACTTATTTCCCTATGAAACAGTATACTCAACAAGTAAAAAAAAAATTTAGATCTTAATTTTATCCATCAGAAATTGATTGGATGGTGAAAAGTGGTCTCTATATGACAGGTGGTTGGAGGGAAGGGGTTAAAATAAGAGGGTGTGGTGTTGGGATGCGCACGAGTACTCAGAAGTGACAACAATGATCGAACATGAAAATGCAGGTGCGCTTATTCATGGACCAGTCACAACTGTGTATATCACTATCAACAGCGCTAGCCATTACCTGGATCAATTATCAGCACAACAGAACGGAAGGTGGTGCGCAAGCGCAAGGCAACTGTGTTTATTCACAGACTGGTCTAGACCGCAGACCATTATAAACAGTGCTTGCTAGAAGCAGGGCACAGATCCAGTGTGGAAATTGAGTTTGACACCCTTGGACTGCCTATAATAATCAATATGCGAGACATTGCAACAACAGATGCAATGTAGCAGCCAAAAATATCTGTCTGACATATATATATATATATATATATATATATTTTTTTTTTTTTTTTTTTTAAAATGTTTATTATTATTTTTGTAGATAAAGAGCATATTTTTTTTTTTTCACGGAAACAACCATTTAAAAATATACACTGTAAAAACACTACAAATATGCTCTATATCTGTGTATAAACCACTAAAATGATAACGCACTCATTTTGATGCTGTGAACCATTTACTTACAATAGCTTTTACTATGACCTGAACCAATACGTAAATGAAATAAGGTTCATTTACTAGCTTTAATTTACTTTTGAGCAAATGTAGGTGTACTAAATGTACTAAAACTACTCAATTACTCTCGTAGGCTCTCATTGGAAAATAGCAAGCGCTTGTCAGAAAAATGGCATCCCTGGCAACAGTTGCTAAGACAGGATTGGTCAGAAACACTTAAGGTGGGGCTTAGCGAAGGGTCAATTGTGCCCGCAAATACACACTTACCCAATGATGCAGTGGACAGTATTAAATTAAATGTGAGCTAAAAATGCAGCAACTAATTTTGAAGTCAACTGTATCAGGAAGCTCTTCCACTGCAACAGTCCAAAATCCCAAAGAAGGGAGTGATTAACAAGGGGGAGGGAGGCAGGGAGATGGACAAACTTGCAGTATTGACTATGGTGTCTCTCTCTGCTGATTAAAACAAGGTGTCAAGATTAAAGAGCTGCTCAATAAACCAATTTGCTTGCTGGAAATTCAATGTCAACTGAAAAGAGAGCAAGAGAAACACAGAGCGAGAGACCTGCCATGAATCTGTAATGGCCATGGTGAGCAGTGTGAGCTGTTTGTCAGCTGCATTTCGACTGCCACAAGCCCTGATTTCAGGTCTGCTTTAATAGAGTCCCATCAGAGGTGAACCGCAGATGTGGTTTCAATATTAAGTCAGTGATTTGCATCAGGCTGTCACCTGTTTGGAAGAATTGCTGATAAATCACTGTTAACCCATCAATCTAGAATTGACCTTCTGGTCCCAATAGACTAAATAAATTCACACTAAACACAGCTATAACTATTACAAAGCTGATCACAAGGGAGAGGGGCATTATTTAAAGACAACATGAAATAGTTGTCACAACACAATTAAGCATAATTGAATGCTTTCTGAGTGACTCAGAATCTGCAGCAGAAAATAATGTAGGGTGGGACTTGATTTTAATTCATGGAGATTTGACTGGATTGTGGATGCTCGGCTGTGATTTTGATGGTTAATACTACATTTTTATATTCTCTGAAGAAAATAAAAATGATGGGTACTTGCCCATGCAAAACTCAATGCTGGTTGTCAATGTGTTGCTATGTGGTTGCTAGGATGTTCTGGGAGGTTGTTTACACTCCAAAGCCTCTATGGTCTCTTTTTCTCCTGGCATTATCATGCGCTTTTGGTGAACGGATTGCAATCAGACAGCACTTTAACACATTAAATGCCAGGTGTAAATGCACCCAAGATGCGTCGTGAACGAACTGTGATTGAATCACTGAAACTACATTCAGTGTTGGAGATGGACGGATTTTGACCACATTCAAAGAAATTGTACATGCAAATGCAGCTTTGCTATTTGGATAAGTAATGAATTAATTATATTATGGTTTCCCCCTTGTGTGCGGACTTAAAGAAAAGTAATTTCAGATGTGGAAAAAATTATTAGGCTAAATTTTAATTAAAGATACAAAACCAAAATAAATTCTCACTGATGAATCATGCACAATGACACCAGGGACATTGATCATTTTTCATGTTGACATTAAAGATGAGGAAGCATTCACTGACAGAAGAATAATTTCCTAAATCACAAGATGCTATTTCTATCTTTGTCTCCTTGAGCAATAATGAGATACAATAAACCCAGTGATCTAGTAGAGAGGTACAAGAACTTGTGTGCAGCAGTTTACCTTCGTTTCAGTGAGCTGTCTCTGCAGTAGTTGTAAAGCCTCTGTGTGTCCCTTCTGGCTGTCCTGTAGAGTTGCCAGCTGCTCCTTCATCTCCCTCTGTAAGAAAACCACAGCATAACAGAATATGTAATTTTTTGTCCATTAATCTGGCAACCTTTGAACCCAAAGTAATTAGTCTGAACAGCTTCCCCAGCCTTCCCAGGACAGATATCCAAACTATGACAGCAATAAATCCTTCTGTGTGTGATACTATTGACACCACACAAAACCCTTAATTGCTTGATCACTCACAATAAAAATCACTGGGCAAGAGTGCATCATAAGTAAAAAAAAATTTTTTTCCATAGGCAAATTCATTTTTAACGATAACTTGAGGTTAATCGATAGTAGGCTATATACTTCTGTTGAAGTCATCCGATTGCGTTATTTTATAAGCAGAATATCTGATGAAAAAATACACTACCTGTGAATCCACCAATCATAGAATCATGACCAACAAACAAAAGATCTCTGCATCTACCACCCACTTCCAGGACACACTGTAAATGATGCAATCGAGTCTGTCTCCCTACACTTCTTATTTGTATATATCTGAATATTTTGCAATAAACTTAAAATATTGTATACTCTTTCTATACTTATAATCAACAACTTTAATATCAACAGTTATATACACTCACTGAGCAGTTTATTATGAACACATGTATACCTACTTATTCATGCGATTATCTAATCAGCCAATCGTGTGGCAGCAGTGTAATGAATAAAATCATGCATATATGGGTCAGGAACTTCAGTTAATGTTCACATCAACCATCAGAATGGGGAAAAATTTGATCTCAGTGATTTGAACTGTGGCATGATTGTTGGTGACAGATGGGCTGGTTTGAGTATTTCTGTAACTGCTGATCTCCTGGGATTTTCACGCACCACAATCTCTAGAATTTACTCGTAATGGTGCCAAAAACAAAAAACATCCAGTGAGCGGCAGTTCTGTAGACGGAAATGCCTTGTTGATGAGAGAGGTCAACGGAGAATAGCCAGACTGGTTCAAGCTGACAAAAAAGCTATGGTAACTCAGATAACCACTCTGTACAATTGCAGTGAGCAGAATAGCATCTCAGAATGCACAACACATCGAACCTTAAGGCGGATGGGCTACAACAGCAGAAGACCACATCGGGTTCCACTTCTGTCAGGCAAGAACAGAAAGTTGACGCTGCAGTGGGCACAGGCTCACCAAAACTGGACAGTTAAAGACTGGAAAAACATAACCTGGTCTGATTAATCTCGATTTCTGCTGAGGCACACAGATGATAGGGTCAGAACTTGGCACCAGCAGCATGGATCCATGGACCAAACCTGCCTTGTCAACAGTCCAGGCTGTTGTCGGTAGTGTAATATTCTGGGGGATGTTTTCTTGGCACACTTTAGGCCCCGTTAATACCAATAAATCATCGTTTGAATAACACAGCCTATTTAAGTATTGTTGCTGAACATGTGATCTTCTAATGGCTTCTTCCAGCATGATAATGCACCATGTCACAAAGCAAAAGTCATCTCAAACTGGTTTCATGTACATTACAATGAGTTCACTGTTCTTCAGTGGCCTTCCCAGTCACTGAATCTGAATCCAATAGAACAGGATTTCTCAACCACTGGGTCGTGAGATCTTTTCTGTCATGAATACAAATGACCAATTAGAAGGATAGAACTGTACATTTGCGATGTTTGGGGCAACAGTGACCACTATTGTCGAATCGTGGTAATATCTCCAGGTTTGCGTAATGACCGTAAGTCAGAGGCTGCATTTCTCTGACGTTAATTATTAGCTCTCCAATCACAATAATCCATAAATGCTATGAATCACTCTTTTTGTACAAGGTCTCTTTATGTTGCGTTGCATGCGTTAGCAGCGCTACTCAACATTGCGGCCCGTGTTGTGATTTCATCATAAAAAAATATATTTATCAATAGCCTATCAAATGTGCATGAATTCAATTGAGGTGTTCCTTTATCAGAGGGTTTAAGGTAGCTCTCTAATGAGAGCTTGTTTAATGTTTAATGAGAGCGGCGGTCCATTGGCGCGTGTTCATAGAAACAGTATCCCCCGATCTCAGAAACAATCTCACTCATCGGCGTGATTCTGTCTAACATGTTTGAATAGCTTAACTGAGATATTTGTTTGTCATGAAAACAGTCATAACAGGAAAAATGTATAGTTTATCCTGCAATAACTGCATTGAGACACCTTCATGCAAATGCTAATTAGTGATATGCAATACTTCACTGCAAAACACAAAAGAGGGTGAACAAATCTTTATGATTTCTCACTAGAGCAGTCTATTGTTTGAAACATAGTATCTTAGGTGAGTGTAATGTTGAACACTCATGGAGTTATAAGTTGACAGTGTCTTTGACAGTGACAACAGAACTGATCATTTCTGTTTTCTATATTGCAGTGAATGTGGGAGAAAGTGGCTCTTTGAAAAATTTAATCCAAACCATGAGAAAATTGAACTGTTACATCCCTAATTTATAGCCTTTTACATAGGCTTGTATGATATTATGTTATAAAATTAAGAATTCTTAAAACAGTATAAAACATTTTACTATAAAAATTATTGTGGCAGGGAGGAGTGTAGCAGGGAGGAGGGTGGTGCCGGGTCGTGATGCTGTACACCCAGCCCCTAATCGGGCTAAACAAGCCCTCGAGAGGGATAAAGGTGACCGGAGGCGGCAGTTCCAGAGAGAGAGAGAGTTACGGGCAGCTGCCCTTAAGTTTATTATTAAAATATTATTTATATTGTTAAGCCGGTTCTTGCCTCCTCCTTTCCATTGAACTGTGTTACACTGGTGCCGCAACCCGGGAAGGAGGAGGGATGTGCCGTAGTAGAGTCCTTGACACTACTATCCACCCCAATGGAGCAGCCTTGTCCATCCGCCCGGCCGCCTGAGAGCGGAGGAACGGCCGCCGACCGCGAGGGGAGGAGGGGCACCTAGCCGACCACCTGAAGCAGTCAGGGCCGCTGCCAGGGGCGGAGGAGACCCCTACCAGCCGCTAAAAAGCGGCGGGGTCGAGAGGAATGCCGACCGCGAGTGGTGAGGGGCTCCTGGCCGACCGCCTGGAGCGGGAGAACCGCTGCCAAGGGTGGGGGAGACCCCTTCCGTCCACCGAAAACGTGCCGGGGCGTTCCATCTGCCAGGGGCCAGAGGACTGCCTCCGATCTGCCCGGGGAGGCATGGCTGTCGTCCACTAGAGGGTGGAGGAGTGGCCGAGAACCAGTCTATGGCGTATCGGGGAACCGGCGAGTATGTTTTTTTCTCTCTCTCTCTCTCCCGCTGTCGCTCCGTGTTGGCCTTTCCCTCTCGTTTTTTTGTTTCTGTTGTATTTTCCCTCCCCTTGTCACCCTCCCAGGTCCAAAGAGGCGGGGATGACCCGCTGGCACATCTCCGTCATGCTGGGGGCTCCCCAGCCTGAAGGAAAGGAGGGAGGAGTGTGGCAGGGAGGAGGGCAGGGCCGGGTCGTGATGCTGCACACCTGGCCCCTAATCAGGCTAATCAAGCCCTCGAGAGGGATAAAGGCGACCGGAGGCGGCAGTTCCAGAGAGAGAGAGAGTTACGGGCAGCTGCCTGGCATGTGTTTGTCTTTTTGTTTAAATTTATTATTAAATTATTATTTATATTGTCAAGCCGGTTCTCGCCGCCTCCTTTACATTGAACTGTGTTACAATTATATACATATATTTTCTTCATAACGTGTTTGATGTTTGAAAATATTGCGTATTAATGAAATTTCTCTGGCTAAAAATATTGGGCTATAAATATTAGTCCGCTATATTATAAGCATATAAACATAACTAGATGAATTCAGTACATATTCTTGGTCATGGATGACTGGCATTCAAAAAAAGTGGGTCACAGTGGACGAAAGGTTAAGAAACCCTGCACTAGAACATCTTTGAGATGTGGCAGAATGGGAGATTCTCAGCATGAATATGCAGCTGACAAATCTGAAGAAATTGCATGTTGCAATCATGTCAACATGGACCAGAATCTCAAAGGAATGTTTTCAACATCTTGTGGAATCCATGCCACAAAGAACTGAGGCTGTTTTGAGAGCAAAGGGAGGCCCTACCCAGTATTAGTACAAGTGAGTGTATTTTTCCATGGTTTTTAATTTGATTACACCATTCGCAATGCTTCATGGCATTGTAGTTCATTCCCTCATGTTCACAGTGTTCCAAAAAATAATGATGAAAAGTGGGCTGAGACTCCAGCACAAAGTGGACAAAGGAGGAAGATATGAACAAGATCTGTTTTCTCTTTGTTTCACTGTTTTATTTACTTGTTTGCTTGTTTGTGGCTAAAGTGAGAAAGGTACAGGTTCAGTTCTTTTTAAGAGGACTCAAGTGTGAACTCTCAAAGAGTAGCCTTTTTATTGGCAGTAGAACATGGGCAAAATATTCCAAAATTTTGGTTAAAAAAAAACAAAAATCACTTTCTAGTTTTTTTATCATATCACAGTTCAAATCGCAATCGCAATATTTTTCTAAATAATCACAATATGACTGTCCAAATCATACAGCCCTCATTTTTATCTTAAATTCTACAAAAATTCGAATTTCGAATTTTAATTTGACAACCTAAGTAGTAAACAACAAACAAGGCAAGGTGGCTTTACTTGAGGAAAAAAAAAAACAACAGAAATTTATAAATAAACAACGAGTCTCCAGAGAGGTATGTGTCAGGGAAAGTGGGTCTCTGCAACAGTGGACATGGCAGAATCGGGACAACGGGGCCACATTTGCTTGCCCAGAGGCAGAATAAGAAAAAGTAAAAAGCACAAGTCCCTTTTAAAATACACTAGAGGCAAAGATCATTTTAGTCAATATATCTTTTAGGTGGCATTATTTATATCCGTAGCACAAATGGTGCAGGACGAGTTATGCGATCAAGTTTAAAACATAAGATTAAGGGTTTGTTAAATCCATAACCGCAGGTTTAAGTCATAGTAAAACTGATGCTTCCCTTAGCATGAACCACTAACTAGGGCTGATACTGCTCCAGATGGGAATGAACATCAAACAGGCCAGGTCACATATTTTATAATCAAGATTAGCCTGAAAAGTACATTTATCAACATTCCACATTCAAGTACTCATCCAGATATTATTTAAAAATGAATGAGGTATCTTTGAAACAAATGCTTTTGCAATACACCCATGACTCACAATGCTTAAGCTATACTTTCACAAGAACTAAAAAGCTTCTCTGAAGAGCCACAGTATTCCCTTCGGCATTAGCTGACAGCAGTGAGCCACAAAACTGTTGGCACTCAAAAGCAAGGCAAGCATTAAACGGCTGTATCTCTTTCAAGGACGAGGACAGAGAAAACAATTACATTCTTTATTAAGTCCATTTCTATAAGGAAACTCTGTCTAAAAGTTTTCAGATGCCTTTCCCTCCATTAGAAACTCTGCTCTCAGTGTGCATACCTGATGGATGAGAGCTGTCTTTAATGCGTCAAGTAAAGGCAACAGAACCAGCCAGTGCATTTTGAGTAAAACGCAAATGGTTATTGGATCATTATACACTTAATTTTTAATGTGCCATTAACCGAGATCTGTTTTTCCCAGCACCTTTCAAAAGTGCATCCAGAGACTAACTTCCTATATTAACAATGTGTCTGTGATGTTGCAGTACAGAGCATAGACATGAATCATTCTTGCAGTGATTCCAGTTAACACGCTCAAAATGTCTGAACAAAAGTCTGAGTGTGCTGGTTTTAGCTGTGCGGAAAGCAAAGAGCACTAGAGGTTAAAGGCGGCCTACGTTTCTATCAAATCAAACAGGCCATAGGAAGTTTGACATGACATTTCCCCAGAATCTCACATGGCAGGGGAAGGAGGTCATCGGAGGCCGATTATAAAACTAAAACTTACTTCTCCCCAGCTTAACTCCTTTTAACTTTGCTCTGGGGATGAACTATCAAAAAAAGATGTATTTAGCAACATATTCAAAACAACATGGAAGTGGATCTTTAATAGAGCACCCAACTAATTTCCCATTTACTTCCACTATAGGCCTTCAATAATCAATTAAAAAAATAAAATAATTAAATACCATTTACAGTATGTGCCATACTGTTTTTAAATAAAGTAAGTAGTCTTATTAAATATTAATAAAAAAGTTGCCTATGTCCTCTGGAAGCAAAGCACTTGTGTCTGATGTTCCTAGACAGGAGAAAAGGCGGAGGGAGAGCAGCAGCCGGAGCTTAAAAATGCACCTAACTTCTTGAAAGCAGATATTTGGGCATTAGTTACTCATTACTAAGATAAGTAGAAAAATTAGCTTGATAAAAAATATGCTGTGTGTAAGACATGTCGAACCAAGATTAAATACTTCGGCAACACAACAAATACGAGGAATCACATCTCCCTTTTTCACCCAGAGCTAAAGTTAGCAGCAACCCCACAAAACGCAGCTAATCAGCCAATAATACAACAAGCGATGGTATCAAATTTACCTCAGAACTCTGAAAGGGCAAAGAAGATCACACAGTCCATTGCCACATTTATTGCAAAGGATCTCCGCCCTTACTCGTTCGTGGAAAACACCTGCTTTCGCTTCCTCCTCCATACCCTGGAGCCAAGATACAGAATCGCTTCTCTGAGGTTTTTTTCACAGACACCGCTATACCTGTTCTGTACAGTGACACAAAATCTAGTGTGATGGAGTCGATGTGTAACGCCAGCCGAGTGGCCATCACCTGCAATTCCTGGACATCCATCGCCACAGATTCATATGTAATGGTAACTGCTCATTATTTATAAAAGAATTGGAGGACAAGATGCATCTTGATCCATCAAGAATCATTATATAATCGAATCGTTACCCTCTGAATCGTAATCGAATCGTGAGGCAAGTGAAGATTCACACCTCTAGATCTCATGATGCAAAATTTATTACATGGTTCATTAAACGTATCGTGGCAGTTCCGAGGTAAAAGGTCCCACTGTAAGGCGCCCAAAGCGATTTAAATGTTCTCCAAAACAGATTAATGCTCTTATCGAGTTTAAAATCAACAAAACCTACCTCCCTACCCTAACCGATAGTGTCAGAAAAAGCGAATGTGAGATGAAAGAAGCAATCGCTGAAGCAACCATGTTTTTGTGGTGCTTTTATGACACATTTGGCTCACATGTTGACTCGCATGCTCTTTAGGACTCGTATCCTGGTCCTCTGCATCGCAAGCGCAATGCTCTATCAACTGAGTTACATTTCTCATTCAAGCTTGTAAATGTAGTTGGTTATCTAATGCAAACGTTGTATAATGTAGCGTCTCTAGATTTTAGAATGCTCCGATGTCTCGGCTGCCGACATTTATTGGCAAATTGTAGACCAAATGAAAACCATCGACATATCGTTTATACGCATTAAAACGCCAATATGAAAAACTGATGGTTGATGGTATAATTAGTTAGTAACACACTACCTGCACTTACCTATAGGCCACTTGTTGAGGGAGACCATCCAAAATGCTCTGAAACCAGCAAAGTGGAGACTTTGACTTCTGAGACATCAGTATGATATCCATTAATGCAGCATGATTGACTGAATTAAGATCAATCAAGACATCGCAATATGGCCTTGCGTGATTACTAAACCTTAAAAGGCTGTGTTTCTGCATTTAGCACTTTAGTCAGCACTGTGTGAGCAAGCGGCGCACTCTAGTGTTCCGGATGGCACTATCCACTGTCCATTATGCCACTATAATACAAAATTTATAAGGGGGTTTTGTTCCTTTGGTGATGATGTGGTTGACTTATCAGTGGAATAGCCAAAGAATTTGTAATGTTCTAACATATACAGTACATATGTTTAAATTGTGAGTTTTGTTTTCAACTGCAAAAACAGAAGTGCAAAATTTTTTAGAAGTACAAAATTCTTTTATAAAAAAAACTTTTATCATGTTATAATATTTAGTTATTTTTTCATTTTTTGTTCTATTTATCTTTCATTGTGGCTCTCTTAAAAAGTTCTAATCCATGTTCAATGGAAATTACTTGTTAGAACAGTGAAAAAGCTTTTGAAATTATAATTCCAAAGTAAAACAGTGATCTAATGACAAAATAAGGTAAGTAGCAAAATATCGGTATCTGCCTATGGTTCTTTGTTAAAATCGGTATCAGCCAAAAATGTTCATAACGGTGCATCCTTAGTTTATTCCATCAAGAAACTTCTACGATACATGCAACAAGCCACATAAAAAATATTTTGTAGAGTAATGTGGTTCTATGAGACCAGTTTGGTTTGTACATTATCACTGAAAAAAAAAAATGTTGCTCTAGAGATTTTGAATGGCATTTTCACTTCAGGAACCCTACTGTTGAGCTCTATCCTGAGTCTCAAAGGTTCATCAGCCATCCACTTGTCTAGGAACTGAAGATGCGTTCTAACTGCTGGCGCTGATGAGAGTGGATGAGAGTGAAGGAGATAATCAAGGAAGCATAAATAATAGAAAAAACTAGACATGCTCAAAGAACTCCTTCAACCCTAGAGATCAGGTACGCTCTGTGTGCAGTCTGTTTTGTCATTATTGATGAATCTTGAGTAGGAACCAAGAAACTTCCTCAGAAGCACTGGATCGTGAATATCTTCTCTCTACAACATTCACTAAAATGGCATAAAATGCTAACTGCTTTTCCCTAAGTATTCCAACTACACAGTTCTCATCAGTCCAAAGCCAGAATGGTGCACAATCAAGGACACTTTGAATTACCTTGTACATGTCGGTGTCATAATTCTGCAAAGCAGCAAGATAAAAAGTAATAAACAGCCTGGGTACACAAGGCCAGTTCTGCCTCCCCACTTTATGACTACTGTGTAAATCACATCTGAAGCGGACAGCTAATGTGACATCTCCACTCCTTCCCTAACAGGGTATAATCAGACCAACTCGACCACACAGAACAAACATGAATCAGAAGGGTAGTGGCCACATGTGAGTCATTTGGCCATCGCAATGAATCAGGACACAACGCGTCTTTCGGCTAGACATTGCTGCAAGTTGTTTCTGATGTCGGCTGAAGATATCTTCATAAAAACACCAAGAATAGACTTGCAGCAGGCAGTCCCAACCAAGGCAAAGATAATCATAACAAGTAATTATAATTCATTATACATCACATCTCAAATTAAACTATAGGTTTTGACAACCAAATGTTATTATGGTGGTGTTATAACAGATGTTGGTGCAGTGGTTTAATGAAATGAAAGGCTAACTTAAAATAAAAATTTTATTAAGGCAGCATATTGCAGATTGATCTTTTTCTTGGTTTTCTAACACTAAATTACAGGTAATTTTCTGTGCATATTCTTGTTTATCATGGATTATGCTTGTAATTTATGTTTATTTTGTTAGAATCCATTAGCTCAGGAATTAATAAATAAATAACACCTTTGTCAACAGTGCAGTTATATATATATTAGGCTACATAAAGTAGTTGGCAAAAAGGTTTCCAGTAGTGGAAGACTAAATCCATAACAAATAAGTGATGGATGGGTTTGCTTCAGAATCAAAGCAAATGCTTATACTAGTTAGACACCTCATTTTTTTTGCTTGAATTGAAAAATGATGCAGAGTAGATGAAACAGATCAAATATAATTCTTTTTCAGTGCAATGGACAAGACAGGTCTACCATTAGGCTACTTCAGACATCATTTTAAATAAAAATGGAATTTTTTATCATTTTTTTCAGACGATTTTGAATCACTTTACACCAAAATGTGTATGCTGCATTGTCAAAATGTTTTGCTTATATCGCCCACCCCATCACATGGTTATTTAAATGGTCATGAAACACTAAACTACATTTTATGAGATGTTAACAGATATTGGTGTGATGAACATGAGAAGACAATGTTAGCATCTGTTCATTTTAATTTTAGGAGGAAAGTTTTTGCGCTATTTTCGTCTTCCAGGTTTAAAATCAACATCAAGTCAACATCACAGGACGTGACGTTTCCATACACTATAGTGTCTTTTAATTATTCATAAGACTGTACGGCCTCATCCTATGAGAAGGCCCTATCTCATGATTATTCAAGACACCATGTGACATCCTCATTAGACGAGTGCTTCAAACTTTTAAGCATTTCATTGAGTGAGTTAAACCCGGGCTGCGCGAGTTCAAGACTCACAATGCTGATAAAGGGACAGGACAGGTTTTCAATCAATGGCGAAACCTTATTACATGAGAGTTTCAAGATATGCGGTGAGGGGACTGGATCTTGTTTGAGATCTTGTTTAATGTGAGTGTGTTAACCAATCTAAGCACTTATATTTCTGAAACGATGTATTGGAATAAGTCTCAAAAAGTTATTAAAATGTAAAAAGCATTCACATGTATTTTCAATACAGAGTACATGGCTTGGCATTTATCTGCACACTAAATTACAGATAAAAAAGCCCGCTATACACTGTAGGATTTTTACAGTCCTGTAAGGCGGGCGAACACGGTGCGATTTTCGGCTGTCGTACGAGCTCCCAACCGATGTTTTCCAGTCGGGAGAGATCTTGTGGAAATCGTTGGTGCTTGTGTGGTCACGGCTCACATCGTGTAAGAGGAATTATGAGCGGAGCTGAGTGGCTTACCAGCTCACGACCTCCCGATAATTTGTAAAAATGTTTAAAAAATTTGGGCCGATTTGGCGATCTACCTGAAGTTGACCAATCAAGAGAAGGTGCTACAACTCACATGATCAATGTAAACGGAGTGTTCATAAAGCTTTTACACATTTGGAGAAAATGGTCATGCTAAAACTGTTTTCCCCATATTATTCAGGACCACATCACTGGGAAGGATTCTACAGAAATGCCATGCTGTTCTCTCCTCTTCAAACAAATCATATGCCATACAAGTTGTGCTAGAAAACAATCATCATCACTCTGATGGACACCGTTGTAAAATTCCCGTCATGGTCTATTTTTATTCATCATACTTCGATTCAGTTCTAGGGTGACATTTAGGGGGATATAGCATCTGTTATAATTGTATATGCACATGATAGTGGATATGAGATAGAAGTTGTTTTTTTTACCTCTCCGAGCACGTGTCTAATGAAACAAAGGACTTCTAGGTTGAAAGTTCTACCTGTCAATCAACCGCTGCTCTAAAACAAGATTTTTAAACTTTGCAGTGTGCGGCTTTAAAGCGCATTCACATGGACAAGACCACACGGATCTTCTTCAGCATGCAAGCAGTGTGATTCAGATGAGAAGGACGTAGCCTACATCTAAAGCTGAATAATACAGGTAGCCAATACTCCACTAAAATAACTCTGAATTCTGCACTAAATGCCATGTTTGCGCTTAAATTAAATCCAAGTATAACCGACATAAACGGTGCAGAATTTCCCGCGCTTTCTTTTTAATATTGTACATTTTGTGCACTTTATTATCATGCAGTAACTGACAGCAACACACTGACGTATGATTGATGTATGCAGTCATAAAATCACACAGCCTCCCTCCGAAATTTCAATCTGTCAAATGTTGGACAGCATTTGTATTAAGTATACTTTTTTTTTTTTTTTTAAATCGGCAGATGAGTTTTCAGCTATGAAAACTGGCCCCATGCCAGTCTTTTTTTTTATTTCTAAATCGCAAGCTACGAGGAATTAAAGCAATGTCCTCATCTGGCTTTATGTCTTATAATGATAAATAGCGCAAAAATTCATGCGATTGCTCCGGAATTCGCCAAGTTGTGAAGTCGTGACTGACTGTATCTGTACGATTATCAGATAAACAGACTCGTAACGTGTGCTGGGGCTCACGACCTCCCAAGTGTCAGAAGTTGCACAATGTACGCCCGGCCTTAGGATTGTTGCTTGTCAGACTGTACAATATGAACACATGATATCGCCATGGCACACTGTGCGACATTATGTCAGACTGTATGATCCACATCGTTGCTGTCTGTGGTCCCAATTGTCCCGATCAGTGAACGTGACTCATGTTAGAGAAGCGTTGTGGAATAGAAGTGAAACGGAGAGATTTGCCTGCCCTGGAGGAGCATTTTTTTTTTTTTCTGAAAGTCAGGACATCAGCATTTCCGTTGTTCCAATACCACTCCATTACGAGCATAGGCTAGCATATAAAAAGAACAATGTTTTTTGTCAAATAGGCTGCCTGATCACAAATACAGAAAATTACAGATGTTGAGAGTGCGGGGGGTAGCCTACAGTAATAATGAGCTATCACAAGCAAAGACTCATTGTGGATATAAAAAGACTTGTGGCCCGAAAAATGACAAACTTCTCCGTTCACACTGGGGAAAACAAAAAAGGTGGGTTACAGACAGCTTTCTCCTCATTTAGATTAGTAACCTATCGGCCACGCAAAATTTCGAAAATTCATATAAGCTGATAATATATCACGCTTGCAAATTCCCTATGGATAATGCACAAACATGACATTTCTATAATTGTATCCAATTGTATCTGCTGATTTGGATTAAAACGTCCCATAAAAACTTACCAATATAAATTGTTCAAACTTTTTTTTTTTTTATAAAATTTTAGTGGTGTGAATCTTAACTAAAGAAGTTTACAGACGTTTAAAGTAAATTTATTAAAAGTAAAATAGTAATTAAAATAAAGTTGTAAAGAAAATGCATGATAAATGTAAAGAAAAAACAGGTTAAGAAACGTGTTAAACGTGTTATTTATTTTCGTTTTGTAAGCTCTGTATTGATTTAATTCAGGGAATAATGCTTTCATATTGCTGAAGTGTTACACTTTTCTCCAAGTATTTTCTGTTTATTTATTAAAACTTTATATAAAATGAAAAGAAGAAAAAACATTGAAAGAGCTTGAGTAAAGTGATAACTGGGCACAAATTTTGCTATGGTGGTGCAAACATGGAGCAGGTTTCTCTCTCCCCAATTCACTTGAAGGATTGGGGAGAGAGAAACCTGCTCCATGTTTGGAGCGGACTATAACTCATCTGGCCGTCGTAATAGCAGTTACATTATATGGTTACGATGCTTAATTTCTGACACTGCCAGAACTTCATCGGAGGCTAAAGATCATCACAAAGGCTATTAATTGGCCTTCGGTGAACAGGTCACACTGAATGTTGTAAGACTGCCGATTTTGCTCAATGTCCACCTACGCCTTCGTCACCATGGAATTTCCACGTACCAAGTTAAGTGTGACCATGCCTTAAGGCAGCGTTTCATTAAATAATGCTTTAATCTAATTTACAGTAAAAAAAAAAAAAAAGTTGTCTAATTGTAAGACTGCTATAACATACTGTACATTTTTGCAAACCAGGTTTCTTCTATTATGCGATCACTGGATGATTCAGCTGCACTTGCACTCTCTGCTGTCCATTAGTGTGGTGATGGTGACATATCAGGGAAGGACACCCTGCTGTGCTCACCTAGAAATGCGGGGGGGATAACATCCTCCGGCTGCTATAATGAGCACCTTTGTACATTATTAATTAAACACAACATGAATAAAAAGAGGGAGCAAGGAAATAAGACAAAAACAATGTCAAGCCTGTACACAAAAAAAAAAACAGGGCTGCTGAGGCAGGCTAGAAATCTCGCAGCTTGTCTGTCCTATTTTCACCATATCATAATGTGCTCAAACTGCACCACAAATGCTTATGGCTGCATTTCTCCTGATATCAGCAGAGCCTGCAGCCTGTTGAGGGGAGGAAACGCCTGCTCCCTGCAGTCCTGAGCACGTCATCTTTGCCACAGCACACTGGCACAGCTTGCAGCAGTATGATTATGCAGCTGCGCCTCGGAGATTTCATACACCAAACAGTGTGGGGACTCTAAAGAATGGCGCTGTCCAAAACCATAGTGAGCTGCCTACTGCCTACATAGGCAGCATACTGAATGAAGTGACTGATTTGGAACACTAAATAGGCAGCAGTTCTTTGAATCATACAAACAATGCTACTCACGCAAGGCGCACAGGAGACTCGAGTCTCAATTGATTTCAATAGTTTGGCGTTAATAGGCCTGTCGCGATTATTGAATAACCATCTGATATTTGAGATAACCGTGATTATTGCGCACTTCAAATTCCAATCACATTTTAATGCCCAAATAAGGGACTTTTAAGCAAATATAAATGCCATCACAGTGTGTTTGTGTGTCATTCAGTTGACCTTCGAGCATCACTGAGCCGCACCGTGAACCTCAACCAGAGCAGCTCCTGTCCGGAAGAGCTCGTGAAGCTCTTCTAAAGCGCTCTGATGCGCCGATGTCAGTGGAGGCTCGCACCAAACTCCCACGAAAATATGTACAAACAATTATAAACTTTGACAGTGAACGCAAATAGAAAGCAAACGATTGTGTAATGGCAAATGTTCCTGGTCATAACGAGTTCATATACGCAGTGTTAATGATATGCAGTGACACAGAGGAGGAGATACATGCATACTCTATTTCTGTGGAGTGACAAAATGATGAAATTAAATCTCAAAGGTTTTGCTTCATGAGAAATAAGGGCCAAAAGGGCCACATAGATTCTGAAAAATCCTTTATGCGTTCTAGACAAACCTGTGCAGGTAAGTTTTCTACTGAGGTGAAAGTTTAGAGAGGACTTGAGGTGCAACGTGTTCTTTGTTAACGGTTTCTGTCATTTGACTTGTCATGTCTCTTACATTGTCTACTTGACATTCTGTCATGTCTCTTACATTGTCAGTGAGCATCAGAATATCATTCTTACAGTACGACTTTAACCAGGTATTATGCACCACCGACCAAATGGCGAGTTGATTCCTCAAACTCGAATAAACAGAGGCAGAGTTCATTTGCATTATAATAGATTTGTGAGTACACATGACATGTTTTGTGTGGCACGCACACTCTAAACGAGAGAAGGGACATTTGAGAGTGCGCGTCCAGTTTTGAGTAAAAGCAAAGGAAATCCTCGCGCTCACGCAACCCGTACATGACATGATCTCATGCCATAAAAGGGCAGAACGCAAACGTTAACGCTTGTAACAAGTCCTGTCCTCCAAGTCAGAATGCACCCAATGCTCGAGTCCAAGTCCGAGTCATTAGTGTTCAAGTCCAAGACGAGTCACGAGTCATCAATATTGCGACTCGAGACGGACTCGAATCCAAGTCCTGGACTCGTTTACTACAACGCTGCAATTAATCATGAAAGCCCTAAAAGAGACAATTAATTGTCATAATCGCAATTATTTGTTTTACAGTTAATCGTCAGACAAATTTCACAATCGTGACAGACCTAGGTGTTAACATGTTCCTAAGAATGTGATGCAATACTCTTATAAGCATAAATATTAGGGCTGTCACGATTATGAAATTTGCCTGATGATTAATTATCATACAAATAATTGTGATTAACGATTGAATTATCTGTTTTTGGGATCAACTGTCATGAAAAAATTGTCCTACTTCTTAAATCATTTATTTATATTTGGCTTGGAATCATATAATACAGTTGGGACATATGATTTCCTTTAAGGCTTTAAAAATGTGGAATATAATGCATATTTTCTCAGATTTCTTTTTTCACTGAGCTCATCGCGATGCATTCTGGGACTGCCTTCACCGTGTTACCGATCTGCTGTTAAAGTACAAAAGTAACTGCCAAACCCAAACAAAAATTGTAATGCACAGAAGACAGCCTTGTTTGCAGACAAGCAGCAATTCCAAAGTCGACAGTAGGCGACTAGAGGTTGGTGTCAATGTCTGTCACAACTCACAGTCTGAGAGAGTTTGTGCTGCATGTTAGATGCCAATAATACACAATCCTTCAGCTCACACAATGACAAATCTGACCTTTTTTGCTTCTTTTCCAGTCTTCCCTCTCTGTCTAGTGCACTGAGGAAGATGGAGGCTCACAGGTTTGAAACTGGTGAATGCCAGCTTTGCGATTAGATGGATCAATTGGATTGGATTTGGTTTGGATTATCTGCCCAATAACACGATTACCACTATACAATGGAGCTCAAATTCCTTAGACTCTCTAATAGAAGGCAAAAATGCCATAACATTATGTACATAATAAGGTTTGCTTCAATTTGAAGATCTTAAATGAATTGGGACTGCAGCATGATAGTAAAGGAAGTTGGAATGGGCACGAGGATGTGACAACAATGAAAAAATAACTGGTTGATTCTTCAACTTTGGGCACTTTCATGCCCCAGGGGTCGATTTGTTAAATCAAACAGATTTCAGCTTATTTCTTTTTGTTATATGAAGGTCACATTAAAACTTTAGAACTGGCCTTTTGGTACTTTTCAAATATCTTTTATGTATAGATTTGACTGTTTTAGCCTTGTCCCAGACTCAGAATTTCAATATTAAACTATGAAAATCCATTATAAAAATACAAATCATTACATGTTTAAAACTATGATAATCTAAAAAAAAAAAGAAGAGTGAAATAAAGAAACCATTTCAATATTTATTGTGTGAAAATCACTTCTATCAATTTTTCACAAATTATGACCTACAGTTGTGGTGTCATTTCCACCACCAAACAATTTTGCTCCTAATAAAGTTTCTCAAAAGTTAGGCGTCATTTCCAAAGCTATAATTTTGCCAAATTACAATAAAATGTGTGTATTTAGGCTACTTGAAATGTTAGCTATGCAATTACCCATAGCAAGACAAAGAAGTCTGCCATTTCATTACAAAAACATTAGAAAATGTCATTTCCACCACAGTCATTTCCACCACGGAATTCTACAGAGTGCAACAGTCTGGTTCCGGAAGTAAAGACTGACAGTGCAACAGTCTGGTTCCGGAAGTAAAAATCCCATTCATTTTTTTCCATAGATGAATTGATTTTCAACAATAACTTATAAACCTTTAAAGACAGACCTACCATGAGCTCCGATTTGTTTACAAATTGTGTTTGATAGCAGAATTCATGGTGAACAACTACATTACCTATGTTCCAGCAGAGAAAGCTTCACCATTCAAAGAACCGCGGCCAACCAAGCCCGCGAAACATTCCTCGGAGCGACTGCCCACTCCCATGACGCACTGTGAATGACGTAATCGAGTTGGTGTCTCTTCACCCATCTACTACTAATCTGTTTGTACACATCGGAATATTTAGCAATAAACGTAAAATATATTGTTTCAATACTTATAATCAACAACCTAAAATCAACAGTTTTATATATTCTCATTGTTTTATATTCAATCACATCATTCGCAATGCTTCATGGGATTGTAATCTGTGCCCTCATGAAATACAGTAAGTACACAGTGTTGTACCTTTGTCTTTTTGTACTTTTTGGCTTAAAACAAAGTTTATGATGTTGTGATTTACCTCAGCACTGGCTGGTTTGGTTCATGGCTTACAACTCTTATGATAAGTCTATGGGAAAAATACTTCCGGAACCCAGTCGGCTGAATAAGTGGGTGGGCACTGTTGCACTCTATTAAACACAATACAGAATCTGAAATGTGCTGGAAATGATATTGTGGTGGGAATTTTCATGACTTTCAGAAACAAAATGACAAAAATGACATAAATCCTGTGATGCATGTACATATACTGTTGAACAATATTAGTTGACCAAAAAATTTTTTTTTAAATTGGTGAGTGTGTGAAAAATGTTTTAACAAGATTTTACTTTCTAGAAGTCCATAGTGCCAGAAATGTAAGAAACACCCAATTACAGACATTGCAACATGTAATTTTGTGATTGGTTGCAATGGCATATTGAGTAGAGCCTTGTGGTCTGATTTAGGAATATGCACGAGTACCTGAGTACTCAGAAGTGACAGCAATGATTGATCATGAAAACAATGTTCGATATTGACCATCAGTGACATGACTTCTCACTTAATTCTCAAAACACAAATGTAAAAAAGCGGCATTATTTTTCATTTTTTGAGTGAATTAGACGGTGTCACACCATACTTAAAATGCCATGTTATAATGACTTCGGTCAAGCCAACCGTGGTCTGAAAATACGAAAATATGGTCTGAAAATATGTTGCCAGTCTCAATAAAAAGTCGTGCACACTTAAGATAATACCGGTCACCTGAAGGAAGTAAAGTGAGATGCTGCTTTGTGAGCGTTCTTTAATTGATTTGGCCAGTGAGTCTTCACATAATGACAATATATATGCTGCCTTATGTTTTGATTGTTATGAAGAAGTTTTTCTTAATTTTTGTAACAGGCTATGTTACAACAGCTTATAATAATGAATATGTGAGACACTGAAACAACAACAAGATGCAATGCAATGGCCAAAGACATCTGTGTGACATGTATGTACATAGACCGACAATTAAACAATAGCGCTGATTGGAACAGAGCTGATTTGTACATAAGCAACCAAATGACCAAATGCACACCATAAAAAGGAAGTCAGATGGTGCAGGAGCCATCAGCATGCCATTATTGTCATTTACACCCACCGTAGCTTAATGGTGGCAGTTGTCTTACCAAAAGTGTTGTTCCTCTAGGTCTGAATTGTTTCATATCTACATTATATTTCCCTTGAGGTTATACGAGTGACTCATGGTTGTGTAAATCGTGGGCTGTACAAAATTTTGACATTTTTCCCCATTTTCTTGTCATGATACAGTACTTGACAGTGAATCACATTGTGGAAAGCAGCAAAAAGTCTCAGCAAAATATGTTACAAGGTAAATGCAAATGAGGGAAGTGGGTCTGTATCGAGCAGCGCTTCCTCTAGAGGTTAGAGTGTAGGACAAGTCATGTAAATGATAAATCCAGATAACCCCCCTCCCTTTCTAGGACATAGAGTTTGTACACCATGCATGCAAACTAGGGGTGTGACGAGATCTTGTGCCACGAGATCTAGCGATATTAAAACGTGACGATATTTCTCGTTGAGGTGAAAAGCTGTCTCACGATATCAGCATGACGGAGTGTGAGGGTGAACTTAGCATAGCAGATGCCCCCGCCACTTTTAAATCGTTTGTGTGGCAGCATTTTAGGTACCTGCTGGAAACAATAAACGGCGACAGAGTGACAGACAAGACACGAACAAAGGCTGTGTCTCGTTTGGAAGGCTGCGTCCTCAGGAGGTCGCATTTATCGGTCGCATACGTCATCGAGGCCGTTTCGTTTCATTTTTTCCGATGACGTATGCGGCCGACAAATGCGACCTCCGGAGGACACAGCCTTCCAAATGAGACACAGCCAATATGTAAGCACTGTTAGAAAATAGTGTCGTACACCGCGGCTAACACAAGCACTATGCAAAGACACCTACAGAACCAACGCAGCTCTCAACCAGATCTGAAGAGACTCATGTGAAATCATACAGGAGAGAAGCCAGTCAGTTGAGTTTGTGGCAAAACCTTTTACAGTGCTTGCATATTGTTCTGTCTTTTACTGCATATGATAATTCATACTCAGAAAGTAGAACTGAAGTGACATTCATTACAAGATGATTAGTTAAAACATTTCAAAATGCACCTGCATTGTTTTGCATTTTGTGACTTTCAGTCGAATAAAAGACTATTTTTCCAGTCATATACACTACCGGTCAAAAGTTTTGAAACACTTGCCAGAAATGTTTCTCATGATCTTAAAAATCTTTGATCTGAAGGTGTATGCTTAAATGTTTGAAACAAATACATAAAAAAGATACAAATATAATTGTGCCACCATATTAATTTATTTCATTATAAAACTAAAATGTAATTACAAAAAAAAAAGTTTTTGAAATTGATGACTTGGACCAAATAATAAAGAAAAGCAGCCAATAAGTGCCACACATAGATGGGAACTCCTTCAATACTGTTTAAAAAGCATCCCAGGGTGATACCTCAAGAAGTACATGTCTGCAAATTCTAGGCAAAGGGTGACTATTTTGAAGATGCTAAAATATAACACAGTTTTGATTTATTTTGGATTTTGTTTAGTCACAACATAATTCCCATAGTTTCATTTATGTTATTCCATAGTTTTGATGACTTTACTATTATTCTAAAATGTGAAGAAAAAAATTATAATAAAGAATAAGTGTTTCTTTTGACCGGTAGTGTATATATAGTGTTGTTAAAATATCGTCTCGTCTCGTTCTCGTGAACCCAATATCGTGTATCTTCTCATCTCGTAAGCTAAGTGTATCGTCACACCCCTAATGCAAACTGAAGCTGAAACACCATCCAGCTACAATGAACTCCCGCCCTCTGTCCAGACCATGTAAATAAGTAATAACATCCTAGTATCAAGAGCGGCGGTTTTTCAGGGATTTGTCCCACGCAGAGTGAAGCCATAGAGAAGTGTCCATTTGAAAAACTCCCAGGACTGAGACCAATGACCTGGATTTATCCATTAATCAAATGGTACTAAACATGGAGGCTATGAGGGGAGACTTGTTGATTCGTCACATTAGAGAGAATCCACAGGTTTGGCAGGCGCTGCATGTATTGCATGCTGCTTCTGCTGAGAGCTGCCAAAAGGACTTGCTGGATTCATGAAGGCCCTTAATGAATAAGAAAAAGACAAAGTATTCAGATAATTCAAATTTGCTGTGTAGAGAGTAAGAAATAAAACAGAAAATTAGGCTGAACCGACACATCGGTTAGGGACTTTAAGAGCCAAATCCAACCTGGTCTCATGGAATCACGTTACTATATCTACATTTTTGCTAAAAGATTTTTCTTTGGCTCGTTGTATGTATCTAGGCACTTTCCTGGTGAAACACTGAGTTCAAGCTGGCCAAATTCCAGAGAAGCTGGAATTTATTGAAAAAACATGATCTAAGCTCAACATTTTGCTATGCATCAAATGCATCAAATGCAAAAAATATCCGCCGTGTTCAAACATTTCAGCACTTTTCATCAACCAGGACCCTAAACCAACTATGCTTGATGTACTGTTAAACTAAACACACAGTATCTAACCATCTACATTAGATACCTAATATTAGATCATGTCTATATAGTCTATATAAGATCATGTAATGTTTGCTCAAACATGCCGTGACTCCTCAGAGACCAAGAGAGGCTTCCTCCACAATCCTGCTGGCAGGAAGAGCAAGCATAAAGGTGATGTGTTCACCTCCAGTGAGGATGAGCTGATTCAGTGGACTGGAAAACATAGGCTGAGGTAGAAGTAGCTAAATCACTAACTTTCTATCGTAAATTTGATATTTTAAAAGGAATTTTTCACCCAATATGTCTTCTGGGAAAATGAAGAAAAAAAATTCTAAAGGCATATTATATAGGTTTTAGGCTAGATGAGAAACAACTTGCAATTTAACCCTTTAAGCTTGGATGGGCCAGTGAGGGAAAAAAATAAATCATCAAAATATTAATAACTTCAGTCTTGACCAACAAGCAATCGTTTGAAAGCTTAAAAGCTGTACTTTCCAATGCATGTAGGCATTATGACCAAAACTGAACAAGTGCTTTGAATTTGTATTATTTATATAAAAAATTGCTTTGCCCTATGTCGTTGGAAAGCCCTCAAAGAGTAGAATACAATCAGCCTATTTGTTTTATCCACAGTCAAATATATAACCAAGTATTAGCTAAGTATGAGTCTTTGACATACACGTTACATGTAAACAGGTGCTGCTTATTTGCCAAATTTTCGCTTTTAACTTACCAAAAAATAAACCAAACACAAAATATCACATACCATTACTTAGAGGAGGTGATTATCTTTAATACGAGACCACACAACACAATCGGATGCATAGATCATTAGATAATCCACACAAAGCACAATGTGCAAATAGCGCATAATGTGCTATCTGGCTAAAAATCTTATTAGCGTTCCTGGATCAGATGACTATATCGAAAATGATGTAGAAAATGACATTGTCTAGCATCATGGAATGCTAAACCAATCGTATTAGGATTCAGATTGCTGCAACCAAAGGTGGAAGTCATCCAAATATGGGCAGAGAGGATCATTCACTGTAATTACATATGGCAACCAGGAGATGGTGCCAAGTACATGACACAGACTCAATGATGACCCAAATGACACAGAATGGAACTGAATGAGATCTCGTTACTCATGCCTGCATACTTTGGAGAGAGAGCATACCTTTAGTCATTGTTGTATTTGCATGTGTAATTAGATCTTATGTACAATGATTATGTTTTATTTGATTGGAGATGTTTTTGGATAAATTATTTTTGTAATGCTACAACTTTTGATTGCTTTGTCATATCAACACAAAATGGTGACATGATTGGATACAAAACAAAAGCAGTTTTTCAGAGCCACCTTATTTACACCCTGAGATATATAATGCCAAATCAAAAAAACATGAAAAAAAGTAAATTTTTGAAAGTTTTTTTCTTTATTTTTTCTTTGTTTTTCAGCAGTTTCTTAGGTTGAGATTTTCAGAATTTGTCATAATCTATATCAACTTTTCTTTACAATGATGCCAAACACTTGACCCTCCTTGTATTCTTTGTCGAGTTATAAGCCTTTAATTTTGGGTATGCCACTGAAATAGGAAATCTTTAAAACACCTTCAGAGCATAAAGGGTTAAGGCATTTTTCAGCAAAAATCTTGACGTCAGTTAAAGCTAAAAACAACAAATTCTTGTGTGAACGTTCGTGCCAATGCTTCTCACGCAGAGCTTATGAACGTACAAAGGATATCAAGATTTCTGAAAAATTACTTTTATTTTTTGGTTGATTTTCACCAACACCTACCGTATGCCTTCAGAACACTTGGAATATGATGCACTAGTCGCATGGCCTACTTTTATGATCCTTTTAGATCCTTTTTTAAGCTTTAAAAGTGAGGCACTATCCACTGCCATTGTATTGGAAAGACAGAAGGCATCTTAATTAAAACTCCTTTCCTGTTCCACTTAAGAAAGAAAGTCAAACGGGTTTGCAACGACATGAGGGTGAGTAAACTATAATTTACAGAATTCTCATTTTTGGTGAACTATTCCTTTAAATTCCAACATTCCAAAAATAACATATTTATGTATTTTACAATTGATTGAGACAGCTTATACTAACAGTAGTTTAGCCAAAATACATGTTTTTTCCACCCTATTTGTCATTCCAGTAACAGTAAAAGGAGTTATGTTAAAAGCTATGCAAACTGACATGAAAGTGAAACTTAAAAAAAAATTACTGGGAGATTATGGCAAAACCCAATAAATAACCATGTCATCTTTAGAAAGCTCCTTAGGAATAAATATAACCTCTCATACTCAGCATGTTGTTTATTTAAAACTAAGCAGTTTGAATGCAGTGCTGTACAGTATATACAGAATAATTTATTGGATATCCGAAATGCATTAGAGAGACTTACCACGTCTCATCATGATTGATCATCCTTAAATGGGTGTAAAGATGGCTCGTATCTGCATTTACATGACAGATTTCATTTATATTTATTTGTATATATAAAGAACTATAAATCACATTAAAATAATCAAATCAAATCGTGGTCAAAAGTAAAGTGTCCAAAAAGCACAATGTGACCCTACACAAGTAAGGCTCATAGCCTGCCCTGCATATGCATATACTAGGTACGCTATACTAACAGATCCATTTGTGTGCTTTTAAAGGGATAGTTTACCCAACCCACTGAAAGAGAGAGTCTAATCTATCCAGTGACCCTTGCAGTGGCTACTAACCACTCCATCTGTAGCTAGTGAAGTACATCTGCTATATCTGATGTTAAAATACTTTCTCCTACCCCAGCATAGTGAGCAGAGATGACCATAAATAAGCCATTTGTAGAAGGTTGACTTCCTTAAAAATGTGTGAACACTGTGTCACTTCCAAAAAATTGCATTGTTTGTTAGAGCAGTCTGACATGAAAACAGCAGGCTAAACTAATGGGCATCACGGCCAGCTCGTAAGCCGCAACAATAAGTGAGACTACACGTTGGATATCTTGCTCAAAGTATATAATTTATTAAAAAGGAAAAACTAATAACAAAATAACTGGTAACAAAAGAGAATAACACAAGTCTGGATCGGGGAGAGGTACTTTTAAGGACAATGTTACCCTCAGCACAGGTGAATCCTGTCAGGACTAATCATTGGGCTCATCAACTTCTTAACTCAGCCACTACCAATCTGCAAAACAAAATACAAACACAAAAGAAAAACCAATACAGCCCAAAAGGGGCCATAACACCAAGCTTAAATGTGTAAAAATGTTGAACAGTTTAATGGAGAAAAATACTGTCTGACTAGTTATTCCAGTGTCGACTAGCAGCATCAGAACAGTTTATTCGACTAGTCTCGCACATCCCTAGTAGCCTATTGTAAAATAATAACACGCTGTGTGAACACAGTTAATAACATACCTCACACTGGTGACAATGAGATTTCAGGTCAATGTACCTGCATGCTCTCCTGGTGAGAATTGACGTGATTGTCGGTATGGAAGATACAGTGAGACTGGTGGAGCGACAATGCTTGTTGTAGGGTCGGGCGATATGCAAAAATAATTTCCCGATATTTTTATAAAAAAATAATTGCATAACCCATTACTTCGCCAACCCCCCTGCCCCCACTTCAAAGGGATCCGTGAATATCTTTGCATGCATTTCAGTTCCACCAGTCGATTTAACTTTAAAATTAAATTAATTTATTGAAACACAAAAAAAACTTAAAACCAAAAAAAATTTCTAAACTCAAAAGCAATTAAAATACAGTGGGTAAAAAAAATGGTAAATACCATTTAATGGGGCCTTTTTTTTTTTTTTTTTTGCCTCAAAAGAAAACTTTAGCAATTCCATGCCTGCAAATGACATCTTTTCTTAATGGAGTGGATCATGAATACAAGTTGATGTCACAAAGCAATGTGTTTTGAAAAACTTTTGAATAAATTAAAGTATTCGTCACTATCATTATGTTTGCTTTAATTACGTTTCAAAATAATGTCTTTTCCAGACAGGCTGTATTTCCTTAATAATGCAATTTCTAATATGTGTGCAGTTTTTATCTAGTTGTTAAGCCATAGCGTATCTGTTAGAAGCCACGTCTGATCCTAGACAGAAGGTTATAACTGGAAAATGTTTCATACAATTCAGAGGATATGATGGCAGTAAAAATGGACACAACCGGCCTCTTTAATCTGTAATGCTTAAAACGTTTTTTTATATTTTGATTAGTAGGTTATCTAAAAACATAAGTGCATGATAACTATTGTGCTACAATTGAATATATTTGGGGACTTTTGTCATTTCCAGATATTGTCGATCATCGTCTGTCAATGACTCTCGTAACTGGCATCAGGATATTTGTCAGTTATCGTAGATATCCAAATACATCGTCCTATCGCCCAGCCCTAGTTTGTTGTCATGTTGTTCTTTAACAGACTATCATGATATATGCAGTAAATATAATGTTCATTTATAGAGGAACGCTCAATGATTACTTTACTTTGAGCCCGCTTTATCTTTACAAGCAAGAAGTGAAGTCTGTGATTTTTATTCTGTGTTGCTGATAGGACGTGACATGCAGCGCTATGCTGGCATGATTACTGAACGCGTTTGCGCTGAAATTGAGTACTCGACGACTGATAAGTTGATTGAAATCATTAACGACAGATAATCAATTATCGATTATTCGTTAACATCCCTACTTTGTACCGAATGATTTATGTGTTGTTCGTGGTTCTTAAATAGGTTCTTTTGAGCACAAAAAACGCAACCAGTAAAGTCCATCCCCGAACAAATTACTCTAATGAGCCAGTTCTTTTGAATCTACAGAGCGAAACACATAGCAACCAGTGTAGTCTGATTCCCAAACGAATGAGCCGGTTCTTTTTAGAGAATCTGACTTCCTTCATGTCCAGCTAGAAATTAACCTCCTGAGACTTAAATCAGGCAATGCAGTGACTGACTGGTTGTGCATGACAATGTGTAGTTAAGGACAGGCCTACACAGGGTCTGAAATTAACACCCACCAACCGCCAAATGCGGGTAAATTTTCCATTTGGCTGGTGAACTTCGTGGTGTCATACGCCACTCTGGCGGGCACTTTTTTCTTTCTATCAGTTAGTGTCAGGTTGTAAAATGTTCCTGTTTTGTCATCAAGGGTGCTCTGTAGGCTTGCAGTCAGTATGGTTGCAGGTGTTTACATAGAACGTCTCTCATTAGCTAGTCCCGCTGCTCATTCAAAGGATACTTCGCTCATATACTTATACTCGTAAAATGCTCCGATACTATCTGAATAGGGCTGTCAACTGGGCAGATTGTTCGAATTCTTACCTTAAATTTTTAAGAAATTCAAATAATATTCTAAATTTAAAGTCAGCTGATTTTTTTAAAAGTGCCGTTGTTTCCTTAGTCCACAAGAGGGTGCATTAAATACATAAACCATTCAGTACCGTTATATTATTGCAAAGAACATTCCTATCCTGGCTGTTAAAAAAAGAACATTTCATTTTCAACTAATGTGCATAAAATAAATAAATAAAAAGTTTTAGCCGGTCCATATTTTCAAATGTTAAGTAAAAGATGCTTCAGACACATGGTGTTCAGACACTTACTGATGCCACAGCATACTACCCCCGACTCAAACTTCATAATAACAGTGAAATACCACATTGTTTTTTATTCAGTACAGTTGTATGTAGAGTAGCAATATTCCCAGATAGCAGTGGTATTCGGCTGAACTCGGTGGTGAAGCGGCTCAGCCTATGAGCACAGGCCAGGGGCTGTTCAAACAGATGAAACACAACAGACTGGAACCGAATGCGAGGATCTCGAGACACACATTTCCAAGTTGAACTCCTTTCATGACAAAGCATTTAAACAACTTATTGCTTAAACTGAGAAATGCTTATAAGAGAGTAACACACAACGGCCAAGACCTCCACCAACTGTAAGGGGCTGTTCACACCAAACGCTTTTGCAACCATCCATTTGTTTTTCTATGCAAGCGCACGCTAGACGAACGTCTTTGCTTCGCTTTTGTTTTTGTTTATTCAGCATCACGTGCAGGAACACTGTTTTTAGATGATGTGTCTAATTAAAAAGAAATTTAAAAAGCATATTGAGACACCTTTTTGTTAAACTGTATTTCTTATGCTGTGTCTAGCCTTTTTTAGCGCAAGAATGCAATCGATCTGAAGTCATCGTCAGTGCTTGGCACAAATCCAAAATTCGAATACACAGTTTTAGCATTCGAATGTGCTTTTTTTTATTTGATTTGACAGCCCTTCATCTGACGTACGAATGTAATTCCGTAAACATTCAGCGCACAAATTAAAATCATGTTATCTCCTAGTTTGATTATTTAACCACAACTACGAAGAGTAAATAACATAAATATATATAGTTTGCATATGCTGTGTCTGTGTGCTCTTCAAGTGTGAGCGCCTGTGAATGAGTGGAGCCAGTGTTGTGCTGACACAGGCTGTTCTCAAGCCTGGTTTATCCTCAATGCAGCTGCTTGTTTGCGAGGGTTCACGCGCACAAATGACGTCATCGCGGCGTTCGCCTGCCTTCGCAAGGCTCCATTTCGTGGTGCACGCATACTGCTTCATTCCCATAGATGACTTCGAGGAAAGGGACAGGACAGATGTGCCTTGCTTTTGAGGCATAGTAAAAATCGAAATAATGTTAAAACGACAATGTTTTTACAGCGAAATTACCTGTTGTAGCTCAGTTGTTCAAAATACTGAATAAAAAAGTCTAAACAATACACTAAAGTTTGGTTTCATTAACTGAACAGCTCTCGTTCATTTTATATAGTGTAAACCTATATAAATGTTATATATATATATATAAAACTCATCTTGGCTATAAAATATAAAACATTAGTGTCTGTAAACAAATAAAAGTGCTTGAGTTTAACCACTGACCGACAGCTTACTAATGGTTCTTGAGTGTTTTTGTTTTGTTCACCTCTTGCATATGACCAGCGAACATGAACTATTATATATAATACCTGGCTAGGTAAATGTAAAGTTCAAAACTCTTCTTCGCTGCGGTTTCCTGCTGGATTAGCTGATATTTTCTCTGCACTGCCATCTATCGTTTGGAGAACAGTGAAATTGTGGTGTGCGTTAAGTATAAATGGCCGCCGAGAGCTGCGCACGCAAGATGCGCTGCAGTGCCAGGCAGTATAAACAAGGCTTTACACTGTTTCCAATGTTAAAAACGAGGAGGTTGTTATCTCCAGGGTTGGGGAGTAACGAAATACATGTAACGGGATTACATATTTAAAATACAAAATATAAGTAACTGTATTCCATTACAGTTACAGTTTAAATCATTGGTAATTACAATACAGTTACATTCAAAAAGTATTTTGATTACTGAAGAGATTACTTTGCATTTTATTGTCATTTGTTTCATTTAATATTTAGTCCTTTCAGATGGAAAACATTTATACAAATAAATGATGCGATCCAAAGTGCATTTGAACAGCGGTGAAACACTTTCTTATGATGTGTTATATTCATACGAGCAGACAGAGAAGTAAGTTTGAAGTAAGTTTGGAGCAGAAGAAATAGAAATAAACCTTGTGTAAATTGTCAGCTTTATGCTAAGTTAAAATGCTATTTCTAGCCATTTTACATGCACGTTACCAGACACAATCATATTTTTTATCAAGAAAATTCACGTTGGATCATAATTTCTTTTTTCTAGTAAGACCTTTGATATTAAGGCAAAAATCATATTCTTGATAATAATTTTTGTATTGTTTTCCTGTAAAAATATCTAAAAATCCTTAAAACAAGATCAGTTTGATTAATCTTGTTTTAGAAACAACACTGCATAAGATATTTAGGTTTTTCAGAGAATGTATTTTTAAAATGTGTATTTTGTCTTACTGTACTGGCAGAGTTTTTATAGTCAAAACAAGTGAAAAAATCTACCAGTGCTGAAGAAGTAATCCAAAGTATTTAGAATACGTTACTGACCTTGAGTAATCTAACAAAATACTTTACAAATTTCATTTTACCGCATGTATTCTGTAATCTGTAGTGGAATACATTTCAAAAGTAACCCTCCCAACCCTGGTTATCTCTTTATAGAAGATCTATGACCACGAGCAAAGCGTTAATTCACTTTATACAGACTACATATTTAATTAAATAGCAGCCAATTGCAGTTTAATAATCATTTTGAGTCACGTAGCGACCGGCTTTTCCAGAGGTGAAAGCTTCGGTTAAAAACACACAGAAATGGAAATGGTTTCAAAATAAAGCTCAATTTAAATTGGAAAAAGTACGGCAGATGTATAGTTAAGTTATATTCACTGCAATACTACTACTACTATTAATACAAATAATAAATCAATATAAACTGTATAATATTTAAGCAATATCTCACACCTGTTATGCTCAACCTGTTATGGAGCACTTTATTTGACAAAAATAAATCCAATGTTGTATTTTGTATTAAGCTGTCAGGCTCTGAATAACAGCAATTAATTTGAATAAAATAATACAATATTATGTTGAAAATGAATTGCTCTATTTTCATTTGATTAAAAAGTTTTTAATAATTTATTTATTAAGACACCATTTTGATGATAAAAATTAAATAAACTGATAAGGATTTCAGAAAAAAATTAAACAAAAAAACAGGTATCAGTATCGGTGAGTACTGCAAAGAAAGTATTGGTACTCATTTTTTTTAAATTGGTATTGGGACATCCATAGTTGTCTATGAGCCGGCTCTTTTTAGTGAATCAGAAAGCCTTGTGAATCAGTTGGAGCTGACTGAATTAATTGACAAACTCCAAATAAACAAAGAACTTTTAGGTTATGTGTACTTATGAGATTCATGAGATTCATGAGAGTTACTTATTATTCGTTCATATGACAACATGTAGTTTAAAATACAAATTTAGTTTTGTTGTAAGTGAATAATCTGAAAAATAATTCTAAATTACCTGGCTATTAAATATTTCATAAATAATAAAACAATACTACTCTTTAAAAAAGCACTTCACTTTTAAACATGCCAACAGTATTGTTTATTTGTCATGAATTTATCATGTCTGTAAAATCCACTTGTAAAATGCAATCAAAATAAAGAAATAAAAAAAAGAATAAAAGAAAAATGGCCAGTAAAAAATCTGACTGGCTGGTAAATCTTTTCATCTACCAGCCACCTTGGCTGGTGGGCTAAAAAGTTATTTTCGGACCCTGGGCCTACACATTACGAATCAATTGCACTTTATATATAGTTGCAGTAGGACCAATTGATGGATGGCATTTATGCCTCTATAAAGTCATTAAAAAGTATGTGTAAACACCTTTTGCAAGAATTGTATTAAATTTATTTCTAAATTGGTTATTTCTGCTCTGTTCAAATCTGAAATTATCTCATCATTTAATAAGCTCAACAGTTGACTACATAGCTTTTGCAAAGCATGGCAATACCATCTAAATAGCTCTCAAATGGGACACTTCTACACAATGTGTAATGTCAGATGGAATGTTTTCAACCAACCAAGGGTTGCCCCTTTTTAACTCTTAGGGTCATGTTTACGGAGTGGTGGGACATACTCCTCTGGAGTCTTTGTTGTAGACTTTCAGCTCATGATTCATATTGAACAAATCACCTCGATCTGAAGTTGAAAATAGGCTTGTGTCCCTGACGGAGCAACTGTATGCCAAAGCACAGTGAAGAATGAAGAAGGGGGCAGCTGGGGCCAAGACGAAACAACAGAGACAAGGGTCAGACCCAGTAACTTGCTGCAAATGGTCTGGCGGGCACAAACACGATTTCCCTGTGGCCCGGAGCCATTGACCAATCCAAACAGCAGAGTAAGAAATACTTTACTGAGGGCAATATACATTGGTACCCATCTGTCTGGCAAAATGTTGGTAAAGGAGGTGTAGCAAACATACTGAGATGCTCCAGTGTAAGCACTAATAAACTCCCATCAACGAGCCGTTTAATTGAGTAATTTGGAGCTAATCACAGACAGGAATAAGAGGAGATTACATCCTAGTCTAGAGCTGGCCCCAGAACAATGGCCAGTAATCTGTGCTAATTCCCAAACCTAATCAGGGCAAGAAGCACTCCAATTTTGGGTTTAAAGCCGCCTTTTCACTGCATCTGACAAACGACAGACGAAAGACCGAAAGTCATTCATTTCCAATGGAGAGTCGCACGTGGGTTGCGTGGGGTTTCGACCGTCTCGGGATGTGACATTTTCGGATCCGATTTGAGCTTTGGCTGCGTTGAAATATTTCAAGTCATGCGACTAGACCGTATGCGATCGCCCGACTGGAAGTGACGTATTCCCGCAAAACTATCAGTGCGAAGTGAGAAATATCAACTGATTTTGTCCAAAATGTTATTGTAAATGCCTGCTACTTCTGTATTTTGGACAATTATGTCAGAATTAAGTCAGAAATGTTTACATTGCAAATATATCACAAAAGCTTTTTTATTACAGTAAATGTGTGAAATGTGTACGTGTCATTTATTTCTGCACACGCAAAACCTACATATTTAAAATCACATCTATGAATTTCTGCTTCCTATATTTGCTGAATTATGGTTGTTGTTGCTGTTATCATAATATTAACTATAAAAACATTAAGAATGATAAAAACTACAATTAATAATAAATACTGAGTGAATATTAATCATTCATTTTATTGAATTAATTCATCTGCTCAACAAATTTATTTATTCCATTTACACTTGGCCACATCTATATGTCTCCGCCAAACGGATATAAATCCGATCTTCAAATCCCACGCTATATGCAAATAAAACAGAGTTCAGTTCCGTGAATATGCTAATTCCAAGCAGTGAATTTAAAAAATGTGCTTTATTATTTGATTCCAAGTTAATTTGCCCAGTGGGCGTGTGTCTGTGTATGGGCACGCTGTCTGTTTTTCCCCTAGGGGCTTGTCGTAGATATGTAGCATCATGTGTGTCAGCTGCGCTTATGTCAGTATTTAGTTTCAGTTTCATCAGCAATCTTCATTAAATAAATTAGGAGAAAAGTTCTGCTCTCCTCATGCAATAGTCTCTTTCTTTGTTATTATTTATTGCGCAACACAGCATAGATTGCTATCTGATCAGTGAAAACGCATGGAGTAGCCAAGTGTAAACAGGCCTTAAAGTAAACCTTTGGTAGCTTCTTCCTCAATGAATAAAATCCATTGCGAGCAAAATGACAGTTCATCATGACTGCCACTAGGGGGAGAAATACGACAGTCGTATGCGAATTTTGGACAGTGAAAAGACGGCTTAAGAGGGGGACTGGCCTTGTCTGTCATAAACATCCAAAGTGCTTCATTGTAATGTGTTATTTTGGAATACGACTGGGAAATACACTGGATATTGATGATTAAGTACCATTCATTTTTGTGTTCATTTAGTAAAAACAGTGTGGAAAATATACATTATTCATCGTTATATATCGTCAGAAAGCTGAAAATATATCACTATACACTCATCAGCCACAACATTAAAACCACCTGCCTAATATTGTGTAGGTCCCCCATTCTGAGACACTATTCTTCTAACCACAATTGTACAGAGCTGTTATCTGAGTTACCGCAGACTTTGTCAGTTCAAACCAGTCTGGCCATTCGCTGTTGACCTCTCTCATCAACAAGGCATTTCCATCCACAGAACTTTTGATTTTATGCACTGCTGCCACACAACTGGCTGATTAGATAATCGCATGGATGATTGTTGGTGCCAGATGGGCTAGTTTGAGTATTTCTGTAACTGCTGATCTCCTGGGATTTTCATGCACAACAGTCTCTAGAATTTACTCAGAATGGTGCCAAAAACAAAAAACTTCCAGTGAGCGGCAGTTCTGTGGACAGAAATGCCTTGTTGATGTGAGAGGTCAACAGATAATGGCCAGACTGGTTCGAACTGACAAAGTCTATGGTAACTCAGATAACCGCGCTGTACAATTGTGGTGAGAAGAATATCATCTCTGAATGCTATTCTGAGATGCGGGTTGGTGCCGTTTTGGTGGCACGTGGGGGACCTACACTATATAAGGCAGGTGGTTTTAATGTTGCGGCTGATCGGTGTATAGCTATATTGCACAATTTTGCATAAGCAGTAGGCTGTATTTGAGTTAAGGGCACTTTATGCCATTTGCAACCATCTAATTTCTAGTTAAAAAGCTTTACACAATAGTAACCTGATCATATGGCTTTAATGTGTTGTTTATCATCTTTACAAAAAGAGATGACATTGGCTGTGTCTCGTTTGGAAGGCTGCGTCCTCCGGAGGTCGCATTTCTCAGCCGCATATGTCATCGAGGCTGTCTCGTTTCAGAAAAGCGAGTAGGACACTTCGAATTCGACCTTCTTTCACAGGAATTCGAAGGATGCATGAGGTGTAACCTTCGTGGGCCCTCACAACCCACAATTCTTTGCTTCAATGGAAATGTCTAAAAAAAACAATTATGCCAATTTGCCTGTAAATATGATGTTCAAACTAGGGATGGGCATTTTGGTCATTTTGTCTACTCGAGTACTTGTCGAGTACTCGAGGGGCGATTTCATGTTCATAACTGTATATATAATAACATGACTGACAAACATCTATGGCTGCTGCATTGTGCCTTGTTGTTCCAGTGTATCGTCTATTCATTATTATAGGCTGTTATAAAATAATATGTTACAAAATGTACAAAAGATTCAAAATATAATGCATCATATTTTATCATTATGTGAAGATTCGCTGTCCAACTCTGAAAGAATGTGCCCAACGCACGTCTGTCTGTTCTTCCTTCAGGTTACCATAGTAATCTTAGTAAGCACGCACCAGTTTTTTTAAGTGACTGTCTAAACCGTCTATTTTCAAATAAACAGGAGACGCCATAACCATTGTGTTTTTAATATGCGTGTTAAATTGAAGTTCAGTTTGAAGATGCTGCATTGTGTTCCATTTAGCTGCGCTCTGTCTAGCTCTGTCTAGCTGTTTGAAACACTCGCCTGCTGTATATGCACTGCTTCAGCGCGTTAAGTCTACTGCCACACGCCTGGTGTGTGTGTGTGTGTCCCCAAATGTTTGCTCTTGTGAGGAAAGCCGCTATGCTCTGTACTGTTGTTGCTGTGATTCATGAAGTGTTCCATTCAACTCGGAGAGTCTGAATTTCCACCTCGGGAAAGTGCAACGGAATGACATTTTATATTGGACATCTAACTTGGAAACTCGTGCAGAAATCTTCAACTCCCATTTCGTCGAGATGCAGGTGCATGTTACTTCACGCAGGGCAGGGAGGTTTACGGTCAGTGACAAACATTTACTTTTATTAAATAATATCCATTAATGAGTCAAAGTTCTTACATTAAATGATAATAAAACTTTAGCAAACGTTTTTCAGAGACAGGTGTTCAAAACACGGTTAATTACACTCTCTTTTGATTATCGTAATGATAGCATTGCAGTGTTGTATCAGTTTGGTTTCTGTGAGACGTTTCTGACAATCAATGTACCCCTCAAAATCACAATGTAATCAATCTCAAAATAAAAAATAAGCTCCCTCTTTGTGTGTTTAGTTGTCAGGTAATTGTCACTGGATTTAAGTGAAAAGTCACATCATGCACGAACACTATCGATCATCGTTTTCATCATCGATCATTGCTGCCATGTCCGAGTACCCGAGTACTCATGCCCATCCCTAGTTCAAACGCAAGGAATGTTTATTCCCAAGTTGAAGTACCTCAGTAGATGGTGCAGCGTGTATAATATGTATAATTATATTAATATATAATTAAAATGAAGTATTAGACTAAAAGTACACCAGTAAAATCTTTTTTTCTTTTCTCTTTACATCATTATAACTCTCCTAAAATGTACCTCATGCATTCCCTTCCAGAGGGACTTTGTTCCCTTCTCACTCAAAGCGCTCGCGCTTTTTAAAGAGTGGCGTGCTGTCATAGCAACCATGTTACGTTCCGTTTCCGTTTGTCCTACGAAGGCCGTCTCGTTTAAACGAGGCTTGTTTAAAGAAGGACACTCCGTATACTGTAGCCTTCAAAGGACGTGTCCTACCTAGCACACAGCCTTCAAAACAAGACACAGCCAGAGATTCTGGTAAACCAGATAATGGATTCACATGTCAAAAGAGTAACAACCTATTAGCCTTATCTTCACTGAACTAGTGGCAGGTTGTAATCATTTTCCTAAGCACCTGCCTTCAAAGACCAATCCTATATCTGAGAATCAGCATAAGACTGTTTAAAGACTTCAAATGTTTAAAGGTTTAGTGGAGCGCTTTCACTTTCGCTTCCCGCAGCTGACATGAAAATCTGTTTCTTTCAATGAAACGTTGAGGGAATCTCCAATGTACACAATCCAATTCCACTGTAAACAAAGAAACTTCGAGCTGCTAAACCCTGAAACATTTCCAGTGAACATGAAGCTCAAAAACTGAAAAACTGCATTTAAGTGGAAATGTAAATTTATTTATGAAGTTTCTGTTGGAGTCTTTTCAGTGCACAAACCAGTCATTTAAGGTGACAAAATGAAGAAAGAGCTTACCAAGTAGCATAGGACAATCTTTTCAAAAATGTTTCTAAAAGAAATGCTGGATTTTGAACTGTGCACCCCTGTTAGAAAACCAGCCTGATCTCATGAAAATTATGTGACTTTGGCAACATTTATGCAAAGGGACATTACATGGTTCATTACACGTAATGCGGCAGTTCCAAATTGAAATTTGAAGAGAGTTAAATGTTCTCCCCTATAGATCATTTCAAGAATGGAAACAAAAACAAATGAATTAGAATGAATCCAAATGTACAGTTGTGCTCAAAAGTTTGCATACCCTGGCAGAAATTGTGAAATTTTGGCATTGATTTTGAAAAGATGATTGATCATGCAAAAAAAAAACTGTCTTTTATTTAAGGATAGTGATCATATGAAGCCATTTATTATCACATAGTTGTTTGGCTCCTTTTTAAATCATAATGATAACAGAAATCACCCAAATGGCCCTGATCAAAAGTTTACATACCCTTGAATGTTTGGCCTTGTTACAGACACACAAGGTGACACACACAGGTTTAAATGGCAATTAAAGGTTCATTTCCCACACCTGTGGCTTTTTAAATTGCAATTAGTGTCTGTGTATAAATAGTCAATGAGTTTGTTAGCTCTCATGTGGATGCACTGAGCAGGCTAGATACTGAGCCATGGGGAGCAGAAAAGAACTGTCAAAAGACCTGCATAACAAGGTAATGGAACTTCATAAAGATGGAAAAGGATATAAAAAGATATCCAAAGCCTTGAAAATGCCAGTCAGTACTGTTCAATCACTTATTAAGAAGTGGAAAATTCGGGGATCTCTTGATATCAAGCCAAGGTCAGGTAGACCAAGAAAGATTTCAGCCACAACTGCCAGAAGAATTGTTCGGGATACAAAGATAAACCCACAGGTAACCTCAGGAGAAATACAGGCTGCTCTGGAAAAAGACGGTGTGGTTGTTTCAAGGAGCACAATACGATGATACTTGAACAAAAATTAGCTGCATGGTCGAGTTGCCAGAAAGAAGCCTTTACTGCGCCAATGCAACAAAAAAGCCCGGTTACAATATGCCCGACAACACCTTGAAATGCCTCACAGCTTCTGGCACATTGTAATTTGGAGTGACGAGACCAAAATAGAGCTTTATGGTCACAACCATAAGCGCTATGTTTGGAGAGGGGTCAACAAGGCCTATAGTGAAAAGAATACCATCCCCACTGTGAAGCATGGTGGTGGCTCACTGATGTTTTGGGGGTGTGTTAGTTCTAAAGGCATGGGGAATCTTGTGAAAATTGATGGCAAGATGAATGCAGCATGTTATCAGAAAATACTGGCAGACAATTTGCATTCTTCTGCACGAAAGCTGCGCATGGGACGCTCTTGGACTTTCCAGCATGACAATGACCCTAAGCACAAGGCCAAGTTGACCTTCTAGTGGTTACAGCAGAAAAAGGTGAAGGTTCTGGAGTGTCCATCACAGTCTCCTGACCTTAATATCATTGAGCCACTCTGGGGAGATCTCAAACGTGTGGTTCATGCAAGACGACCAAAGACTTTGCATGACCTGGAGGCATTTTGCCAAGACGAATGGGCAGCTGTACCACCTGCAAGAATTTGGGGCCTCATAGACAACTATTACAAAAGACTGCACGCTGTCATTGATGCTAAAGGGGGCAATACACAGTATTAAGAACTAAGGGTATGCAGACTTTTGAACAGGGGTCATTTCATTTTTTAATTTGTTGCCATGTTTTGTTTTATGATTGTGCCATTCTGTTATAACCTACAGCTGAATATGAATCCCATAAGAAATAAAAGAAATGTGTTTTGCCTCCTCACTCATGTGTTCTTTAAAAATGGTACATATATTACCAATTCTCCAAGGGTATTTAAACTTTTAAGCACAACTGTGTGTGTGTGTGTATATATATATATATATATATGGTGGGATTTACACACTTTGGGTGGTGGAAAAACTTTTAATACTAAAAATTCTTATATTTTACTGCAATCTCACCTAAATATCACAGGAGGCCACTTTTCTGAATGCTTACCTCTAGTTTAATTCAGATAGAATGATTATTTTAAGTACACAGTCTACATTATGGCCCTTTTCTTCAGACACTTGTTTCCCAGCAAGACGTAATGCAGTCATGTATTGACTTACATTTATGTTGTTGTTCTTGACAGATACCTTAAACAAATACTTTAACGGGTAGTTAAAGGGCAGTTCACCCAAAAATGAAATTTCTGTCATTATTCACCCTCAAGTCTGTATGAATTTGCCTCTTTCATAAATGAAAAAAGGAGATGTTAGGCAGTATGTCTCAGTCACAATTCACTGTATCTGCATCTTACTTTCCATTCAATAAAAGTGAATGGTGACTGAAACTAACATTCTACCTAACATCTCCTTTTAAGTTCCACCGAAGAAAGTCATACAGGTTTGCAACAACACAAAGGTAAGTGATTACAGAAATTTCCTTTGAGTGAACTATCACTTTAAGAGTACAAGTCAATACTCAGTTACATTAACATTTTTAATTTTAACAAATGAAATCCTGAGAGAACCTTGCTTATATAATATGTATATTAAAGATAGACTGATAATAATATTTTCATTTTATGCTTATTATTAATATTATAGTATTAATATATCATTATTGTTTATGTATATTACATATTTATTAAAACTGCTCTAGGGAAATGAGGTGTAATGAGAAGTTTCTTTTCACCTTGAAGTGGGGCAGTTCTGGTTGCACACAAGAAAATTTGTTTATTTGTTTTATTTTATTTTTTGCTATTTCTGCCTTTCTTGGTGCTGTATTGTTATAATGGAGCGCCACGATATGAAAGGCAGCTAAATTAGATCGCTCCAATGTCACGCACTTGCAATGTTGACAGCTTTGTTGATTATAAAAAAAAGCAATCGTTTTAATGCATCGCTCGCTTACAGAGACGCGGTACAACAAAATTCGCATGTCGAATTAACAGGTTTGTAGATCTGTAACATCTGAATTCAGTAAATATGCACGTCCTCACTGCGCACGCTCACACTGAACTCAACAAGCATTTAATGAGCAGATGAAAGCTGTACAAAGGAGAGAGAGACGCGGAAGAGATGATTTATTTGCGCAGATTGTGGAATTACAGTTTGATACAAAGCCAAGATTACGGATTTGATTTGTTCATTTGTATGGATTGGTTTACAAGTTCTCAGCTACTATACTGCAGGATTGATTAAATTTGTGTGCAATACCCGCAATCCCATGCCGAATTTCAGGCCCTGATAATAATAATAATGGTTTTTATTACTACATTAAGAAATTACAGAATTACTGTATATTAGGCCTACAATTATATTTATAATAACTAATAATAACTATATTAATATTATTACCCAAGTCATATTTCTCCAATAATTTAATAAACTTGTACACGGCATTGTTATAAGATCTGTTAAACCTTCGAGATGATTTCCCTCCTCTACTGTCCACAAAAACCTGGTGTCATAGGGTTGTTTAAGATTTATATAGGAGCTTGTAGTGAACAATTTAAGTGAATTTGGAGCATTGTACATATAATACAGTCAGCGCATGTTACCAAACTGAAACCAACGCAACACGTTTGTTATTCTGTAACACAGGTGTGCTCACTCAGAACAGAGCTGTGCACAAGCATCGCGTGCAGACTGTTTGATTAAATCACAACACAGCATTTGCAGTTTAATATTTACACAAGGTCATATCCAGATTTCAATTTTATCGATGTATCGTTCCGCCCTGCACAATGCAATAGAAAGACGTGTTGTTTTGTGTTATTTCGTGGCACGTGCTAATTTTAATCTCATCACATTCAATTCAGACTGCAAGCTCACAACTTGAGTTTCTTCTTTTACTGTGGCGCTGGAAATTCAGTAATGGCGGAGTGCCGCTGCTGAATAGTGGTGCAGGAAACAGTGTACTGTAGTGCTCGATGCTCATAACAGTGTTTTCCATTCATGAGCCGAGGAGGAGTGTGACACTTCCAGGTCAGTAAACGGGGAAAGGAGGAAGCGGGAACCAACTTACACACTTCACAGTGCTTTATTTTTCACACAAAACTTAGCTTCCTTATAGCTCAACATAAAGTCCTTATTTCAAGGTTCACACCAACGTAAAGGCACGCTACCATCCGCAGCATATTCAGCTTCAGGTCTCTTTCCTCCACTGTGGCTCTCGCCGCTCTTTTATCACCCTCCGGCTTTCACCGTTAACACAAAACAGCTGTCAGAGATCATTTTTACCCAGGTGTCAATCCTTACCGTTCTGTCTCTCCCGGCCTCGTCCTCCACAGACGTTGCTCGGCCACGGCCACATCAACACAAGGAGCTGTCTCCTCACATTCACAAGTGCTCACATTTGCACATGCAAACTATATATTTATCTACTTAAATCGCAGCTTTTGTGGTTAAATAATCTCAATAGGACATAATGTGATTTTAATTTGTGCGCTGAATGTTTACATAATGACATTCATATGTCAGATGCTAATGGTTTTTGCTATCGGAGCATTTTCACAAGCACGAGCGCTGTCTCGGACCCGGTTCCGATAGTTTCGTATAGGTACATCCCAAGTTATTATCGTGAAAGCCCCAAATGGCCAATTATTTGTCATAATCGTCATAATTGTGATCATCGTGAGAGCCCTAATACAGACAATTAATCGTCATAATCGCAATTATTTGTTTGACAATCATCAGCCAAATTTCATAATCGTGACAGCCCTACATGCAATTGTATTCAAGTTTTAAATACATTATTTCAGGTAAATCTAAAAGAAATTAGATTTTTAAATCGACATTGTCTCCCAAGTCCACAATAGGGCGCAACAAATCAACATAACCCAATTAGCACAGTGTTGTAGCAATTGATTATTGCACAGAACATACTGTATCTGGCTGTTAACATGTGTGTAAAATTATAAAGTCAAAATATTTAGCCAGTTCATATCCTCAAATATTAAGTAAAAACGTAAAATGCTTCAATAGACGGTTCTAAGTTAACTTAGTGTTGCACAGCAGCCTATACCGGTGCCATAGTACTACCAGAGACTCAAGCTTCATAATACCAGTAGTACCACAGTGTTTTTCATTAAATACATTTGTATGTATGTGACTAATGCTTTTACAGCAAGGTGCTAATAAGAGAGCATGGCATAGTCAAGACAACCGCCAAAGACCTCCACCTCCCGGGGCCGGTATTTTAAACCAGTCCATCTTTTTCTATGTAAGCATGCGCTAGACGGACGTCTTTGACCATTGCGTCATGTCTCCCTGTTTTTATGGCATCTTGTGCAACGATGCTTTTTTAGACACTGTGTCAATTTAAAAGAAATTCAACCTTTAAAACACATCTCGAGACCTGCATTCTATTTTATTCATTGCACTGCGCCTGTTTTAGCCCAAGAATGTTTTAGCCTGAATCATCAGTGCTTGGCACACAACCAAAATTTGAATGGTCATTTTAGCATTCAAAAGTGCATTTTATCTTAAATTCGCAGAATACTCGAACTTCACATTTTAATTTGACAGCCTTAGACACCATTTTGTCTGATACAGCATATTTATTTTCTATACTGTCAAATCTTACATCTCACTAAACTTTATGAATGTAGCCACCATCTGAAGCTCCAAAAACAGGTCTAGACAAAACCAAACCCAGTTTATACTCTTAGTGACCCGTCTTTATTCTCTTTATCTTTTCAAGGTTGCATCGGGTCACCCTCCCTCCCCTTATGCCTCGGTAAAAAAGCAGCCCGCGTGAGAGAATGTTAGCTCTATGCTTTGTCACCATGTATTACACATTCTGCCAAGCATGTAAAGCCTGTAATGTGTCTAATGCAACATGACCGTTCTCCCTTTCCCCATGGCTATGCTTCCGTGAGAATGTGACATCTCCCCAATAACCACCCGCTGCACTTTCATTTGTTAGCATACCTGATGGAAAAATGAAATCCCCTAGTAACAATCTCAGAACCCCCTGAAAAAAAAAAAACTGACTGAAAAGCAGACATTTCTTAAAGGGATAGTTCATGCAAAATGAAAATTCTGTCATTATTTACTCACCTTTTGATGTGAGACAGAATGACAGCCCTAGTCACAATTCACTTTCATTGCATCTTTTTTCATGTAATGAAAGTGAATGGTCACAGACACTGAACTTTCTGTCTGAGTAAAGTGTAATGTACGATGAATAGCCCCATTAACTGAAATTCCTTAATTTATCCCTGCCCAGAGAAAATCATTCTAGTCTCGAATTACCTGTTCGGCTAGTTGAATTTGAAGTTGTGCAGATGATTTCCATACGACGACTTAAAACTTTTTTTAGACTCATTCTAAAAGAATGAACCCAGCTACACCACCACCACATAAACCTACAAACACACATTTTATCAAATAGAATGGGCCTCAGGGCTCTAGGAAACAAAGAGCAAACTGATCTTCCACAACCATCTCAGATAAACCCACCCCTAACAGAATCTCCAGGGTTCAATTTACTAGGGCCTCAACATCAAGTAAAACCCACTTACAGGCAGTTTGCTCCCCCAGCGCTCCTCTATATAATGTTTTCATCCCACACATCTACACAGTTTAGACCACAAATAAAGAGTAGTCACTGTTACATCCTTCTAATAGACACTGATTAGCCCAAAGTATACTTCGGTCAGATGCCCTAAGTATACGCGCACAGACAAATGAAGTACACTTTGTAAGGCTAGTGTTCGACTGTACACAGAAGCTAAGCATTCACCTCAAAACCGAAGTATACTTTGGAAGTTTGATGACAAAAAACTCAGTACTTAAACGCAAAACTAATCCTACACATTGAGAGGTGCTAGGGACAAGAAAGCAGCTTATTTCAAGCTAAACTACAATTTGAGCTATATTGACAAATTTGAGCTCTATATGTCAGCCAGGCCAATTAATCAGCCAATATTTGGCCATTTTAAATATGATCAGCCTAGTAACCGTAGTGGCTTGGCTGATTCAAAGAAGTTGCCATTCCATCTAGTTCCTAGCGCACGTATACATAGAAAAACACGTTTGGTCTGAACGGACCCTAACTGAGTTTTGAGTAAATTTAGTGCTGCGATATGTACAAGTGTTAATTTAAACCAAAGTCTTTTGGCAGCTGAACTAGTGCACAATTTAATCACGATTGAACAAGCTTGTAAATGTAGTTGGTGTATTAGGGCAACGCTGTGGGGCTATTGGCAGTGGGAACGCAGATCAATTTTGGACTTGCGGCTCAATGTCCGAGGCTACTGGCCAATGGATAGCCCTAGCTCACACTGGTCCGATAGTGGAAAAACGGCTATTGTGTGAGGGAACAGGGCAAAAAGTAGACCTAGGTGTTTATGAAGTGATCCTCTGCCATTTTACATGTGATTTGTGTGAAAGGGAATAACTGACTTTTTGGTTGTAGTGCCTCATGTTTATTTCACCAGGAAAGTGCTGCAATATGTACAATATAAATGTAATTTTGCTCAAATCTATGTATAGTAACATGATTCTATGAGACAAAGCTGCACAGCACAAAAAAAACAGACCTCATCTGCACAATTGTTGGCATCAAGGATATTAAGAAAAGCCTTGCCCCCTTACAACTTATTGTATTTTTAGTCCTGCAGTTCGTTTGATTTTCTTCCGAAACAAGGGCTAAAATTGTTACAATGTTGCATTTTCTTAATGGTTCAGTTCGCTTTCATGATACCTACCTAAGTGCAGTCGGATGAACACCATATTTGGAGCAGTTTCTGTAATCTTACTATGTTTGTACCAATCAAAATCTGTGATGTTAACCAATTTTGCATATGCCTATAAATCCTTATTTCTGTATTTTAAGTTAATTCGCTCCATGAACTCAACTGTAACCTTTATTTCTGATTGTTGCCTTGTGAATTGTCTTCAGTAATCTCTGTAAATTGATTGTAAACTCGACTCTGGGTCTTTGTTCATAATGGTCTCTTTACTGGGTTAAGCTGTATTCCCCAACAACATACAAACAGCAGAAAGAGTGAAGCTACGTAAATATGTTTTTTATCTGTCAAAATGTTGCTAACACCATCCTACCTGTGTCTGTTCTGCTGCTATCCAAAAGCGAGAAACGATTCTACTAAAATTACTTTAGGAACTTTAAGGCTACACAACTCTTATTTTAAACTTGCAATTATATTTATTATAGTCGCCCAAAGCTATATCCATGTTTTGATTATGAATTACAGTGACGTGCTGACCTACAGATTTCTCTTCGCAACATACATCAGGTATGCTCATAGTTTTTATATGGATATTGTTTGGTTTCGTTGGTCCGTTGGGTCGGATTGCATTCTCACCACAAGTGAACAGCTCCAAAGTTCGATTGCAATCGGACCAAGACTATGAATTGGTCTTGGACTGGTCGTTTTGTTGCAGATCCAAGCATGACTGCCATGTTCATATATGCCTAAATGAAGGAAAGGAAGAATATGCAGCAGGTTCAGAAACAAATGCTCCAAACGAGCCATGTGTGAAAACGCCGGAAGAGTTCATTGGTTTGCAGTGAAATCCTGCTTTCCCCTAAAGCAAACATCCCAAATAAATCCATTCCTATCCTCTTTAGCATCTACATTAACATACAAAGAGAATGTTGAAAAGGCTGCACAGCAACAAGCTACTGGGCTGGTTGCTGTTCAAGTGCATTAGAAATATAACAAACACCTGGGAGGGAGACGAACGGACGGGACGAGTGCAAAAGCAAACACCCATCAGCAGATACTGCTGCCACATCCCACAAGTCTGAAAGGGTCAAAGGGGTGAGACATGCGAAGTTAAGGAGATTACACAAATAGCCCTCTGCGAGCCTATAACGCAACAGGCAAAATCTAAATCTCCGTGTTGCTTGGCCCTGCAGAGAGGTTCAACATATGTTTATCACTCGACAAGAGCATGTTGTGCCGCTGAAAGCAGCTCCAATTAGACCTGCCTGCATCTGAATTCTTACTTTCATACAGTACTTTGTGGAAACCTCACTGGTAAATAAACATCACAAAAGCAACACTAAATAATTAGTCTGTTGAGACAGCACAAATGAGAGGAAAAATGAGAGGAAAAACAAGGATGGGAATTGTAAGGAATTTAAAGATTCTGGTTCTGATTCTAATTCCAATTCCATTTAACAGTTCCTTAATAATTGTTTTAGTATTTGAAAAAATTGGGTCTGTTTGGGTGAATCTCATGAAACTGGTCAAGAAAATGTCCTATTTTACTCTTTTAATTGAAACTCATAAGAAATTATAATTTGCATATAGAAAATTAAGCCTATTTTTGGGGCTGTAAATATTTTCACATTTTTTCTCACATTTTATTTTCGGTTACGCATATGTACCCCCAAATTCCCATTGCCACAACGCAAAAAAAGATGGTCATAATGACATTCTCATTACCACAATGTGAAAAAATTAATAACATTTTTAAAGTGTATTGTTTTTTATAGGTCTACATAACAGTTCTACTCTCTTGGTAATGCCTTTTCATTTTTGCATGTTTATTTTGGACACCACAGGTCACGCTGTATGCTTGTTGTTGCTTGCAACCAGCGACGACAAAGCAATTGAAAGATTGTTGTGTTGTTTTTTTTATCTTTAATGCTACTTTCAGATGCTGTAATTGCAGGTAGGATGAAAATAAGGTGCCTTTCCAACTGTTTCTTTTAGAGGTCCACTTATACAAAAACGCTGTTGGTTAAGTCATTAACTAATTAGACAGCAAGGCTGCAAGTCAGCTCCCTTCGCTTTTGTATGCAGTGGAGTATTTTAGTATCGTGTTCCACCCGCTTCAACAAAAGAATGCAAACATTCAAGAACCGTTAAAGAAACCTACTGTCATTAAAATCATTATGTTCCAGTATTTTTTTAAACAGACCTATAGAAAAATTCTTTTTTGTTCCTGTGTTAAAACACAAAGTTTCCACATTAACATGCAAAGAGAAGCAGCCTTGTGCGTCAATGCAAAATTGTATCACGTAAAATGAGAAACAGTTAAGCTCCGCTGTCATTCCTCTTAAATCACTGCTCCATATCAGTCTAGGTCCTGCTGTGCTGATGGAACACCTGCACAGAATTTTTATTTCTTCTCCCAGCAGCCCATTTCCCTCAGCCTCCACTCAATCTCCACTGAACCAGAGGTGTCTGGCCTCTAAAGGTGTCATTACAACAGGAGAGATGGGGATGAGAAGAGAAGAGTGAAAAACCTGCTAGACTAAGAGAGAGACGGATGAAGTGTGAGGAAAAAAGAATGAGCAAAAGAGACAAGAGACACAACCAAGGTAACAAGTGTGAGAGCAAAGAAAAATCAAGATTGAGAAAGAAAAAAAAGAAGGTAGAGAGCAGTCCCTATTAGTTCTGACATCAGTCGTCATCTATTAAGCGTGTCTGAGATTGGCACTTTAAGTCAAAAATGATCTCCAAGCACATGGAGTCTAAGTACAGTAATTATTTTCTACTCATTAAGCCATTTGTTAATGGAGTTTAAAATCAGTCCTGCTTGTGTATGGTCATGATTTTTAAATCATATATCTAGTTAATTTATTAGTTTATTGAAACTAGTATTCTTTATAAACAGAGATACATCTGAAAGCTGGACAAACCAGACCGTAAACAAAAAAAGCTACATCAGCTTAAAACTTAATACATTTTCATGGAAGCTCAAACAAAAATTCCTTAACAAACCAAAAATGTCCTACTGATACAAATGTTACTCTACAAAATAAAAATAAAGACCATATTAAACAGTTTACAGCAATAGTTAGCATTAATAGCTTTGCAAGGCTAAGGCAATTCAACTCAGGTCATTTGAAACCAACAACTCTGGTCCTAACAAAAAGCCTGACATGGTCTTCTGCTGTTGTAGACCATCCGCCACAAAGTCTGATGTGCTGTGCATTCTGAGATGCTATTCTGCTCACTACAATTTACAGAGTGGATATCTGAGTTACAGTAGCCTTTCTGTCAGCTCGAACCAGTCTGGCCATTCTCCGTTGACCTCTCTCATCAACAGGCGTTTCCGTTCGCAGACCTGCCATTCACGGGATGTTTTTTTCTTTTTTGCACCATTCTGAGTGAATTCTAGCGACTGTTGTGCGTGAAAATCCCAGGAGATCAGCAGTTCCAGAAATACTCAAACCAGCCCATCTGGCACCAACGATCATGCCATGCTCCAAATCACTGAGATCACATTTTTTCCCAATTCTGATGGTTGATGTGAACATTAACTGAAGCTCCTGACCCTTATCTGAATGATTTTATGCACTGCAATGCTGCCACACGATTGGCTGATTAGATAATTGCATGGATGATTGTTGGTGCAAGGCAGGTTGGTTTGAGTATTTCTGTAACTGCTGATCAACTTGAATTTTTACGCACAACAGTCTCTAGAATTTACTCAGAATGGTGCCAAAAACAAAAAACATCCAGCCTTGTTGATGAGAGAGGTCAACAGAGAATGGCCAGACTGGTTCACTTTCATTGGAGTCCACCTGTGGCAAATTCAATTGATTGGACATGATTTGGAAAGGCACACACCTGTCTTACAGATCTCACAGCTGAAAATGCATTTCAGAGCAAAATCTAAGCCATGAGGTCAAAGGAACTGCCTGCATAGCTCAGAGACAGGATTGTGTCAAGGCACAGATCTGGGGAAGGCTACAAAAAACTTTCGGCTGCATTGAAGGTTTCCAAGAGCACAGTGGCCTCCATAATTCTTAAATGGAAGATGTCTGGAACAACCAGGACTCTTCCTAGAGCTGGCCACCCAACCAAACTGAGCAATCGGGGAGAAAGGCCTTGGTAAGAGAGTAGACTAAGAACCCAAAGGTCACTCTGGTTGAGCTCCAGAGATCATCTGTTGAGATGGGAGAAACTTGCAAAAGGACAACCATCACTGCAACACTCCACCGATCTGGGCTTTATGGCAGAGTGGCCAGACGGAAGCCTCTCCTAAGTGCAAGCAAAAAAGCACCTCTTAGACTGTGAGAAACAAGATTCTCTGGTCTGATGAAAAGAAGATTGAACTGTTTGGCCTCAATTCCAAGCGTCATGTCTGGAGGAAACCAGGCACTGCTCATCACCTGCGCAATACCATCTCAACGGTGAAGCATGGAGGTGGTAGCATCATGCTGTGGGGTGTTTTTCAGCAGCAGGGACTGGGGGATTGGTCAGGGTTGAAGGAAAGCTGAACACAGTAAAATACAGAGATATCCTTAATGAAAACCTGGTCCAGAGTGCTCAGGACCTCAGACTGGGCCAAAGGTTCACATTCCAACCGGACAATGACCCTATGCACACAGCCAAGACAACGCAAGAGTGGCTTAGTAACAACTCTGTGAATGTCCTTGAGTGGCCACGCCAGAGCCTGGACTTGAACCCAATCAAACATCTCTAGAGAGACCTGAAAATGACTGTCCACCGACAGTCCCCATCCAACCTGACAGAGCTTGAGAGGATCTGCAGAAAAGAATGGCAGAAAATACCCAAATCCAGGTGTGCAAACTTGGTCGCATCATACCCAAAAAGACTTGAGGCTGTAATCGCTGCCAAAGGTGCTTCAACTAAGTACTGAGTTAAGGGTCTGAATACTTATGTCAGTGTGATATTTCAGTTTTTTCTTTTTAATACATTTGTGAGTTATCAAATATCTGGTTATTATGGGGTATGGAGTGTAGACTGATGTGAAAAAAAAAAACAAACATTTAAAGCATTTTAGCATTAGACTGCAACAGAACAAAATGTGAAAAAAAAAAAAAATTAAGGGGTCTGAATATATTCTGAATGAATCTATTTCACTGTATAAATATTTCATGAGAAAGCCCCTCAAATAACAATAATTCAATATATAATGATGAAATAATTATATAAATAGTTATATTTAAATAATTACAAATAATATATTTGTACCTAACATACACTTAGGTTGACTTAAGTCATTAAAACAAATTTTTTTAACCACTCCACAGATTTAATATTAGCAAACTATAGTTTTGGCAAGTCGTTTAGGACATCTACTTTGTCCATGACATGAGTAATTTTTCCAACAATTGTTTACAGACAGATTGTTTCACTTTTAATTCACTATATCACAATTCCAGTGGGTCAGAATTTAACTTTGCCTTTAAGCAGCTTGGAAAATTACAGAAAATGATGTCAAGCCTTTAGACAATTAGCTTCTGATAGGAGCTGTACTGAATTGGAGGTGTACCCGTGGATGTATTTTAAGGCCTAGCTTCAAACGCAGTACCTCTTTGCTTGACATCATGGGAAAATAAAGAAACCAGCCAAGACATAAAAAATAAATAAATAAATAAAAATAAAAATTGTGGACCTCCACAAGTCTGGTTCATCCTTGGGAGCAATTTCCAAATGCCTGAAGGTACCTCGTTCATCTGTACAAACAATAGTATGCATGTATAAACACCATGGAGCCACGCAGCCATCATACTGCTCAGGAAGGAGACGCATTCTGTCTCCTAGAGATAAACGTACTTTGGTGCAAAAAGTGCAAATCAATCCCAGAACAACAGCAGAGGATCTTGTGAAGATGCTGGAGGAAACAGGTAGACAAGTATCTATATCCACAGTAAAACGTGTCCTATATCGACATAACCTGAAAGGCTGCTCAGCAAGGAAGAAGCCACTGCTCCAAAACCGCCATAAAAAAGCCAGACTACAGTTTGCAAGTGCACATGGGGACAAATATCTTACTTTTTGGAGAAATGTCCTCTGGTCTAATGAAACAAAAATTTAACTGTTTGGCCACAACCATCATTATGTTTGGAGAAAAAAGGGTGAGGCTTACAAGCCGAAGAACACCATCCCAACTGTGAAGCATGGGGGTGACAGCATCATGTTGTGGGGGTGCTTTGCTGCAGGAGGGAGGAAAATTATGTGGATATATTGAAGTAACATCTCAAGACATCAGCCAGGAAGTTAAAGCTTGGTCGCAAATGGGTCTTTCAAATGGACAATGACCCCAAGCATACCTCCAAAGTTGTGGCAAAATGGCTTAAGGACAACAAAGTCACGGTATTGGAGTGGCCATCACAAAGCCCTGATCTCAATCCAATAGAAAATTTGTGGGCAGAAGCATGTGAGCAAGGAGGCCTACAAAACTGGCTCAGTTACACCAGTTCTGTCTGATTGTGAGAAGCTTGTGGAAGGCTACATAAAAACGTTTGACCCAAGTTAAACAATTTATAGGCAATGCTACCAAATAATAACAAAATGCATGTAAACTTCTGACCCACTGGGAATGTGATGAAAGGAATAAAAGCTGAAATAAATCATTCTCTCTACTATTATTCTGACATTTCACTTTCTTAAAATAAAGTAGTGATCCTAACTGACCTAAGACAGGGAATGTTTTCTATGATTAAATGTCAGGAATTGTGAAAAACTGAGTTTAAATGTACTTGGCTAAGGTGTATGTAAACTTCTGACTTCAACTGATATATATTAATATAAAAAAATTTGATAATTAAAATGCATTACATTATGGGGGCCTGGGTAGCTCAGCGAGTAAAGACGCTGACTACCACCCCTGGAGTCACGAGTTCAAATCCAGGGCATGCTGAGTGACTCCAGCCAGGTCTCCTAAGCAACCAATTCGCTTGGTTGATAGGGAGGGTAGAGTCACATAGGGTAACCTCCTCGTAATCGCTATAATGTGGTTCTCGCTCTCGGTGGGGCACGTGGTGAGTTGTGCGTGGGTGCCATAGAGAATAGGGTGAAGCCTCCACACACGCTATGTCTCCGTGGTAATGCGGTCAACAAGCCACGTGATAAGATGCGCAGATGACGGTCTCAGACGTGGAAGCAACTGAGATTCGTCCACCACCAACCGGATTGAGGTGAGTCACTACGCCACCAAGAGAATGCATTACATTATTGTGGCAGAGAAGTTCAGCATTGATAAGACAATGCAAATAGCGGCTTTAGAATACAATGTATTGTTTATTTGCATATTATAGAACATAAGCCAATCATTGGCCTACAGTTCACAGCAATCCATTTTGCAATTTAATTTGTCAATCTGTCTGAGAGTTATACTGAGGGCTTGTCTAAGGGTGCATCAATGAACCTGCGTCAGATGGACGCTTTTGAAGCGTCTCACTTTGGTTGCGTCACATCAAGTCGCTATGTCAAGTTTAGCGTAGTTTAGTACTTAGGTATAGTAAGTACTTGTATGTAGGTATAGTAACGTGATTCTGAGACCAGGTCCAGGTTGAGCTGTTAAGTAGGCATAACTGAAGAATTTTTCTAGTAGTGAAAGAAACCACAGCGAATGTTTTCTTATGTTAGCACTTATTGAATAAACCTTATGAGTGCTTTATTGATTTCCATGTTATTCCACATCTTATGAAACCACAACAGTGCTCAAAGATCGAGACTCCAACGCATTACCTCATTTATCCAAAAGAGTTTTTATGATGATAAATAGTTTCATTAGCACCCAAGAGCTACCAAGGAATTCCCTGACAATTTTCTCTCTGTTGTTATTAAGTAAATTGTGTATAAACTACACACTTGTTGTTAGTGAGTGCACAGTTTCAAATGGGGAGTATTTGTTCATGATGGAGGCTTTCAGTGTGTACCTTTGATTCATTTGAAGTGCGTCCCTCAATTTGTGCGTCTCAGAGGACGTGGAATGGAATAAGGCGATCCATAAATCTGCCTCTGTAGAGGGTCTCTGAAGAGATGCTGCTAATTGTTTGACGACTGCAGCATGTTGCTCCAATTAATTCCCCAACAAGATTACACACTTTTAGGTGTACATTACGCTTACATTTGAAGAGAGAAAAAATTTGTCTAATAACAAGTTTGATGACAACAGTTGGATTTGCAGGTAACCTTTTTTTTTTAGGCAAGGCTTAGCAAAGAGTCAGTTCATACATACTACTTGTACTTGGTTGGACCAATGTCACTCCTTACTTTCTATCTGCTTCAAGCATTTTCTCACTTCTAGACAACAGAACAGTCCTACAGATAAGATTATGGTGCACAAGACACAGCCGTCACTATTTACCACCTCTGATGTTTGTTATCAGACCTTAGGTGGAGGTGTTGATCGGCCAATATGTCGAACTTCAGAGTCTGTTAAGATAAAGAGCAGGTCTCTGTAGACTATGTTAGGCAACAGCTATGCAATTGGCTTTGTATTTCAATAAAATAACCATACAGTAATACAGAAACTAAAGAAAAATTAAAAAAATTAGCTTTATCTGAGAAAACAAATGGCTACATCAAATTAAGCTGGTCTGACTGCCTAATCTTACTCTAAAACAATTAAAAGTAGCCTGATTGTTGTCAGTAGCCTTGTTACATGCTTTGCTCTACATCTCAAGGTTAATTCTGTTTTATTTCATATATAGCTGGGAACATGAATAAGGGTACACAATGAGAAGACATCCTTAAAAAGGGGCATGTCTTATGATTCTTGTGTAATACTGACTTTGTTACACCACAAAACGCACTGAGTACAAGAAACACCCAGCTTTGTACAAGCCTAGATTAAAAGCGACAATTAAATTAGAAGTATAAACTAAACTAATTTTTTAGGGGAAAAAACATACGCCATTAACAAATATCAACAGGCAAGCTTGTGTGCACACTACAGAAGACCTCACAGAAAACATTTGGGAAAATCATACAGTCTATAGCTGTCAGCTTTCAAGTGCCAGGTACTTTTGAGAACAATGTCAACATGCAGACAACGGTTGGTTTTAAAGACCAGGAAGTATGGTAAATAATGAGAACCACAGAAAGAGGCCTGCATCGAGAAAAATAGTTAACATTCAAAGAAATCCTCATTCAGCTTCGAGAGCTCTTGAACAGTGGTCGACCGATATGGGTTTTTTAATGGCCGATGCCGATATCTAGAGGGCAGGGTGGCCGATAAGCCGATAGATCACACAATTTAATATAGTAAATAACATAAACATAAAATTGCTAAAAATTAATAATACACTCTTATTTAGCACTATATTTACTCAATTTCAAACAAAACTTTAACTTTGTAAAAAAGAAAAGAAAAAATTATATTGTATTTTAAATGGTAGATAGCAGTTTCTTCTGATTTCTGATTAGTCATCAAATCTGAATCATTTATTTGCACATTAAGAAATTGTTAATATATTAGGAAGGAAATAACAGTACACATAGTAGTCCAGCAACCATGGATGGCATGTCCACGTTAGCAATCGCATTTTCTAAAAAATACAGAATCAAACCAATTGTACATACAGTACATAGAGATTAAGATATTTACTCATAGCACACGTTAAGTGCTTTTACCTTGAAGTCGCACCAGAGTCTATTTAGCAGACACGGGCCTCTTCTATTAAATGAATAGGGACAAATTAGAACGTCCAGCTGCAGCCAACGGATGTAGATAGGAAGTCCCGCCTTACAAGTTAAAGTGGCAATCACCTTTTAGATACAGACATCGCCTGTCAATCAACTTGAGAACGCGCATGCGCATTAGCTATAAAAGCTGGGAAAATTGAATTTTTTTTTCGTAAACTGAGGTAAAGCACCATTTATGATACCAGTGTTGTCAGATTTGAATGGTAATTTGAAATATGTTCTTTGATCATAATCTTGACACACTGTTTTGGAGATTCCAGTCTTTCCCCATTCAAGTAGATACGAGCTGCACTGTTATGAATGGAAATAGCCTCCCGAGAGTGTTCCAAAAATGGCCACCAGTGGACTGACTTGCTAGAAAGCCTTTGGTTGCACTCACACACTCGTGCGAATCCAGCGCGAGCAGCAATCTCCTGTAAGTTTAAACAGCCTGGATCGACTGCTTGGATTGTCTTCATGATTTGTGAAGAGGAACTTTTGATCCTGAAGTTTTGATTCTAGCTGATAGAATATGCGCTTCAGAGGAAGATATTAGATGAGCGTTCGACGGGAAGAAAACACTGGATTTTCATGAGGTTCGTGAATTACATCTGTTTAAACAAGATATCTGCATATTTGCAAATGGTATATAATAGAAGCTTTATTGATATTTGCCTTTTATCATTAGAAAAGAAAGTTAAAAGTGACAGGGAACTGCTGAGGAGAGACTTTTAGAATACATGCTTTAGAGGTAAATAAATGAGCACTTCACAGGATGCTGGATCTGCTCAAGTTATGTGAGGTTGGTTTATTACATCTGTTTAAACGAGATATGTGCATATTAGTAGACAGTATTCACTGGCGGCCAAAAGTTTGGAATAATGTACAGATTTAGCTGTTTTGGAAATTGGTACTTTAATTCACCAAAGTGGCATTCAACTGATCACAATTATAGTAAGGACATTACTGAGGTAAAAATCAGCACCATCACTATTTGATACCTTACCCTTGAGTAATCATGCTAAATTGCTAATTTGGTACTAGAAAAATCACTTGCCATTATATCAAACATAGTTGAAAGCTATTTGGTTCGTTAAATGAAGCTTAACATTGTCTTTGTGTTTGTTTTTGAGTTGCCACTGTATGCAATAGACTGGCATGTCTTAAGGTCAATATTAGGTCAAAAATGGCAAAAAAGAAACAGCTTTCTCTAGAAACTCATCAGTCAATCATTATTTTGAGGAATGAAGGCTATACAATGCTTGAAATTGCCAAAAAACTGAAGATTTCATACAAATGTGTACACTACAGTCTTCAAAGACAAAGGACAACTGGCTCTAACAAGGACAGAAAGAGATGTGGAAGATCAGATGTACAACTAAACAAGAGGATAAGTACATCAGAGTCTCTAGTTTGAGAAATAGATGCCTCACATGTCCTCAGCATCAGAGCCACTGAAGACACAGTGGACAAGTTTCGTTTTTGAAGCAAATGTGCCCCAAAACATACCAAAATTCGTGTATGTTTGTGCAAATCATTTTACACTGGACTTCTTTGTGAATGAGGGTCAATATAAAGCAGGATGGGATTTTCAACAAAAAAAATTGACTGTCAAGCATGGATCAGTACCATCTGTTTGTGTTCCAGCTTTATATCCTGAAGATGTAAGTGTCGCACTTTATATTTTGTGAATGTTTGCAAATCGCCTTTCCAAATGTGCTTGTTAGCTGATTCCACGGCTAATGCAGCTGAAGTTACCATTGTCTCTGATTGTATTCACGGAGACCAGAGTTATGTCGTTATAGCTTGTTTGCAAATGACATCATGTCACTGCGTTGCTGTGGTGTGAAATGCAGATGGAGGGCAGGAAGTGATTTTCTACATAAGAAGCACTATCACAAACTCAAAATACCTATGTTTTGCATCGTTTACGTTGCGACTTCTGCCGGAGTCTCTCCATCAGTGTCCGACTCTGGTTCATACATATATGGCTGAACTCCGGTATTTACGGTGTCAGTCATATTGGTTCTGATTTGTTGTTGCTATAGTACCGGAAGCACGAGCTGTGTTTCCTCTTCTGGAAAGGGGGCAGGGAGCAGCAGCTCATTTGCATTTAAAGAGACACACGAAAACAGCGTGTTTTTGATTCCAGCCAAAAAGAGGCATTTACAACATGGTATAATAAATGATCCGTGGGGTAATTTGAGCTGAAACTTCATAGTCACATTCTGGGGACACCTGACACTTATATTACATCTTGTAAAAAGGGGCATAATAGGTCTCCTTTAAGAAACAAATTGGCCAAAGGGGAAAATTTATCGGCCGATGCTGATAATTAAAAAGTCAGAATATAGGCCGATTTATCAGCCTTGCCGATATATCAGTCGACCACTACTCTTGAATGATAGATTTAATCAAAAAAACCCTAAATAAAAAGCAATAGGTCACAAAGTAAAAAAATAAAAAACATCCATTTGCTACCTGCATTAACAGCTGTCTAGATAAACAAAGTTTTACAAATTTCACTGGCGCCTATTCAAACTCTCTATATGAAAGCACATTTAGAATCTTAACTCACTGACATGCGACTTTCAAGTACTTTTGAGCACTTACTTTTCTTTTCAAAATGACCACACTGGATAGGCATTTCTAAAATGTCTTTAGAATGAAAGTCAGACCAAAATTATTAGGAAACAAGGGCAAAAATGCCTTTAACTTGCATTTCCAACCAAAAATGAGATAAGAGTTAAAATCTATTTCCTTCAGGAAATGTTTTATGAGATTCATGGACGTTACTTAAAGGGTCACAACACCCCCAGTTTCAGCACAGTTGAGCTCTCACCACATTTTTAAAAGATGCACTCAAAGTGGGCATGATCAGCAGCAGAGTGAGGGGAGAAGGGGGTGTGAACTCATCCAGTCACTCTGCTTTATTTTAATAATGCAGTTAACAGCATCAAAGATTCTCACAATTGCTCGTAACAGAATGCACAAATACATTATACACTGTTTTGTAAGCTCATAATACATTACTCACACTGGTAATTTATATCTGTAATTTAATACGCAAATAAATGCCAAGCCAATGCACTCTGTATCGAAAATATGTTACAGTTTTTTTTACACTTTAATAACTTTTGAGACTCATTCCAAGACGACGATTTACAAATATAAGTGCTTAGATCGGTTAACACACTTACAATAGGATGGATGGATACAAAAATTATATATTATATATTTATTTATTTTTATTTTTTTGGCGTTATGAGATCCAGCTTTTGATACTTAGGACCACTGAGGGACTCATACACAACTATTACATAAGGTGCAAAGTACAAATATTCGTTGATGCTCAAGAAGGCAAACACAGTACTATATGCATATTATACTTTATGTAAATACCTGTTATGTAGATTCTAAAGGGCAGTACTTAATAAAAAATAAAAAAAAAGATATTTTATCTCTTATATTTGTATAAATTATAAAAGGGGTGTGAAAACCTATGCGACAAAAGAGAATGTAAATTTGAGCATATATATTACACACCCGAATAGAGAGCTATCAGTTGTCTTTTCTTCAGCTTTCTATCTTGTTTCTGACCAGCAATCTAAATCAAGCAATTCTGTGATGTGGCAACTAAAATAGCCATTTGGCTCCTAAATGTTTCAGTTTAGGAACCAGTGGCTCCTTAGTCATTTTTTTTAGTCTGAAGCCCTGATCAAGTGAGTAGTACTATTATGTTTAAATACTGTAAAATTTAAATAATCTTTTTTTTTTTTTTTTTTTTTGCATTGCAGTAATGAGAACTGAGGTGGAAAATTAGCGTAATTGTCATGAAAATAATGTCACAATGTACAAAACCGTAATGGCCCAAAAATTAGATGTAATTTTCTAAATGCAAAACATTATTTACATTTTTTTATTCTTGATAAAACAAGTAAAATAGGAGCAGGACATTTTCTGGACAGGATTCGTGAGGTTATGTGGGCTTGGGCACAAAATACACACCTTGTTTTTTGTTAATCAGAAACCCTCCCAATGATGACGGATTATGCATAATTCACATTTTAACATTTTGAAGTCACCTTCAGTTTACATAGTAATAAATATATTTACTGCCAAACTCTTAAAAGAATAGTCTGGTTTCAATACCAATTAAGCTCAGATGACAGTATTTGTGACAATGATGATTACAACAAAAAATAACTTCGACTTGCCCCTCCTTTTCTTAAAAAAAAAAAAAAAAAAAAAAAAGCAAAAATCGAGGTTCCAGTCAGGCACTTACAATGGAAGTGAATGGGGCCAATACGTAAACGTTAAAATACTCACTGTTTCAAAAGTATAGCCACAAGACATAAACGATATGCGTGGTAACGTGATTTTAATGTGATAAAAATCTCTGACTAACCTTTTCTGTGTAAAGTTTTATCCAATTGTACAACTTTGACGATGTAACGCCATAAACTCTAACAATGCTTTAAACAACTTAACAGCTCAAATAATACACAAGTTTAACAGGAGAATTAATATAAGTGCTTTTATAAAATTATAAGCTTCACATTTCTGCCTTTAAACAATACAAAAATTGGCCCCATTCACTTCCATTGTGCCTTACCATAATCTTTTATTTATTTATTTTTTTGCAATATTTTGCAATATTATGCCACAATTGCTGTTGATTTAGCTTAACTTGTACTGAACCCAAGAATATCTCTGCTAAGGACCCTAACATAATTTGCAACTTAGTCTAAAAATGCAAATTCCTCAACAGATGGCATCTTGTTTATTTCAGCTAATTTTAATTGTTTGTTAAAACCTGTTAGAAAACAGCAAAACTTTGTGGGATTTTATAATGCAAATAAGAGCTTTCATGGCATGCTGTATATATAGAAACCCCTAGGATAAGCAGTCACCCATAAAAACAAAAAACAAAGAAAGTATACCTGTATTTCCTCATAGGCCTCGTCAACGGTGGTAACTTGGTGCTGTTCGTGTAAGGCGGGTTCATCACAGAAGAAGCACACCAAGCTCTTGTCACTTAGGCAGAAGAGCTTGACCTTTTCATGGTCCTTGCAAGGGTACAAGTTTCTCTGGGCATTGAGGATGGCGTCCAGAGGGAATGCGGCGTACCTCTCCACGATGTTGGAGAGCTTCAGGCTCGGGGACAGCAGCGGATCCGTGAAGGTCCTCCTGCACTCGGGGCAGTCTCGTATCCCGTGATGCTCCTGCCTGCTCCAGTGCTCAGTGATACACTTACGACAGAAGTAGTGCTCGCAGCCGAAACTGACCGGGTCTTGATAAATGCTCAGACAAATGGAACACAAGAGCTCATCCTTCAGACAGCAAGCCATTTGAATCTATGGAGGGGTCGGATCATGCACTCTGAAAAAAGTATGATGCACAAACACTGATTTGGAATGGGCTTTTCAATCAAAACTGTGCTTTGTGAGGGTTGAAAATGCTTCCTTTGACTAATTCGGGAAGTGTTCTGGAAAAGAAGACCATAAACAGAGAAAATATGTTAGCACACTGAAAAATGCATTTCAAATTTGAAAGAGATACCTCATGCAAAATGAAAAATCTGTCATTGTTTAGTCACCCTCCTGCTGTTCCAAACCTGTATGACTTTCTTTTCTCCATGGAACACAAAAGTAATCATTAGGCAGAGTGTTAGCCACATGAAGTTTCATTTTTGGGTGAACTATCCCTTTAATATAGATTTCTCACTAAACAGAGCAGAAAAAGTGAAAGTATCCCACCATATTCACCAGTTTAACTGTATAAAGAATTAGAGACATGGACTTTGCACTAGAGAATGATACATTGTTGAGTAAACACAGATAAGAGTGAAAACAGCCATTGATTGAAAGCTTACAAGAGAATCTGAAATTCTGATCTCCCCCTTAATTAAAAGACATTAATCTAGAAAACGTATTTTAATCCAAATGTAATCGTAGATTTTCACAGGGTTCAAAGAGACCCTTTCAATTTATCACTTTAAAGACTACATTTTCACTCAAAAAAATATATTCCCTCCCTAACAAAAAACATAAACCAGGTTTTTTTCAATGTTGGGTGTAATGCATTACTAAGTAATTAATTACTGTAATTAAATTACTTTTTCATTGAAAAAATTAAAGGGATTACTCTAGATTTTTCAGTAATTTAGTTACAGTTACTTCTGATGTAATTGTGTTAAATAATGTATAGACTCTAGAACAATTCTATATAAAACAATAGTGAATTTAAAATCGAAATTTAATGTCTAATGTTAAAATGTATGTTTTCTAATTTAACGCTGCCCCCTTAAATTCTTTGGCCAGTTCATGAAAATTGTATTTTATATGATTTATTTGAAAGAATTAAAAGGTCGAGGTTGAGAAGTCTTTTAGAAAGTAATTAGTAATATGTAATGCAGTTACTTTTCAGACAGAGTAATTAGTACAGTAATGTAATTACACTGTAGAAGATGTAATTAGTAATTAATTACTTTTTAGAGTAACTTACCCAACACTAGTTGTTTTACAATATCGGCTGTCACTCAGTCACCATTTCAATGGTACCTATTCGGATCCATTTATAGGAAGAAAATATATATATATATATATATATATATATATATAAGAATTGAATAACTTGAAATTATTCTAAATGATATTACATGAATATTTAAAAGTCCTTAGTCTCGAAATATTGGTTATTTTGAACAGAATCATCGGTATAAAAATCAGAAAGCACCATGACAATCGCACAAAAGTTATGACTGGCACTGCTTTGTGTCAGCCACAACAACAACAGCTTTAAACCATCTTTTCTGCATTTTTCAACATTATTTTCCTAATGTTTATCAAAACCAGCTGCTAAATAATTAGCCAGCTAGCTGAATGTGTAAACAGATTTTCACCTTATTCGCTTACCGTAAACGGTCCTGACTCGTTACAGACTGAAAACATCCGCTTGTCACATAATTAGAATAGAAGGTTGTTGTTTTAATTGGACATTTTTAATCACCTCAGATTCTTTGACACTGAGACAACGGACCGCACGCGCAGCTCCTCGCACTCCCAATGCTCGAGACTCAATCCAGCGGAGCACAGCAACGGAGCGCACCAACTTCACACATGAAACCCTTCACAGGGGTGATACACAAAACAGGATAAAGCAACGGACACTTTACAGCATGTGCTATTTAGACGTTACGCCACATATATATTGTTTATGTGTGTGTGTTTTTTTAATCTAGTTGGATTTGTGGAGGATATGTAAAGGATGTTTAACACGGACGAAGGCTGACTCCCCCTGCTGTCGTAATGGTACAGCTCCGGATTCCTCATTATAAACAGAAATGAGCAGATGATCATACTAATTGCAGGTCGAACAAGGACATACGTTTGTTTTTATAGGAATAGCTGAGAATACTATTGCATTATTTAAATGAAGGAAAATTGAGCCAAATCAAATACATACATAAAAAATGGTCAGAATTATAACATCATAGAAAAGAGTTGGTTTACGTTTATTCCGCAAAACAAATGTTTTAATTTTTTGGCTTTTTGTGTGCAAACAAGGAAATTCGTCAACAGAAACTGGCAAAAGTGTATTGTGATTCTACTTAATAAAATTATTATTATAATTATTACTAAAATAAAACATGAAATATCATCATTAGTCATACATAATATATTTAGTAAGGTTTATTCTTAAACAATCTGGTAATGGAACAGGAGAAAATATCCTTCTATGTTCTATGAAAACACTTACAAAACATACCATGGATGGTATATTGTTTTTCGGCCTGTACCGTAGTAATACCATGGAAATGTATTTAGTTATTTTACTAACTGGAGGATCATTTTAATACCATGGTACATGAATATGATAATCATTCAGTGCCATTGTATGGGATTACTTTTGTGCCAATTGTTTTGAATGTAACTTTTCGAAAAACAAATAAAAATATGAACTGAGAATTAATTAAAGCAAACGGAAACTGAAAAAAAAAAAAAAAATAAAAAATTTACACTTAGTCTTCAAATAAACTTTGTTAATGAAATTCTCTGCTTGAGTTCACTGATCAGGATTTACGAATGCGCTGCTCGTGTTTGCAGTCACGCTTCCAAAGTTTCATTTGCAGTTCTGACACGAAACTTGTGTGTGGGCGGGGCTAATATATATATATATATATATATATATATATATATATATATATATATATATATATATATATATATATATATTAGCCCCGCCCACATATATATATATATATATATATATATATATATATATATATATATATATATATATATATATATTAGCCCCGCCCACATATATATATATATATATATATATATATATATATATATATATATATATATATATATATATAATATAAGGGATGGTGATTAGGAAGTGAGGGACAGGTGTGCAGGTAGGTGGTGAGATCAGGTGATGCAGGGAGAAGGAAAACTGGGGCTACTGCATGGTAGAGGAGAGTGGCATGATCTGAAATGACAGAGTTAATGGCATGAAGAGAGGGGGTATATGGAATGATGGACAAGGTGATGAAATGACTATCTGGTCCTGGACATCGTGACATTACTAATTTCATGACTTAAAAGTCTATGCTTATGCAAATTAAAGCAGAAGGTAATTTGAGTCAGCTGCGTGATGGTGAGAGGCAGTGGAACATGCTTTTACACCAATGAAAGTTGGTGTACAGATGCAACAACGTTAAAGAAGATGTGCTGTCCTAATTTGGAAGCGCTCTATTAACTGTAAGCCTTTCTACTCGCCGCGGGAGTTTTCCTCGTTTATTCTGGTGTGTATATCGTGCCAAATGCGTGTTTGAATGCCACGCTGCAACGGCTGACTGATCAAATCACAGACACAGAACAGCAATACCCGGACTCAGTTGTTATTATTCTTGGGCATTTTAACAAAGCAAATCTCACACGTGAACTGCCCAAATACAAACAGCACTTTACATACCCAACCCGAGACAGAAATATACTGGATCATTGCTACACAACAATAAAGGATGCATATCGCTCTGTACCTAGAGCAGTTTTGGGACTATCTGATCACTGTCTGGTTCATCTTCTTCTAACCTACAGACAGAAATTAAAATGCTAAGCCTGTATTAAGGACTGTAAAGAGATGGACCAACGAAGCAGAGCTGGAACTACAAGCCTCTTTGACGGCACTGATTGGAGTGTTTTTGAGGCTGCAGCCACAGACCTGGATGAGCTTACAGATGCTGTTACATCATATATCGGTTTCTGTGAGGATATGGGCATTCCTACTAGGACTTATTTAACATTTAACAATGACAAACCATGGTTTACAGCGGAACTCAGGCAGCTTCATCAGGCCAAAGAGGATGCTTACAGTGTTGGGGATAAAGTCTTGTACAATCAGGCCAGGAACACACTGAATAAGGGAATCAGAGTGGCTAAAAGAAGATACTCTGTGAAGCTGAAAAACAAGTTTTCAGCTAACGACCCTACATTAGTGTGGAGTGGCATGAAACAACTTACGAACTACAGGACTCCTACCCCCAACCCTGTGGTGGACCAACAACTGGCTGACGACCTGAATGTGTTCTACTATAGATTTGAAAGGCCCAATCTCACACCCCACACCCACTCAGACCTTCACTTCACACAAACACCAACACATCCTGCAACCCCCCTCCTCCCTCCTCCTGCTACTCAACCTGCACTTAAGATCTGTGAAGATGATGTGAGCCGCGTCTTTCAGAAACAAAAGACGAGGAAAGCTTCGGGCCCAGATGGCATTTCACCTGCATGTCTTAGATCCTGTGCTAACCAGCTGGTCCCCATCTTCACACAGATCTTCAATATATCACTGGAGCAGTGTGAAGTCCCATGCTGCTTCAAACGTTCCACTATCATCCTCATCCCAGAGAAACCAAAAATCACAGGACTTAATGACTACAGATCTGTCGCCCTGACATCTGTGGTCATGAAGTCATTTGAGAGACTGGTGTTGGCCCACCTTTAGGACATCACTGGACCCTTTCTAGATCCCCTTCAATTTGCTTATCGAGCAAACAGGTCTGTGGATGATGCAGTCAACATCATATCCTGCAACATCTGGACAGACCAGGGACATATGCAAGGATCCTTTTTGTGGACTTCAGTTCGGCTTTCAACACCATCATCCCAGCTATTCTCCGGACTAAATTACACCAACTCTCTGTTCCCACGTCTATCTGTCAGTGGATTACCAGCTTTCTGACAGACAGGCAGCAGCTTGTGAGACAGGGGAAATTCACTTCCAGCACCTGTACAATCAGCACTGGTGCCCCCCAGGGATGTGTGCTCTCCCCACTACTCTTCTCCCTCTACACCAATGACTGCATCACCAAGGACCCCTCTGTCAAGCACCTGAAGTTTGCAGATGACACCACTGTTATCAGCCTCATCCAAGATGACGATTGTAACAGCTCTAACTGTTACCTTAGAGGTTATGTTTTTCCACGCCTTTAGGGGGCGCTAACCATCTTCATAGATGAGTATTTAGCCAGGTACTATACCTGAAGAAGCAGGCAAGCATTTGGATAGAGGAAGCACTGGCTTCCTTGTGCTGTTTCAACTTTCTTTCTGAGGTCCTGTGATTGAGGAATTTGTTTCCTTTTGGTCAATCAATGGACCTTTTATTCCTGTGCTTTCTTTCATGTGAGGAATATAGTAATTGCCTGCTTTGTTGTTTGTTGCTGGACTTATGAACGCTTGGGACATTTTACATGAGTACAAAGAGGTGGTGGAGTTTACATGTGGAAGACAGGAGGTCTCTTTTCTTTTCACCAAGATTGGCTTGTTTAGGTCAACACTGGATTACCACTAATTGAACTTTGCTTTCTGAAAGTGCTGATTTTTGCATGGACATCATAATTTCAACCATTGCCAAACATTGTCGGCTTCAACTTCAGCTAAGTTTTTACCATTCTCTTTTCTGGTTCAGATCACTCAACACTGAACATTTCTTGATTATTTCTGGATTATTTTGGTAATTTGATTTCATAATTTCTACTTTGTTTATTTTTTGTGTGCTATGTAAATGATTGTGATGATTGGGCTGTTGAATATAATATACATGCAATTCACTGCAAATTTTGGGTCTGTTACTTCATGTACATTGTTGGGTAAAACAAAGGAAATTAACATTCATCTTTTAATAATACCTAAAATAGTATTAAGCCTTTCCGTCCTTACTCTGATATATAAGTTAAGCCTAAAAAAGGGTAGTGGTTATACGATGAGTCTGCATACAGAAGGGAGGTTAATAATATATATATATATATATATATATACTTTTTCCTTTTCAATATTTATCTATTTTTTATTCAATTTTAATTATTTTTTAAAAGTCTTGTTGCTGTTTTTGTATTGTTGTGTACTGGAAGCTCCTGTCACCAAGACAAATTCCTTGAATGTGTAACAATACTTGGCAATAAAGCTCATTCTGATTCTGATATATATTATAATGATGACGATTGATATTCTATAATAATGCTGCATGATGCATGTATAGTGTGTTGTATGTTCTTCTCATGCATTCTTGTAAGTTTTTCTTCTGTTTTTAACAGGTTGGGACCAACATGGTTGAATACTTGAGAGAGGCTGAGATCGCTAAACCCTTCCCCTTTGTCCTTGGCCTCAGAGACAACAGTCAGTGCAATCAAGCCTTTGTTGTTGTTGGCAGACAGGCACTATAGCAAAACACTCTCCTTGGTGCTGTGGAAACATGCTTTAAACTTTTATATATTTTGGACATTCATTTCCCAAAGCAGTGTGCACCAGTGTGGGAGTTTCTGCAGACAGTTGTCTACAAACTCCCAGGAACAGAATCCCCTTCAATAAGACTGCTGCGTAGTTATTTGTCATGCTAAGCAGTACTGGAACTACAACATTTGTTATGTTAGTTTGTATGAAGAAGAAAGTTGTCAAACCTACCTTAATAACTTTTTTAGCTGTCTGATGCTCCACTATCTTCACCAGCTGGTTTTAGACTTAAATTTGACCAAGCTGATAATGCATTTTTATGTGTGTAGCACTGTGTTCTTGTGCAACTTTGTTTACCTTATTGTAGTAATGTTAATGTACTTTTGAAACAAAGCTATTAATGTAATGTTTTTTTTAAGATTTGTGAACAGAAATTTGATGAATTGAGATGGTTATATGCTGTTTTATTGTTCATTGAGAATGAAAATATAATTATATGCTTTCTCTATGAAATACGCTTTCTATTTTTTGTCTGTATATAGTTACAATAATGGAAGGTAGTAAAATATGAAACTATGACATACTCCGCAGTAATGCAAAGTAAACCTGAGTTTTTATAAATTCACAAAAACTGCAGAATACTGATATGGTCCTTTCAAACCCGTCATACACAGCTTGAAACACATTACCTATACACTGGGTTGTTGCAACCCAGCAAAAGATTATCACTACCCTTAAGATGGGTTAGACAATCAACCCATAGAGTTGGGTTGGTTTAACAACTCAACATGTTTGGTCGAAATAACCCACGGTTAGGTTTGTCCATATTTTATCCAGCTGTTGGTTGCAAAACAACCCAAACTAGGTTATTTTCAACCCATAATTTTTTAGTGTACAGATAACCTACAAAAACAAGCGCTTAAATATATCACTAAACACTAATTAATTATGAAGCCGCTAACAGATTCTCACACTTTTACATGCAATAGGGATGGGCAAATCGATCCTAAAGTATCGATACTTCCAGTACTAATGTTGTATCAGAAATATTGATCCTCACACAAAAATATAGATTCTTTTAAACTAGGGATATTATTTGGTTACCATGAACATGAACAATAATCATAAGCTTAAAAGTGAAATAAAAGGATTAGGCTATATTAGAAAATTATTGTGCAGGATGGGAACTATTTCTTCTTTCGCTCATCTTAACATTCATGCTGAAAGACACAGGCTGTCGCTGTGTCTCGTTTGGAAGGATGCGTTCTCGGCCGCATACGTCATCGAGGCTGTCTCGTTTCAGAAGAGCGAGTAGGACACTTCGAATGTGACCTTCTTTCACAGGAATTTGGAGGATGCATGAGGTGTATTCTTCGTGGGCACTCACAACCCACAATTCTTTGTTTCAACGGAAATGTCTAAAAAAAATAAAATGACGCCAATTTGCCCGTAAATATGATGTTCAAACGCAAGTAATGTTAATTCAGAAGTTGAAGTACCTCAGTAGATGGATGCAGAGTATATAATATGTATAATTATATTAATATATAATTAAAATAAAGTATTAGACTAAAATTACACCTGTAAAATCTATTTTCTTTTCTCTCTACATCATTATAACTCTCCTAAAATGTACCTCATGCATTCCCTTCCAGAGGGACTTTGTTACCGTCTCACTCAAAGCGCTCGCGCTTGTTAAAGAGTAGTGTGCTGTCATAGCAACCATGTTCCGTTTCCGTTTGTCCTAAATAGGCCGTCTAGTTTAAACAAGACTTGTTTAAAGAAGGACACTATACTGCAGATGGCATGAGGGTGAGTAAATGAGAAGGGAATGTTCATTTTTGGGTGAATTGCTTCCATAGGGTCATGACAAATACTAAGAAATTCGAAAATTCATATACATTTTTCAGTTCAACTTTTCACTCAAATTGTTATGGTGATAATGTAATTTATAATTATTTTTAAATTAAACTATAAAAAAATAAATAAAAAAATGCAAATGAATACATTTGGTCTCTGACTTTTAGACCCCATTGTAGATATTCTACAGATGTTTTTCAATTGTTCAAAAATGTGCAGATTTTTTTTTTTTTACATCTACATAAATGAATCTTTTGCTGATTAATGCATACATATATCATTAATATATTTTTTTGTTTGGTTGTTTTTTTTTTTTTTTTTTTTACTTTCTAATTGTTCCTGGAATTTTCATTTTGGTTGAGTGCAACATAGTATCACCTGAAAGCATTGTGCAGGTTAGCAGAGCAAGGTGACCCTTGTGGAAATATTTCTCAGCAATGTTGCTTAAAATGACCTGATGCATCACAAGTTGACTGCAAAACAGAATTATTGTCTCCAAATATGTCCATGGCAGTGCTTTCAAATTTACTCATGCACCCACACTTCCCGTTACTGACCTCACATCTCACTTCAGAGGCTGACCGTAACCCTCAGCCTAGAGTTATTCTGGTGCTCATGGTTTGACTTTTGCCAAGACAATTTAAACACAACAGGAAACTGACAGCACTTACTGTCACAAATACCATTTTACTACACTCAAAGGAAATAAGGATGCCTTGCGCACCTTTACCAACTTTACAGGAAAAGCATATAGAGTGCTGATTCATAAATTTCTTGTGGTTGTCAGACACATTCATTTAGTGGCAGGTCTTAGTTAAGCTATAGTTTCGGTGTGTTATCCTGTGGTTGATGTTTATTGTATCGTCTAGATGCACCTCATAGTTGCAGCACAATCAATATTTAAAGTGCAACACATGAAACCATGTAATGTGATCCAATCAGAATTCATTCATAGCTTGCATAGATTGCATTGGTGAAACAGCATGATTTTAGGTTAGTGGGTAGGCTGCTGGTTTTCACAATTCCATTGCATACTTTAATAAGATGTCTATTGATCTAAGGATTTCCTGTCAGTGTACATGTTTACAAGAGCAAACAAGCCATTTCCCACAAATCAAAAGCAATCTCTCGACTTTTTGCTTACTCATAGTTATAACACCTGTAACGCTTTTCTTTTTACACTTTGCTAGGGTTTCACAACAGGGATGGATCAGAAAGGAGAAGCAACGTCTTACTCAAATGAGTCACTGTCAAGTGTCAATGTGTATGGATGGGTGAATCTCATGAAAACATGTCCAGGTCATGTTTACACCCCCCAATCAGAAGCTATTTGACTTATTGCCTAAAGGCTTGACATAATTTTCTGGAATATTCCAAGCTGCTTAAAGGCACAGTTAAATTAGTGTATGTAAACTTCTGACCCACTGGAATTGTGATAGAGTCAATTAAAAGTGAAACAGTCTGTCTGTAAACAATTGTTGGAAAAATTACTCATGCACAAAGTAGATCTCGCTAAAACTGTAGTTTGTTAATATTAAATCTGTGGAGTGGTTAAAAAAGTGAGTTTGAATGACTTCAACCTAAGTGAATGTAAACTTATGACTTCAACTATATATATATATATATATATATATATATATATATACAGTATATATATATCAGAGAGCTTTTGGATACCCATTTTTACATCCTCTATTCTACATTAAAAAAATGAAGTGATTATTCGGTATGCAATAAATGGAAACCAAGTTTCCTGAACCAATCCCACAACAAACAGTCTGTGGGTTGCTAAAGACTTTGTTCCACACTTAGAAAAGAAAGCAGCCCGCTCTACAGTTCAAATGAGCAGTGCACTATTGATGTGGAAGTACAGCAACCATCAAAACACTCTTGGAGGCCATAATCAATATTTAATCAGCTGCTAAAGAGATGCTTTTCTCTGATTCCTTAAGTCCGTTAACACCTGTATTGATCCATTGCTGGAGGCTGTCCTCCGGGCTTCTGCCAGTTCACACAGCCTCACATTAAAGATGCTTTCATTCTAAACTGCTTTTTGTGCTGGTGGTCTACCAACAGCAGCTATATATAAAAGATGTGCTTTTAAGAAAAGCCAATTTGGCCTCAACTACTGTAGTATCCACAGTTATAAGTTTACGACATATATTATAATATATTAAGGTCGGGATAGAACTTATAAAATGGCATTGCCAGGGCATTGCTATGCTGTTGTTAAGGTGATCAGGGTGGTTGCATCACAAACAATAAAAAAAAGATTTTAGACAAACAATTGTGAATAATGTTTTTTATATATGTATATTACAAAATTGTACAATAAAACTATTTATTTACAAGTGGTACAACATTTGATTTAAAATATAATATATATAAAATATAATAACTTTATAATCTATCAATCCAAAGTAGCCTATTCTGTATGTTAACTCTTCATTCCAATATTAAAGGGATAGTTCACCCAAAAATGAAAATTCTCCAGACCAAAATATAACTCCTTTTTCACAATTAATCTTGATATTAGCAGGCTCCTTCGCGATCATGATTTCAAGCTTGATTACACTATAATGAAGCGCTCTGTGCATGTGTCAAGTACTGGTAAGTGTAACGGAGCTTGAAATCATGACTGTGTCTAGTGACTGCAATTGTAAAATGAACAGGGAAAGAGGAGTTACAGTTTGGTCTGTTCTCACCCAAACGATTGGATCGCTTCAGAAGACATGGATTAAACCACTGGATTACGTTTATGCTGAATTTATATGCTTTTTGGAGTTTAAAAGTTTTGGTCACCTTTCACTTGCATTGTATGGACCTACAGAGCTGAGATATTCTCTGCATATAAATATTCACTTTGTTTGTGTTCAGCAGAAGAAAGAAAGTCATACACAACTGGGATGGCATGAGGGTGAGTAAATGATGAGAGAATTTTTCATTTTTGGGTGAACTATTGGTGCACAAAACCCATATGACTTTCTTTCATGGCACACAAAAGGAGATGTATGTTAGGCAGTATGTCAGTCTCAGTCATCATTTACTTTCATTGCATCTTGTCTCTGTATAGTTTAAACGAATGATGACTAAGGCAGTCATTCTGTGTAACATCTCCTTTTGTGGTCGATGGAAGAAAGTAAGTTTAACAGGTTTGGAACAACATAAGGGTGAGTAAATGATAACATAATTTTCATGTTTGGATGAACTATCCCTTTACTACAGTTTTGTGTAACCGTGTGATGGAACATAAGGCTCTTGTTCAAATAAAACCTTGAAAAGTTCCAGCAAGCCTACTAATTTCTGATACATTTCTCACTTGCTTCGTAATACATCTCAGAATACATACATTTTGTCTCCATGTTAGTATGGGGAAAACAGTATGACTGTAGAACAGCTTTGGAAGCACAGAAAATATTAACCACTGGGTGGCGCAAGCTTCATATATCAGACAGTGCAACAAAACTGCTGTACAAAACTGTACATCATCATTCATTTAGTCTCATGATGAGGGAGCAAGCCTATGTATTTTCTATAACCAACAATGAAACACATGTATATTATGAGACTTGACTGAATGTGTGTTTCTCATTATTATAAAAACCTTTTGATTTAAAGGCTTGTGTTTAAATGCTTGAAATTAGTTTTGTAGACCATTTTTAGTTTTGTAGTCCATTGTGTACATTTCTTTACAAAACTATATTTTTTTAATGTATTTTTACTTTTTTGTCACTACATAATTACCATATGTTCATTTGTGTTCATAGTTTTGATGACTTCACTATTATTCTAAAAATAATAGTATAATAATTGTGCATGTTATAGGTCAAAATGTCAAAGAGCATTACTGAACAGAGAAAGTAAACATAAAACTTTATACCGAAGAAAGGTCACAGATATAAAAATTAGAACATAAGCAGTAACGTCATCAGTTAATGTATCAGCATTCATTTTGAAATGGTCTTCACTGCATGTCCACGGTTCAAGCTGTGGTTTTGCCCACGGATGTGTAATATATCTGGAGAAAGTTAGCCGTTTGCGATCATCTCAATGGTACCAGAGACTGTTAGAATGAGACGAGACACTGGAATACTGACGAATGGTACAAACCAGCTTTCGTTGAGAACGCGCATGTGCAATGGCTGGACCAGTAGCATTAAAATAGCGTTTTTTATAGCGTGATCTGAGCTAAAAAAGCGAGATGTATGGTACAATTGTTGTCATATTTTATTGCTGATAAAAAAAAAAAAATTTAATCGTAATCTTGACCAATCATTTTGGAGATTTCAGTCTTTCCTCATCAAAGCAGATTGGAGCTATACTTGTTTCCATAGAAAATAACGTCCCAAAGCGACTCGTACGCATTACGTACATGGCTGCCGAACAGGACTTTAACTGCACCTTCTCTGCTTACTTCCCCTGACGAAACTGATCAATCAGAAATTGTTTAGATTGTTTTTCCCGTTGGTGCTGTTGTTGTGAATGTAATATAACAGAACTACACAGTATGTTTTTATTTGTTCATAAATGTTCAAGTTCTATACAACACCTGCAGTGTTCGCTGCCCCTTTTTGGAGCTGGCCCGACCCCCTTCTGGAGTTAACCACCTTCTTTTGAAGATTCCGCCCAATTTTGAGATCTTCGTTCTGCAGCTAAACCTACTTGCACAGTTCTGGCTCTATTTTTTTGTAGCCATACAATACCTTAGCCATAAATGCCATGTGGCAAATCAGTCTGGAGCCGTAGTAAAACGATGTCCTCAAAATGCTGATTGGCTGATGGTGCACTAAAAACCGCACAGTCCCAAGCCACTCACTAGTGACTATCTTGAGCTGTGACGTCAAAGGCAGGAAACAGGTTAAAATCGAAGACTATCTTATGCTTCTGCTGGCGAAACATTTATTATAATATAATAAAATATTTGTGATCTTGTCAGAATACACAACTACTTTTGAATGACCATCAATAGAGAAACGCAAAATGGCGCGAACTGCATCAGCAAAACAGCCAGACCCTTTGGTTTTGATGGGCTATGACATAAATTATAGGCTTTCAACTTTTTTAAAAAGTGGCGAGCCCTTCGATATGTCGGGCCCCAGCTGTCTGTTTCAATAGGAATTACATCAACACAGAAAGGGACACTGCAAGTCAAACCATTTCAATAAACATCTCTTTTGCCCTTGCTCTCAGTTAATGACACATACTGTAATCAAACAAGCTTCAATTACTCCAGTCTGAGAACACATGGTTTGCTCTCTTAAAGGCTATTGAATAAGAGACAAGCCATTCGTCCCGCCCCAACTTCCTGTTTCATTAGGAAATACGTCAACACAGAAAAGAAAACTGTGTTCATCAAACCATTTTAAGGGGTCTTTAACACAATAAACATCTCTTTTGTTCTTGCTCTTTCGATTAATTAAGCAAGCTTGGAATCCACCATTCCGAACACACATGAGCCGCTCTCCTGCACCGACTGCAGGGCTTCTTTGCCATCTTCTTGCTGGCAGGAGATGCAGACCTCCTCTTGAGATAGTCGCACTGGAGCTTCAGCTTTGGGTATCAGTGTAGCAGGACTGAGTGGTATGGAACAGCAAGTCGGGGTCATTTGACAGTTAAATGTGGCCGTGATACTCAGATTGACTAAGGGACTGGATACGGATGGTTGCTCTGGTAGAGTCTCCTCCTGGCTGGCACCTTCTAACCAGTCATTGCTGCTGTGGCTCTGGTTTGAGTCTGGCTGGCTCTGGCTGTCTAATGATGTCACGGAGGGCTCTTTCTGGCACCCATCAACGGGTAATAAAAACTGACAATCAGGTCTGCAGTTTGCCAAGGAACCCTGCTCTTGCTGGAGAGAGCAAGAGATGAGAAAGAGATAAAATAAGAAACAAAAGGATATCAAGCGAATATGTTGGATTATTGTTGCTTTTGGATATGTCTGGAATAGCATACAACCATACTACTCTACTTTGCTTGTAGTACAGTATAAACACTGTGCACGGTAGACAAATTTGCCAAAATGTGCAGTATAAAGCCAGAAAACACTTCGGGGAGATTCACTAAGAATGAACTGCATCCGGTAGAAGCGCTGTTTATTTGCACACGCTGTATGCACAAATTTAGTGCCCGATTCACTAATGGAATTATGCAGATTGGGCGACGGCACAAACGCGCCTGTGCTGAACACACTTTGCATGCCGCAATTCTGATTTTGCAGAGGATGCAGCTAGCGATGCACCGATACCACTTTTTCTCTGCCGTTCTAAATGCATATAAGTGAACCAAACTATTGAGCATCTACATCTGAGATGTTGTTCTGGACGTGAGTAGCACTCAAATATTGCGCACGGCGTGAAGGCTAAAAATAGCTGCGTGTGTGTCAACAGAGCAGTGTCATTCAATAACGCGCTGGAGCTGCACGTGCATTTTATATATTTACTTATTAAACACAGCATTTTGTGATTCACAGAGCTATCACACGTCTTCAAGTGGTTTTGAATAAAATGCACGAGTCATATGAACTACTTCAATGGTGTTTTTATGGTTCTTTTATGTCATTTTTGGAGCTTGATAGTAACGAACATGACTAACACACAGTATCGGATTCGGATCGGGCTCGTCGGACCGATACCCGATCCGTTTAAAAACGTCAGTATCGGAGCCGATACCGATCCAGGTATTGAATCGTTGAATCCCTAGATGCAGCAGACCACTGCGATCTGGCACTCTCTGTCAGCACTGTACAGCATCACACTACCACTGTGATCCAGACACCTGAATCATCTCTTTAACAACTGCGCATTGGGATATATACCAGGTTTAAGACAGCATGATCTTATGAAAATTACGGGACTGTGGCAACATTTTTGCAAAAGAAATTGCATGCTTCATTACACGTTTCACTGCAGTTTCCCAGCTAAATGTCCAGTGGGAGGCGCCAAAAGCGAGTGAAATGGTGTCGTAATCAGACAAGGTTTTTAAGGTGAATGTTAGAAGGAGGTTTCAAAGAGTAAAACATACCTCTCTAACCTAAAACTTTAACCTAAACCTAACCAGTAGTGTTCTAAAAGCAAACTCGTCATGAAAAGTAAATTTTCTGAAGCAACCACGTCATTTCCTGTCACTTCAATGACACTTTCGGCTAATGTGTCAGCTTATGTGCTTGGCTGGGCTCGAGCTTCAGTCTTCTGAGTCTAAAGTCCAGCACTCTTATCAAGTTAGCTACCGCACAAGCTAATCACTTTGGAATAAGTGTTTAAATGTAGGTCTGTAATACAAGCATTAATATGTAGAGTTTTTCAAAAGATGGGTTAGAGTAAAAGTGTTTTGATATCATAACATAGCAGTGTGTGAGTAATAGAGCGAAAAACAAAGTGTTTCTAAAGTTATAATCAGCTGTTGTACTCGTGATTTGTGTAGAATTACTACTGCCATGAGCAACAGAAAATGTATGCAAACATCTCTTTTAAATAGGGATGTCCTGATACCATTGTTTTGAGAACAAGTACGAATACCGTTACTTTTTTTTTTGGTACTCGCCAATACCGAGTCCGATACCTGTTTTTTGGTTTTCTTTTTTCTGAACTCCATATCAACAGTTTATTTAAATTTTACCATCAAAATGTTGTTTAAATAAACACATTCATGAAAACTTTAATCACATGAAAGTATAACCATTAATTTCCAACATGGTATTGTATTGTTTTTATCAAATGAGGTGCTTTTATACAGAACCCCACAGCACAATCCTTAATACAACATTTTTGTCAAATATAGTGCTGCATAACATTGAATATAATGCAATTACTATTGATGTATTATTATTAGTAGTAGTAGTATTACAATGAATATTGCACACAATAGTAGTGATCTATTTCTGTAGTACTTTTTATTTTGGCAGAGCTTTTATTTTGAAGTGTTTCTGGGTCGTTATGACCAAGGAGCTCTGACGTAATGACGGCAGCTTCCCATTCCAGAAAAGCCAATCACTACGTAACTCAGAGTGATTATTAAACCGCAAAAGGCTGCTATTTAATTAAATAAACATCTGTATGTAGTCTGTATATGACTCGTGCCTGCTGAAAAACATGATGATGTTTTTCATGTATAAGCCAACGAGCTCTAAAAGGTATAAACAATTTGTGTCTTTATGTCAACACAACACCGGCTCCACACATTCACAAGCACTTACATTTAAGGAGGAGTGTTTGCGTGGAAAGAATGGCCATATTGGTCATTTTCAGTTTATCAACATCAACCAATTTGAATACATTTAGAGTAAACAGTGTAAATATTTAACATTATTCGCCCCACTGTATGGAATACTTTATCTCATGATGGAATGCGCTCAACTTTATTGGCAGACCGATATATCGGCCAGGCTGATTAATTGGCTCATATTTGACCATTTTGAGATTATCGGCATTGACCAATTTGGATTCATTTTGAGTAAATATTTAAAAAAATGTAACAGTATTTGCAACAATAATAAATTCGGCCGACTGCGTGGAATACTTTATTTCATGATGGAATGCGCTCAACTTTAATGGCAGACCGATATATCGGCCAGGCTGATTAATTGGCTCATATTTGACCATTTTGAGATTATCGGCATCGACCAATTTGGATTCATTTTGAGTAAATATTTTAAATATTTAACAGTATTTGCAGCAATATTGAATTCACCCCACTGTATGGAATACTTTATTTCATGATGGAATGCGGTCAGCTTTTGTGATAGACCGATATATCGGCCAGGCTGATTAATTGGCTGATATGTGGCAATTTGGAGATTATTTTGAGCAAATATTGTAAATATTTAACAATATTTGCAAAAATACTTAAAATTGTTACCAAACTGTAACATTTTTACATATGATAACTGGACGCCACTTGCTGCATTACAGTGCAATGTATTGCCATCAAGTAATTCAACAACAATGTAGCATGCTACTTGTTTGAAACATTTATCGATGCATACTGCATAATGTTTCACATACTATTTTAAGTAGAGAAGGAAAAACCAGCAAAATCTGGCAATCAGAAAACATAAACTTTATTTTAAACCAACATTGTGCCGAAAGAGTTGGTTAACAATAAAGTTTAAGTTCTTCAACCAACTTCAATCTAAGTGTTGCTGGGTATCTTCTCTACTAGTGGTTTGCTACTTACAAGCACCTTTGTTTGATAGATTTGAAGTTGCACCAAAATAATTGCTTCAAACACACTATTTTAACAAGCAGTACACAATGCATACTGCATAGTATGCAGTAAGCAGTATTCTATTCCAAACAGATTGAATGTATATGATGGATGTATTTTAAATTGTACCTTGTTGTTTTCTATGATCACAGCCTTCTTTACACCTGCTGGAGGAAATTACAGAAACACGTCACCTAAAGCATTCAAAAGGTGATTTGTGATTTGAAAATGTGGTGTTGCTTTAAAAAAAAACCAATCTGGAACTTTAGAGCTGATAATATTTAACTGATCAACACAAAGCCCAATCAAAATCACTTTAAACTCTCTGATGTTTTTGTGGTGTGTGTGTGTGCAGTATGTTGTGAAAGTGAATATACACACAATACCTTTCCTGTTTCGAAATCTGCAGATAATCACTATCACTGTCAGCATCAGCAAACCGAGCATTGAGCCAGTGATGACTGGAGAACAAGACAGAGAGACACAGAGCAGAGAAGAAACACAATAGAAGAATCGTTAAATGTCAGGGGTGAAAGGAGAAGAGGAAGGAAATACATGACAGAAAGAAAAATGATAAGAGACGATATTAAACAATCTAGCAAACCCTTAAATAAATTGTGTACAGTTCAACCAAAAATGTTGTTATAGTTTAATTTGACATGAAATATTGATTTAAATTGAAATTATTTCACAGAGTGCAACAAGAGACATAAAACTAGCATAACTATGTAGGAAATCGATTATCTGGGACAACCTTTCATTATACAGTTTAGAAGTCATTATAAAAAGATATTTGACCACAAAATGTTAATACAGTTTAATAAGAGCTCATGTTTACCATAGATTATAGTCATGGTATATTGTTCAGGGTTGGAAGTTGGCCTGACTGAAACTAAATTTGAGGAAATTCTTGTTGTGCTTGCTGCCACTCCGCTCAATACAGGTAAAGACGGTGTGAAAGTCGGATTCATGGGCTGTGTAAAGCTCTGGATTCCTCTTGGTTTTAATTGCTGAGGATTGTCTAGGAAGCCATTGGGTGATATTTGAGGAGGAACCTTGGTTGTTGTAGATGGTGTTGTGTCACACTTTGTGTCAGTGGTGGAAGTGCCAGATATCAAAACTGAACTGCCAACACATCTAACATGAAAAAAAAAAAGACAATTATGTGTCAGTTAGTTCCAGTCCTCTTGTCTTATTGGACAAGAGGTGTTTCAAGAGAACTGATATTTAGCATAACAGCATTAGGACGTGTCACTGTTTCAACCTGGTTCCATATAATCATGTACTATACCAACATTTTTGCATTTCCTGGGGAAATGAACACTAGAGGCGCTGCAACAACAACTCACTTGAATGATTCATTTCACACAAATTCACAAGTATCTTTTCACCCTGTTCCTCACACAATGCTATCTTCTGACATTTAAACACTTTTACTTTAGCGCATGACTTGTAAGGCGATGCGTTTTATCCTTTGCATTACATAACCGAATACATTTACAAGCTTTTTTATGTCTGATCAAATTGCGTGGTAGCTCAACTGATGGAATGTTGCACTTACGATGTAAAGGACAGGGGTACAAGTCCTGAAGAGCACGCGAGTTAACACGTGAGCTGAAAGTCTTAGAAGCACCACAAAATGACGTGGTTGCTTCAGCAATTGCGTTTTTCACATTACATGTGCTTTTATGGCACTATCGGTTATGTTTATGTTTAAGGATTAGGGTAGGGAGGTTTTGTTGATGGCTACCTGAAAAGTGCCCACAGCCCCTCTAAAACCAGCCAACAGACAGGCCTGTCTAGACTGGGAGACCAAGACCAGCTAAGACCAGCAAAGACCAGCTTAGGCTGGTTTAAGCTGTTTTTTTTTAGCATGACTGCGATTATGATTAGCTACTTAAATAAATCCCACCCAACCTGTTTATATGCAAAAATTTGTGTTTTTGTAGGTAGTACCTTTATTTCAATTTGCAACTTACCGAGTATGTGGCTTGCAGGGTTCAGTATTAGTGCGGTTAGAAAATGTTCCTTTACTACAGGGTGCACACTTGACATTAGATTTAGATGTACCTGTATTTACAAAAACACACAATATACTCAGAATATGAGGATATCCAATATCTATTCACAACTGAGACAATATTCACAATTTGCATTAAAAACCCCATGAAATCGCTTGATGAGCTCAGTTTTGATGGGCATGCCAATATGCTTCTGTTTACATCACAGCCGTGAACAATAACGGTGTACAAATATACATCCTTTCCAGTGGCATAACTTGGATCTTATGGGCCCCAGTGCAAAGAACCTGTCTGGCCCACTCCTTGGGGAGCCTGGGTCATTTATAGTCACCTGTCGGGCCTGCAGTCATTTTTATGGTTCCTTTTGGCCAACAGTTACGGTCTCCCTCTCACCCTGTTCCCTAGGGCGGCTGCCCATCCTGCCCTCCTTGTAATTATGCCCCTGATCCTTTCCTACTATATAGTATGCCAAAAACAGCATGCCAATGGATTAGGATGACTGAATCCTCAATATTTATAAAACAGTAGGCGAGAAATACCCAGATGACCTTCTACATCCGCTGCGATTCTGAAGTGCGCATCGACACTTTATGTTCCCGTAATGTCAGAGGAGCTGAAGAGACATAATATTACAAACACTGGATTTAAAACAGTGGTGGAGAGCCGTGAGTTAAGTGACTAATTTCAACTGTAAGTGATATATATACCAAGAAAGTTGTTCCTTGAGGTTAAATTGTGTTTGTTTAAAAAAACCAAAGTAGATTATTGTCGCAGCTGTTTTTACTACATCACATATTCAGATTATGTCCAGAATGTATTCATGCTACTCAACTGCATACCTAAAGTACATACTTTTTTTACTGGCCGAGAAGTGCGTCCTTTATCAAATGTTATACATACTCTGACAGTATGCGATTTTGGACACACCGAAAGATTTGCTACTTGCTAAATGCTAATCAGTGGCAGGTTGTATTGGGGGAGGGGCAGTCTCATTTTAGAGAGTGTTTACAATTGCAAGTCATCAATATTTTTTTACATTTTCCCAGAAGAGAAAGACTGTAAATAATGAATGCATCTATCTGCGAGAGCAGCCTCAGAGACACGGGTTCTGATCCCATGGAAACCAGGAAGTGATCGTGTTCACAGCACGCATTTTCCCTCCAAAATTACATTTTTACTCCACTGATGGTTAGGTTTAGGGTTGGGTTTCAAGTTAGGGGGTAGAGTTAATAAAATATGCATTCCTGTTGACTTTGGGAAGGGGATGCCACTCGAAGGGTTGTTTCAAACAAAAGGTAGTGAATTTTTTCACAAAGGGCCCTTTCACAAGACTTTTAGTGAAGGGTACATTCAAGCTGTAATGCCATACTCCCTTCAGAATGCGCACATCTAGAGCTTTGTCCTTCGTAGTGAGTAGTAGGGCATAGGGATAATCACTTTCGATTGGAATTCGACCCCTGAGCTGACAAGGTTCAAAAGCACTTCAGGCCTTGGCCACTGGGGGCAGCAATTCAAAATTTGGTAAGCACAGACCGATTCCAGCTGAAGAACTTTCAACCTGCTGTTGCCGAATTCATAATGAGATCAGTCTACATATAAATGGATTCAGTTAACCAACATGGACTAAAAGCCAAACAAATACAATTTTGATTTCATGGGGTCTTTAGAAATTGTCTTTGTAACTACATTATGTACAGTATGCTGCATACCATTTTTGATTACACCTTCACCAGGTTTGCAGGATTTAAATTTTCTACATTCCTCACATTCGCCATTGAAATCATGTCGATAACAGAACATTCCATGCTTGCACTCACAAACAGACTTGGTATCAGCCGAGCATTTTGTGGTATACTTCAGTCCTTTGTCTAACAAAGAAATTGGAAAGGAATACAAGTCAATTCTGAATAATTCATTCATAAATAATTTAGAGGTAGACCGATATTTCAGTTTTACAAATTAATCGGTGCCGATAGTTGTCAATAGTTTTTTCCTCTGTCTTTCTTGAGGATTCTACAGTTAGAATGACTTGGTTCTACAGTATAAATAAATAAATAAATAAACCTTATTCCTCAGACCTCATATGGTGAAATATGTAGGCTATAAAAAGCTTAATTTGGTAATACTTAAATATAGAGCATTGTAATGGAGCTAAGTCTCCATCATTTGAATATAAGAGTCCCTGGTGTGTTTTGGGATTGTTTATAGTTAAATGTCCCACTTTATACACTAAAATCTTCATTTTTTTCTAGTTATTATTGGGATTTTGGTTAATAATAAACTGCATCTAGATTTGATTCATTTTGGACTCTTATAGCCTCTATATCTGTGCCCATCATAGTAAGGGGAGTCTAAGATTTTTTTTTAACATTCTTTAAATCAATTTTAAAAACTATCGGCCGATTAATCTGTAATTGGCCTTTTCCGCCACCTTAGTTACCGTTATCGGCAAAATCCACTATAGGTCGACCCCTAAAATAATTATTATAAGTACATTCATAAGAGACTGTGAGGTAACACATGATAATCAATCACTTATGCTTATATGACTAATTTCATGTACAACATGTACTGTAAGTTGTGCTTAGCCTGTCAGATAAATGTATACTTAATTTAAAATTTTAAGATAAATTAAAAGATATATTTCAATTAAAGATTTTTATTTAAATAACTAAGCACTTACTTCCATGGAGTGTTCAATTTAAATTGTCAACTTACTATCATAACATTTTTTACACGAAAAACAATTGCCAAAATGGTTCATATTGTCAGAGTACTGTCCATCCTCGCAGGGCGCACAGATGGTGTCCGATTCAGTAGTGCACTCCACATGCTGACGGGTCCCTAGAATAAGCACAAATAACTTTTTACATGTCTGCATTTGGCAGATGCTTTTATCCAAGGTTTATAAATTTTATCAGTATATACTGTACAGTATGTGTTCCTTGGGAATTAAACAAACATCCTTGGCATTACTAACCAGTTGAGCTACAGAAACACATGTTGCTTTAAAATATTTTTTAAATAAAATTTGGAGATGGTTCTGCCAAGTCAGCTAGCACAAATGACCAATGCAAAACTGTATTTTTATATTCTCTCTAATAATGTCAAAAATACAGGACAGTCTTACCTGGTTTGCATTTACTGCAGCATATGCGTAGCAATTTGTTGAAATATTCTGAGGTGCTATTGATACAGTCACCATCTGATTTATATGGCAGAGATGTCTGGGAACAAAAAGGGACAAAACTGCAGACATCAGTGAGATTGTCAAGGAACAGGAACTGATACTAAAGACATTTGACTTTTAACGAAACTCTTCCCCATGGCTTTTTTCCGTACAATTAAAGCCAATGGTGACTGAGACTGTCATCTTGCATAACATCTCCTTTTGTGATCCATGGAAGAATTAAAGGCAGTTTGGAATGACATATGGGTAAGACAATTATGACAGAATACTCATTTTCGGGTGAACTAACTTTAACCTACGCAGTGGAGAGGTGTACCACATGTGTACCGCCAGTGGAAACTGCCATGAGCTGATACAAATAGCCAAAGTAGGTCAATGGTAATGGAGAGTGCCGAATATTTTCAGACAAAGCTTGAGGTTTTTTGTCCTCTAATGGTCTTCTGACCAAAAGATTAGACTTTTTTCCTGATGAGAAAATGGGCAAAATCATAACATAGACTTACTTGAAGGAGGGACCCAAACCATATCTAGACACCAGAATATCATAGAGCCTTGGAGACGTTTGACAGGGACAGAAAGCAACCACCTAGCAACCACCCAGGACACCTTAGCAACCATCTGTCAATGCTCTGGAAACCAAGCAACCAAGTAGCAACACCATGGCAGCATCGCGGAAGGCATGCTCACATTTTCTTCAGAAATGTAAAGATCTGGTTATTTTTTTTCTTTTCTGCGGACCACTAATGTTCAGTTTCCAAAGTTACCCTGAATGAATTCAGAAACTGCTGTGGTTTGTCATGTCTAGAGAGTGCAGAATGTGTCCATGCAGAACTCTTACTGAATGCAAACGTGATGAAAATAAACAGTGCTGCAGGACAAAAGCAGAAGTGAAAGCAGAGGGGAATGATTGTTAACTAACTAAATTATAATGTGCAAATTAGTTGCGAGAGAAACAGTAGTGACTGGGAATTTCAGACCGGGAAACCAAATTGTTCAGAGGAAACGCAAATGGAAATATCCATAACTTTTCGATTGTTCTTAGACTTCAGCTTGACTTTGTTTTGTCTATTAAATTAACTTAACCTATTAAACAAAATATACTGTACCAAGAGCTAATGTATGATATTTGAAAGATATGATTATGATAAAAAAAATCAAAATTCCTAGATTGTTCCAATCTAAAGAAAAAAAGTCCAGGTTTCTTTTCACGTCAAAAGCAAACGTAAATAATTAGGAAAATGTTTTTTTTTTCCATATACCTGTATCTTAAGAAAATAGAGACTATTTTAGGACAATTAAGATTATTTGTATTTTCATTACAATTAAACACATTTTCCCCCTAATTTGAATTACTGTAAATAAAAACAATTATAAAAAGCAGAATTTTGTTTATTTAAATTGTAGTATTTTTACCTCACGGTATACTTATTTGTTATACTGCCTTAAATTAATGCTGATTTAAATGAAAAATACTAATTTTTTAGGAAGGCCAAATTACTCAAAATTAAACAATAAATATTTAAATAAATCATTAAATACTAGGGATGTCATAAAATATCGGTATACAGATTACTGAATGGCACGTTATTTTATCGAAATATTTTTGAGGCATTGATATATTAAAATTAGCCAACATTTAAATTAGGAGCCCAATTTGCGTGCTTTCCAATATGCTCAGTTGGCCATCTGTTTAATAGTCTGGTGTAATAGCATTGGGATACCACAATATAACATTTACTGAAGCACACACACAGGACGAGCTGAAGTGGCACAGGAGATGGTAGTCCAAAGTTACAAAGGTTTTGGTACTACTTTAAGAATGATCAAAGTGGTGACGCCATGCAAGAAGCAGACGTGTGAGTGACGAGCTCTGCGCACTTTGCTAAATTTGTAATTATTTTCATATTATAATCTGGTGAAATTTTATACACCCAGTTACACATTTGCTCTCTGAGGCAAAACATGGCAAAGAAGTCAAAATCCTCGGGCTCTGGAGACATTAAAAGGCCCCGACAGGCCTACAGACCAGGGACTTGATTTGGATGGCACGGCAGGAGAGGTGATCCAGCGTCAGTTGTCCAACATGTTGGTGATGTTGACAAAGGTTCTTGCTGACTTGGAGGATGTCGCTGTAATACGTCGATCGATTATGGTGATGGAAATAAAATTCTCCGAGTTAGTTTCAAGGGTGACTGATGTTGAGAGACGAATCGATTGTCTGGAATCTTCAGAGAGGGAATTAACCGCTAATCCCCCCGTGACCAAAGTTGATTTGGAACATCTCCTTGAAAATCTTGAAGATCTTGAGAATAGAAGCTGCAGGAATAACGTTAGAATTGTTGGAATTCCTGAGCATGAGGAGGGCAGAGATATGGTGAAATTGTTCTGTTGAATAACACTCCTTTGGAACAGCTGTGGATTAATCTGTTCATTCTTCATGCTTATTCCTCCTGCTGGCTGTAGTTTGTTTTGTTGAGTATTTTTACGGGACATTGGAATGATTACATCATCCGCTGAACTCATAACAGCCGGCTCACTGAACATTTGTTTGTCTGTCCAAGGAATCTGAACGGTTTTATATCAGCTGGAATTTGTTTTGTGGAAGATCACACCTTTGAGACAGTTCTGTGAATGAATCTACATGTTCTTTGTGTTCATTCTTCCTATTGGCTGGGGTTTATTTTACAAAGTATTTTCTGTTATGCAATTTTGCCTCAAATTGAGCAATCCGATGGCAAAGTTGTCATGGGGGCTCGTGGGCATTCACAGACCTTTTGAGTTTAGAGGTACTGTCGCTGGTTGGCGCTTTCGTGCATGGGGTTAATGCGCACGTTTTTCTTTTTTCTGTTTGTTTTGTTCGGGGGGAAGTTCGGGGTTTGATTGTTTCACTATTGGGGAATGTGGTCTGTATAATTTTGTTTTTGACACAATTTATTTTTTCTACTATATCAAAATGTCAAATGTTAATATGAGTGTACTATCTCTCTCCACATGGAATGTAAATGGGTCGGGGCACCCCATAAAAAGAAGGAAGGTTATTACTTTTCTTAAACGTAAGAAATATGATATAGTGTTTCTTCAAGAAACGCATCTTTCCCTGCAGGAAGCTGAAAAATTTGGGAAGATATGGGGTGGACATGTTTTTTTTAGTGCTGGCTCAAGTAAGAGCAAAGGAGTCATTATATTGATTAATAAACATCTACAATTCAAATGTCTCCAACAGACTAAAGATAAATTAGGAAGAGTCATTATTGTTTTAGCTTAAATTCAAGGGCAAAGGTTGATTTTGGCTAATGTTTATGCACCTAACACTGATGATCAGGGCTTTTTTATAGATCTTGAAGGGATGCTGCAAACCGCTGGCACCCCTCATGATATAATATTGCGAGGAGACTTTAATCTTTTGATGGACTCAGTCCTTGATCATAGTGAAGCAAATGTGTGTAAACCCCCTAGAGCAACATTGACGCTTCACAATATGTGTGGATCTTGGTCTGACGGATATTTGGAGACTTTTGAACCCATCTGGTAGGGACTATACATTTTTTCATCAGTCCATAAGATTTATTCTAGAATAGATTTTTTTTTTATATCCAAATCCCTCATTTCATCTGTTGTTGATTGTTCAATTGGAAACATCAGATCACGCCCTGGTGAGTTTAGAGATGTTGCCACATATAGAGAAAAATAAATCATATAGTTGGCACCTTAATGTGTCCCTTTTGCAAAATCCTGATTTCCAACAAACGTTAAAGACTGAAATCAGTGTTTATATGGAGACCAACTGGTCCTCAGCATCCTCTGTGTGCGTAGCTTGGGAGGCACTTAAGGCGGTTCTTCGAGGTCGGATCATACAGTATGCCTCATTCATCAAAAAATCCAAAGCACAAGAACTCGTGGAGTTGGAAGGGAATATTAAAAGTGCAGAGGCAGAGCTGAAGCACCGTATGTCAGCTGACGGCCTCAGAAAATTGACCCGACTGAAATATAGATATAATACTATTTTGTCACGGAAAGTGGAGTTTTGGCTATTCAGGGCAAGACAGTCATACTTTGAGTCGGGGGACAAAGCAGGGAAGCTTTTGGCTAGATATATAAAGCAGAGAGAGTCTCTTTCTACCATTCCCTCAGTGAAATCTGCTGGTGGTGAAATTTTTACCTCAGCCATTGATATTAATAATGCCTTTAAAGAGTTCTATCTTGATCTCTATAGTTCCACGTCTTCGTCTACTGATGAAGATATTAGAAACTTTGTGGAACCATTAGATCTTCCTAAACTGACGATTGAGCTAAAAAACTCTCTTAATTCTGAGATAACCTTGGAGGAGCTTGACGAGGGAATGAAGTCCCTACCTACTGGCAAGGCTCCGGGGCCAGGTGGTTTTGCTGCAGAATTTTTTAGATCCTATGCTACAGAACTGGCTCCATTTTTGTTAGAAGTTTATACTGAATCATTAAAGAATGGAAAGCTTCCTCCAACCATGACACAGGCCCGGATCAGTCTGATTCTTAAAAAGGACAAAGATCCAAGAGAGTGTAAAAGTTACCATTCAATCTCCCAGATCCAACTAGATGTAAAAATATTGTCAAAAATTTTGGCTAACCGATTAAGTAAGGTTATGACATCTCTTATACATATAGATCAGGTGGGATTTATTCGGGCCGTAGCTCTTCTGATAACATCAGGTGTCTCATCAATATCATGTGGTCAGTAGCGAATGATCAATCTCCGGTCGCTGCCATCTCACTTGACGCTGAAAAGGCATTTGATATGGTAGAATGGAATTATCTTTTTAAGATTTTGGAAATGTATGGGTTCGGGAGTGCATTTATTGGTTGGATTAAGTTACTTTATAGACACCCTGTAGCAGCGATACAAACGAATGGATTAATTTCAGATTATTTTACTCTGTATAGGGGCACTCGGCAAGGCTGCCCTCTTTCCCCTTTATTGTTCTGTCTTGCCCTGGAAACATTAGCAGCCACGATAAGGCGGGAGGATGATTTTCCAGGGGTGGTGGCGGGAGGTGTGGTGCATAAGCTTCTGCTTTATGCAAATTATATTTTATTATTTGTCTCTGAACCTACTAGATCTATGCCTTGCCTCCACAGAATTATTAATTCCTTTTCCAAGTTCTCAGGATACAAAGTTAACAGGTCTAAATCCGAAGCTTTGGCTCTGACAACGTACTGTCCAGTAACGGCTTTCCAGCCGGGCGCCTTCCAGTGGCCCAAACAGGGCATTAAGTATTTGGGGATTTTATTCCTAGCAACTTTGTCTGATTTAGTTAGTGTTAATTTTGACCCTTTAATAAAAAGATTTTCGAGCAATGTGGGCAGGTGGGCTTCATTACATTTGTCTATGATTGGGAAGGTTAATGTTATTAAAATGAATTCCAAAATTCAACTACCTGCTACAGTCTCTCCCTCTAGATGTCCCCCTCTCTTATTTCAAGCAATTCAATAGCATAGCAAAGTCCTTCATTTGGAATGGTAAACGTCCCAGATTGCATTTTAATAAGTTACATAGGCCGATTGACAAAGGTGGGCTAGGCCATCCAAGATTTTGTTTTATTACTATGCGTTCAGTCTCAGACATTTGGCTCATTGGTCACTTCCACCTGAGCGAGCCCCTCCCTGGTTTGTTATTGAACAGGCAGTTCTTGCCACTGTTTCGCCATTACAAAGCATCTCTATCAAACTAATTGGAAAAGTTAAGTTACACCCCGTTATTTCGCATTTACACTTGGTATGGACAAAAGTGTCTAGATTGTTTAATTTGGACACTTATTTAAATGTTGCCTAAAGCATATGGCAGAACCCAAGATTATGTATTGGCAAGTCCCCTTTCTGCTGGCCAGAGTGGATTGTGGGGGGGTTGCTACACTCGGTGACCTATATGAAAGTGGTGTTTTGAGATCATTTGAAAACTTGGTCCAACATTTTGGGATCCCCAGACCTCAGTTTTATAGATATTTACAATTGCGCCACCTACTTTGTACTATTTTTGGGAGTAGCACACACCCCCCTAAGGAGGCAGATGCTTTGGGAGAGGTGATTGCGGCTTTTGGAAAAGGTCATGAGGCATCGGTGTACTACTCCCCGTTAATTCAGAGTCTGGGGGATGGAGCTTTAATTCTATTAAGAGATTATGGGAGAAAGATTTGAATTTGGTATTGGAGGATGGAGTTTGGACTAAGATTCTGAAAAATGTCAAGTCTGTATCTAGAGATGCAAGGGTTAGCCTTATTCAGTTCAAGATTTTACATAGATTCTGTTGGACCCCCTCTAGACTGTATAGGCTTGGTCTTAAAGACACACCTACCTGCTGGCGATGCCAGTCGGAGGATGGAGATATAACCCATGTTTTTTGGGGGTTTCGTTTTGCCCCAGACTCTGTATTTTGGGAGATGGGACAGAAATTAATGTGGAGAATAAACATGTGGAGGATTGGGTCCTAACCTGTGTTATGGTTGCCAGGCAGGTGATTTTGAGGGGTTGGAAGTCAGTTGGAGCACCCCCGTTTCAGGAGTGGTGCTCGGAGATGGGGAGGGTGGCAGCCTTAGAAGAGAGGTCTTATAGAAGACTAGGGAATCCGGATTTGTTTGTAAGAAAATGGGGTGGATATTTAGCATTCTTGGAGGGTTCTCAGGTGGAATAGTGGAGAGAGGGGTAATTGTAAGTGTGTGTGATTTTTATATTTGTATATTTTTTTTTTTACTATTATTTTTTTTCTCTTTTTTCCTCTTTTAGTTGTTTGGTTTTTGTTTTTGTATTCTTTTATATGTGTTCATCTAAGACCACAGGGATGTTTGTTGAGGTTTGGGGTGGGGTTGGTGTTGGGGAGGAGGAGGGGTGGTAGTGGGTGTTAAAAGTTGATTTTGTGTATTTATAATTATGTTTTGTTTTTCTGTGTTTTAATAAATAAAAATGTTTATCATAAAAAAGAATGATCAAAGTGACGTTGATGAGTTTGCATGTTAATGTATGAAACTGGTATAACAGCGCAAACTGAACGATTAGAATTTACCCTGCCGCTCACACTTTATTAAAGTTGTGTTGAAAAATATGTTTGAAAAGACAAAGACTATTGTGCAATGAGCAGCCCAATTTATTTCTGAAAATATATATCGGTAATCATCGGGAATATCTTCAGATTATTGATGTGTGAAAAAGGCATCGATCCCAAGCCTATTAAATACATAATGAAATTGTTAAAAATATATATAAAATCATTAAATTAATAATTAAATAGCTAAATAAATCGATAAATGTTGATATTTAATTTTCATTTTAGCATTATCTTTTCACCCACTGACGTTGAGTGACGTGCGGATAACCGTAACCTGAAAATAAAAAGACATGAAGCTCATGCTTAAATGAAAAATCATCTCAAAGATAATGCTAAACTGAAATTGGATGCAAACTATTGCTAATATGAAAAACAAGGGGCATTTGTTGATTTATTTAGCAATTTAATTATTAATTTAATGATTTCATTATGAGCTTAAAGATTTTTTTAAAATATCTAAATATTAAAGTATTTCATTTTGCGTTATTTTGCCCAGTAAGAGAGTAAAGAAATACTGTATTAGAATAATAAGAATCATCATTGAGAATATTAGTGTCGGGATCCTGTCACCTAAAATCCAGCAAAAATCGAAGTTACAGTGAGGCACTTTCAATGGAAGTGAATGGGGCCAATTTTTGGAAGTTTAAAGATAGATATGTGAAGCTCATATTTTTATAAAAGAACTTAAACTTAATTCTGTTAAAATATGTGTATTATTTGAGCTGTAAAGTTGTTTAAATTTAATTTTTACAGTTGTTTTAGGGTTTACTGCATCATGGAAATGAAGTTGTAGTTGTGTATAAAAAGTAGTAAGCAATTTAATCACACTAAAATCATGTTAACACGCATATTGTTTACATCTTGTGGCTTTACTTTTGAAAAAGTGAGTATTTTAATGTTTACGGATTTGCCCCATTCACTTCCATTGTAAGTGTCTCACTGTAACACAGATTTTTGATTTTCTAAAGAAAAGCAGGGGCAAGTCAAAATAAATTTTTGTGGTAATCATCATTATGCCACAAATGCTGTTGATTGAGCTGAACTTGTATTGAAGCTGGATTATTCCTTTAATAGTCATGAGTATAATGTCACAATGCAAATGATCCTATTAGTTTAAAAATAGGCTTTTTTTTTTTCTTTTTTTTTTTTGTGGTGAAATATGATCCTTGACATGTTCTTGAAACAGATTTTGTGAGATTTCCCCAATAACCATATAATAATTTGTTGCAGCCCTACAAGAATCAGTTGTAAATTTCCCTACAGCCAAGAAAAGATACATCTTTGCAGTGAGCTCCTGTTGGAGAAATTATTTTATCTCGATTTAATAGTTTACCCACTGTACTGTAATTATAAATAGATAAACAGCTAGCATTACATCCACCAGCATAAGGCAAAAACATTTCACATTGTAAGTGTAATTTCCACTGAATTGTAATCAGTTGAAGGTGGAGTCCGTTTAATCCTTCACACTTCTGAAAATGCACCCTGACCGCATATTTACAGCCTGTATTCAGGCGCTTCAACTGATCCGTGCATCTAAAAACAGAAAAGTGTGATACAGGATTGCACAATTTCGTAGATTGCATTGACTGCAAGGGATGTTGTAATCTAGTGTCACACTTTTGGTCTTGTGAGGGGTCCTCAAAAATGAGTCATAACTTCAGTCATAACATGTGAAGTTGATGTGTGTCAGTTTTTCTGTTAAAACTTGGAGAAATGTTGCTTTCTACTATCCCATATTCATTCGAAGATTCAACGATAATTAAGCTGTTGGATCGTTGATTTCCCTGAAAAGTGTAAACACTGTGATTCCGTGGCACTTTCAAAGATTTCTCTGTTTGAGCATCCCGACCAGCCTGACAAAGCAACATTTACAAGGATGTTTACATGAACACCAGAAAGCCGTTTAATGCAAGAAAGCTGCTTAAGGCTGGAAAGCAGCGTTTCCGTTTACATGCACTATGTTCGTGGCTTTCTCTTCCCATATGCATGCGGCTCAGCGTAGTTTTCCCATGACGGTTGTGTAAATAACAAACATGGGATCTGAGGAAGTCTTCACTATTTTATTCTCTGTTGCTTCACTTTATTTCCAGATATTCCAGAGTTGTTGCTGTGTTTATTTCCTTAACTTTCCATTGTGGCCTACAGCGGTGGTGCTGCAATAGTGGGGTCTTCCTAAATCTTCCTTACTAAATCTCCGGGATTCCCCCAGCGTACTTGAGTGCATACACGTGAACATGAGGGACAGTAGTTGATTTTTTAAATTGGTGTGTATAAATGGACATTGACATAAGGTATCCGGTCTGTTCCACGCACATGCGCACTCTTCAAACTCTGTAAGAATGACGCTAATGTGTTTAAATGGCCGCACACACTGCGTTCTCTGGGAGAAGTCTGGGTGTGTTAAACCAATTTCTCTTGATCCCTTAAACGGTGTAAGGAAAATGGTGTTCTTGTTTACATGATGTTTTTTATAATGCTGCTTTCTGCAAAAACCCTGGAATAAACCGTTTTCTTAAGAAGCATGTAAACGGGGTCATTGTCTCAACCAATACCTTAAGTTTGGGACGGGGCTAGCTGTATGTTCAAACAGCAAAATATTGAGATAGTATTTGAGGAAAACTGTTTGAAAACAATCTTTATTGTTGTAATTCCATTTGGTGACACTTGCGGCACTTTAAACATCTAGAAAACGTAAAACGCTTATTTCCGAATTAAAATTGTTAGCTGCTATGGTCTTGTTGTGAAAATAATTTTAGAAATGAGCATGCAGAGATAATCAGAGATCAGAGGTTACGAAAAATGACTGCATCATTTCTGAAACCACTGAAGTCTTCGAAGACAGACAAAGAACGCTGAAGACGTTGAGAGGAAACTGCTGAGGTGTGTTACTGGGAAACGGCCCACATACACATGCCTGCGGACTTCCTCCCTGCTGCGTTACACTTCACTGAAGAACAGCCACTTAACTCGTATCCTAACCTATCTATCTGTCTGTCTGTCTGTCTGTCTGTCTGCCTGTCTGTCTCTCTCTATCTATATATCTGTCTATCTATCTATCTATCGATCTATCGGTCTGTCTGCCTGTCTGTGGTGACACAACACATTACCAAAATTGTTTGTTGTACAAATGTTATGTAAACATCCTGGTAATTAAGTCTGGCTTCCAGGGCATTTCTTTGTGAAAGCTGCATATTTCCCAATCTTAGTTACAACAAGTATAGCCAGATGAACCTGCAGTGTAACTTAATTTTACCTTGATTCCTTGACTAGACAGACAGCAATGAGACTGACAGTGAGCCAGAAAACAACACTTGCCTTTTTGATTCTCATTGTGCTCTTTGGTAAAGTATGCTGATGCAGTTCTAGTTTAACTGTGATATCTGTGAACTCCCCCACCTTCTCAATCTAGACCACAAAATCTATCAGAACTGCTGTGACGCTACAGTGGAAGGCTGTGTCTCAAAACCTAGTACATAATTTTTGGGTACCATATAGATAGTAGTCTATTTAGATATGGACCTGGTGGCCCAAAAATGCTATCTAGGTGGGCAGCACACTATGTTTTGCTTAAGCCTATGACAACCAAATACAAGGTTAAGGTAGGTAACAGGTTTTACCATGATTCCCAAAAACATAATCTAGGTAGGCAGCTCATTATGTTCAGAGACACCAATGATGGTCCAAAATGCTGTCTAAGTAGACAGTACACTAGGATTTTTCTACAGCTATAATGCCCAAAAATAGGAGACAGCTTCCATGTTTCTTCTAAGAAGACAGCTCACTAGGTTTTGCCTATATACATGATACCCAGAAATGTTGTGTATGAAGTCAGCAAACTACATTTTGAGACACTTAAGATGCCCAAATATGCTGTCTAGGTAGGCAGCTCACTAAGTTTTGCCCATGATGCACAAAAATACTGTCTAGGTAGGCGAATCGCTAGGGTTGCCAATGACTATGATTCCCACAAATGCTGTCTAAGGGTCAGGACACTAGGTTTTGCCCAAAATTGCTGTCTAGGTAGGCAGCACACTTGATGTATGCTTGAAAATGCTGTTTATGCAGACAGCACACTAGGTTTTAAGATGCCCAAAAATGCTGTCTAGGTAGGAAGCTCAGTAGGATTTGCATATGGGTATAATGCCCTGAAGTGCTGTCTAGGAAGGCAGCTCAATAATTTCTGAGACACCTGTGATGCCCAAAAATCAGTCTTGGCAGGTAGAACACTAGGTTTTGAGATGCAGATGATGCACTAAAATGCTATCTAGGTAGGTTGCACACTAGAATTTGCAAATGTGTATGATGCCCAAAAAATGCTGTCTAGACAGCATACAAGATTTGGCCTAAGCATACTGTATGATGGCCAAATATGTTGTCTAGGTAGCCAGCACACTAGGTTATGAGATGCCCATAATGCCTAAAAATTTAGGCAGCTCACCAAGTTTCGCCCATGATCATGATACACAAAAATGCTGTCTATGTAGGCAGCTCTGTAGGTTTTTCCGCACAGCCCAATAGCGCACTGCTATGTTGGAAATTCCAGAATGGCAAGAAATAACACTAAAAACATCAAACAGCTACATTTCTTTGTTATTATGTATATGGAATACATATACAATTTCAGAATCACTTTTGTTTTTCATCGAGTCTTTTCCTGATTTATCTTTCACAAATTTCGCTTATGAAAGTCAGACAACTTTAAGAATGAATCATTTCATTACGTTAGTCAGCAGGGCGTATAAAACTGCTCCTTACCTTCCCTTCCGACAAAAGCCACAGAGCCGCTAGAAATATTATTATTCGTATGGAGAGAATCATGTTTGGATTGATCTGAGACCCGCCGAGAGTGGAACTGCGCTGACCATCACACACTGGCACACTCGCGCGTACAGGAAATGTTGCACGAACACGGTCCCCTTGCAAAACCAGGAAGAAACAGTATGTTCACACAAGTGTTCAGACCTCCAGAGTCCTTGACGTACAGTAAGTAGTCCATGCTTATGATCTGAGGTTACTTTGGAGACCAGAAGTCGGAGTCTATTATAATATAATAAAAAATCATAGGCATAATAAAAATCATAGGTAGGATGCCTTTTTTTTTTTTTTTCTCCCCAATTTGGAATGCCCAATTCCCAATGCGCTCTAAATCCTCGTGGTGGCTTAGAGGAGGAACCTCAGTTGCCTCTGCGTCTGAGACTGTCAATCCGCGCATCTTATCACGTGGCTTGTTGATAGTTACCACGGAGACATGGAGTGTGTGGAGGCTTCACACTATTTTCCATGGCATCCATGCACAACTCACCACGCGCCCCACCCAGAGCGAGAACCACATTATAACGACCACCAGGAGGTTACTCCATGTGACTCTACCCTCCCTAGCAACCGGGCCAATTTGGTTGCTTAGGAGACCTGGCTAGAGTCACTCAGCATGCCCTGGATTCCAACTTGCGACTCCAGGGGTGGTAGTCAGCGTCTTTTCTCGCTGAGCTACCCAGACCCCCGGCATGATGCCTTTTTTGACAGCATTACTAGGCGTCACACACAGCTTCTAGCGTGCTGCCAACCTAGACAGCATTTTTGGACATCACAGGAGTAAACAAATTCTAGCATGCTATCTACTTAGACTGCATTTTTGGACGTCACAAGCATCTCAAAACATAGTGTGCCTGGGCATCATAGACATTAACAAATTCTAGTGTGCTACTTACCTAGATGGAATTTTAGGACATCATAGGTATCTCAAAACCTAGTGTGCTGTCTATCTAGACAGCATTTTTAGACATCATAGAAGTATACAAATTCTAGAGTGCTACCTACCTAGACAGCATTTTTGGTCATTATAGAAATATACAAATTCTAGTGGGCTACCTACTTAGCATTTTTGGACATCCTAGACATATACAAATTTCAGCATGCTTTTTACCTAGATAGCATTTCTGGCATTGTATTAAAATTCTACCATGTCGCCTACCTGGCAGCATTTCTGGGCATCATAGAAATTAACAAACTCTAGTGTTCTACCTACATAGTCAGCATTTTTGGACATCATAGGTGTCTCAAAACCTAGTGTGCTGCCTACCTAGGTGGCATTTTTGGACATCATAGACATCTGAAAACCTAGTTTGCTGCCTATCTAGACAGCATTTCAGAATTAGAATCAGAATGAGCTTTACTGCCAAGTATGCTTACACATACAAAGAATTTGTCTTGGTGATAGGAGCTTCCAGTGTACAACAATACAAAACAATACAAAAACAGCAGCAAGACATAGATAATAATAAAAAATAAAAAATAATTATACACATACGTACAGACACACACATACACACATACACATGGGTAGTGCAAATCTAATACAGTCTATTAGGTACAGTGTAAATACAAATCTGTTATGTACAGTGCAAATGTTTTTTTTTTTTTTTTTTCAGAGGAATGAAATGGCAGAAGAGGTTGGATGTGTTGGATAAATATATGAAGACTAAACTGTGTATCACACATAGTTATTGCCAGACAATTATTGTGGCTGCAGAGGACAGACTCAGTGACTGCTGAGTAGAACTGTATCAGCAGCGCCTGTGGCAGGTTGAATTTCCTCAGCTGGCGAAGGAAGTATAACCTCTGCTGGGCCTTTTTCACAAAGGAGTCAATGTGGGTCTCCCACTTCAGGTCCCGTGAGATGGTAGTGCCCAGGAACCTGAATGACTCCACTGCTGCCACAGTGCTGTTTAGAATGGTGAGGGGGGTCAATGTTGGGGTGTTCCACCTAAAGTCCACAATCATCTCCACCGTTTTGTGCGTGTTCAGCTCAAGGTTGTTTTGACCTTGCTCCTTGAAACAACCACACCATCTTTTTCCAGAGCAGCCTGTATTTCTCCTGAGGTTACCTGTGGGTTTTTCTTTGTATCCTGAACAATTCTTCTGGCAGTTGTGGCTGAAATCTTTCTTGGTCTACCTGACCTTGGCTTGATATCAAGAGATCCCCGAATTTTCCACTTCTTAATAAGTGATTGAACAGTACTGACTGGCATTTTCAAAGCTCTGGATATCTTTTTATATCCTTTTCCATCTTTATGAAGTTCCATTACCTTGTTACGAAGGTCTTTTGACAGTTCTTTTCTGCTCCCCATGGCTCAGTATCTAGCCTGCTCAGTGCATCCACGTGAGAGCTAACAAATTCATTGACTATTTATACACAGACACTAATTGCAATTTAAAAAGCCACAGGTGTGGGAAATGAACCTTTAATTGCCATTTAAACCTGTGTGTGTTTTTTTGCATGATCAGTCATATTTTCAAAATCAATGCCAAAATTTCGCTATTTCTGCCAGGGTATGCAAACTTTTGAGCACAACTGTATATATAGAATTATACAGAAAATAGGTAAGAGAGAAAACTCTTAAAAGAAGTCTTGATCTCTTGATGTTTACTTGTTGAAGGAATAAACTTTTTTACTTTATCAATAAAGCATGAGTAAACATTCCTTTACTAAATGTTACAATAAAACAATGCCTTTGCAAAACAAACAAGCAAAACAAACCAAAATAAATAAAACTGATATATGATCACGCATACACACACACACACACATACTGTACCCCATTAAGAGGATGTGAGAAATGTAAGTTATGAAGTTGCCTCATGAAGGCACACTATTGCAACGCCAGATATATGATATATTTAATATGTGCGGTAAAAGGTTGCAGGGTAAACACAGTTTGCCCAGACCTCCTACGTTAGTAAAATCAGACACCTTCTTTCTAAAGGTGTGGTATTTTTAGTCATGCATTTTAAACACCTACACATGCTTAACAAAACCCTGTTTAGAAACATATCCATTCATTAACGTGGTTTTAAACCCTAGGCAACTTAATAAAACAAGCCACAATACACAAATATTATTTACATTGTATTGTCTACATCTGTTTTATAAAATATAATATGTGAAAACTTATAACACCTGTGGGTGTTTTTCTCACCCTTATTGTATGTGCTTCTGTCATAAACAGTGTGCAGACACAATGTCTCTAAGAGGAAAAACAGGTTTTAAAACACACTAAATGGTTCTGTTCAAAAACCTAGTGAGCTACCTTTGGAGGCAGCATTTTAAAGTCCCAGGAATACTTAGTTTTTGTGCGTTGTGGATCGGATCGAGCTTGGCCGACCATGTTGCCTTTCTGAGTATACTTTTCTGACCGCGAATTAATTGGGATGTATTTGATGCATACGCTTGTAACGGGAGCCAGCTGGTACGTACCTAAACCTCACTCCCTCGGCCTCAAGAGGCACAGTAGCGTATGACGCTAGAGGCTTTAGTCTCCTCATTAGCACGCCCACCTCCCATGCCAAAGACATCGGCTCGAATCCCGTTCGGTGCACGTCGAGCAGGACCGTTAACAGTGGTGTCGTGATCTGAATGGGAGTAAGGTTTAGTGGGGTGAGTGTAATGAGAGCCAGTTGATATGTGATAGCTGTGCGGTATGTGTAAACCTCACACCCCTGGCCTTAAGAGGCGCAATAGTGACTGACGCTAGAGGATGTAGCCTTGAGTCTCCTCGTTAGTGCGCCCGCTTCCCATGCCGGAGACGCCAATTCGAATCCCGTTCAGAGCAGGACCGGTTACTCACATTACAACTGCTTTTTTAACACTCTTTTAGTACGACGCACACGACACACACGCCGCACATCTGTGCTGATGACGCAATTTGTGTCACACATACTGTCATACTGAAAAAAAAATCAAGATTGATTCCGTGTATTCTTGTGTTATTTGTTTAAATTTGCATTTGGAATCAATACTAAATAATTAAAAAAAAATAAAAAATAAAAATAAAATTCAACATTGCAGACTAAGTGAGATACATTTTTTATTATAAATATACGAATAATCTGATGAATACAGAGCACCTTAGAGGACATGGAGGGAATTTATTATCTGAAATAGTTTTGAAATATCTCGCAAAGCTACTGTCGCCTAATTATGATCTGATGAATGAACTCGCGCCTCATTCGGACTTGTTTATTAAATAATGCAATATTACTGTGATAAGACATGCTGGTGTTATGGATGTCGCCATCTTTAATATTTACTTTAGTCACTGTCACTATGGTTACAGGTGTTATAAAACGGTTGTGAATTCACAATAAGTTTTGCGTTTCTTTACAATAAGTTTTGTGTTCCCTCACAACAGTTTTGCGTTTCCTCTCAATAGTTTGTATTTCCCTGCACAAAATTTTGTGTTCCCTTTTAATAGTTTTCCTACCCTAGCAATAGGTTTTGCAATTCTTCGCGATAAGATTCGTGTTCCCTCATAACAGTTTTGTGTTCCCTTGCAATATGTTTTACATTCCCTCGCAATAGTTTGTTTTCCCATGGAATACGTTTTTTGTTCTCTCGCAATAAATTTAGGATTCCCTCTCAATAAGTTTTGTGTTTCTTTGCAATAGTTTTCCGTTCCCTCGCAATAGTTTTGCGTACCTTTGCAATAAGTTTTGCGTTCTCTCACATTAGTTTGCATTCCACTGCAAAACGTTTTGTGTTCCCTTGCAACAGTTTTGCGTTCCCTTGCAACAGTTTTGTGTTCCCTTGCAACAGTTTTGTGTTCCCTTGCAATAGTTTTGCGTTCCCTTGCAACAGTTTTGTGTTCCCTTGCAATAGTTTTCCTTCCTTAGCAATAAGTTTTGCGCTTCTTCGTAATAAGTTTTGCGTTCCCTCTCAATAGTTTTCCTTCCCTCGCAATAAATTTTGTGTTGCCTTGCAATAGTTTGCGTTCCTTCAAAACAATTTTGCATTTCCTCGCAATAGTTTGCGTTCCCTTGCAAATATTTAGCCATGGTTTTACTACAGTAGCCATAATTGAACAATGGTATTTGTAGTAAAAACATAGTAACTACAAAATTGACCATGATTTACTACAGTAACTTTAGTTCAGATATAAAATTATGACTTCTTGTGTGGGAATGGAAAACCTTTTCAGAAAATAAACACCCTCCCTGTCCTCTGACAACATGTCATAACCAGACTCAATTTGAAAAGATTCCAGCGACAAGCAATTTGTCTGTCCACACAGGACACGACACAGCACCCTCATACACTAAAATGATAATATATGATAATAAAATCAAACAGAAATCAGAACAGTCAGGTGGAACAGTCGGTTTATCGAAAATAATACATTTCTCATTTAAGCTGTGTATGGACATACATATGGTGTAGTGGATAATTTTGACTCCCTAGTATCCTTATGTTTAGGGGAAGGTGCAGGAATAGGCTTTAGGGTTAGGGACCAATGAGGTTAGGGGTGGTTATAGTGATGGGCTTTAGGGATAAGGGCCAATCAGGTAGCGAGGAATCAGAATCTGGCGGGCAGTCAGGTTTTGGCACAATACCGGAATATCTGTCAGCCTTCCACCACTCTGAATTGGTGTGTGTGTGACAGACCTCCGATTGAAGAGAGCGAGATCTCAAGCACAACAGTTGGTTGGTATGACTCCCTCTGCCAAATTGTTGTTCAAGTTGTTCTGAACTGGCTAGTGAGATGCTGGCTTTAATATACTGTTATGAGAAGGATTTAAGACCCATGAGAGTTAATTTGTGGACGGGGTTGCCTTGTGCAATGCTGCAAAAATAGAAACCAAGTCAAATATACAATTCCCTGTTGCTCATTGCGTGTCGAGGCTAGTTAGTACAAAACTCAAATTAACATAGAAAAGATACCTTTTATCATGTGTCGCATCCGGTTATGACACGGTGTGAGGGTCTCTTTAGTTTAATACTGAAAAGTAACAATCATTTTTTTAATAATAGAAAACTGACTATTTCACCCAAGAATATTCATGCTCAAAAGAGAACCGCCTCATTCCTCTTGCGTCACCTGTACTGAAATCAATTGCGTTAAGTCGAGTGCCATATGCTTGAGTTGCTGCCCCTGTAGAATATTCCAGATCAGTCACTTATGAGGTTCCATTTCAATTTCATATGTAGGCAGCTTACTAGGTTTTGGCACAGACCCAAAAATTCAACAACAAAAAAAATTCACAGCAGCAATTCAGGCACTTATTACATATTTAAGACTTATTCAAGCATAAATGTTCCTCCGTATGTGCAGTTTTTTTAAACATATGATTACAACTCATTACTTGACTATTTTCATCTTGTACAGTGCATCCGGAAAGTATTCACAGCGCTTCACTTTTTCCACATTTTGTTATGTTACAGCCTTATTCCAAAATGGATTCAATTCATTTTCCTAAAATTCTACAAACAATACCCCATAATGACAACGTGAAAGAAGTTTGTTTGAAATCTTTGCAAATTTATAAAAAATAAAAAAAATCAAAGGAAAAAAATAAATAAATAAAAATCACATGTACATAAGTATTCACAGCCTTTGCTCAATACTTTGTTGAAGCACCTTTGGCACCAATTACAGCCTCAAGTCTTTTTGAGTATGATGCTACAAGCTTGGCACACCTATTTTTGGGGAGTTCCTCCCATTCTTCTTTGCAGGACCTCTCAAGCTCCATCAGGTTGGATGGGGAGCGTCGGTGCACAGCCATTTTCAGATCTCTCCAGAGATGTTCAATCGGGTTCAAGTCTGGACTCTGGCTGGGCCACTCAAGGACATTCACAGAGTTGTCCCGTAGCCACTCCTTTATTATCTTGGCTGTGTGCTTAGGGTCGTTGTCCTGTTGGAAGATGAACCTTCGCCCCAGTCTGAGGTCCAGAGCGCTCTGGAGCAGGTTTTCATCAAGGATGTCTCTGTACATTGCTGCATTCATCTTTCCCTCGATCCTGACTAGTCTCCCAGTTCCTGCCGCTGAAAAACATCCCCACAGCATGATGCTGCCACCACCATGCTTCACTGTAGGGATGGTATTGGCCAGGTGATGAGCGGTGCCTGGTTTCCTCCAGACATGAAAGTTCAATCTTTGTTTCATCAGACCAGAGAATTTTGTTTCTCATGGTCTGAGAGTCCTTCAGGTGCCTTTTGGCAAACTCCAGGCGGGCTGTCATGTGCCTTTTACGGAGGAGTGGCTTCCATCTGGCCACTCTACCATACAGGCCTGATTGGTGGAGTGCTGCAGAGATGGTTGTTCTTCTGGAAGGTTCTCCTCTCTCCACAGAGAAATGCTGGAGCACTGTCAGAGTGACCATTGGGTTCTTGGTCACGTCCCTGACTAAGGCCCTTCTCCCCCGATCGCTCAGTTTGGCCAGGCGGCCAGCTCTAGGAAGAGTCCTGGTGGTTCCAGACTTCTTCCATTTACGGATGATGGAGGCCACTGTGCTCATTGGGACCTTCAATGCTGCAGAAATTTTTCTGTACCCTTCCCCAGATCTGTGCCTCAATACAATCCTATCTTGGAGGTCTACAGACAATTCCTTGGACTTCATGGCTTGGTTTGTGCTCTGACATGCATTGTTAACTGTGGGACCTTATATAGACAGGTGTGTGCCTTTCCAAATCATGTCCAATCAACTGAATTTACCACAGGTGGACTCCAATCAAGTTGTAGAAACATCTCATGGATGATCAGTGGAAACAGGATGCACCTGAGCTCAATTTTGAGTGTCGTGGCAAAGGCTGTGAATACTATTGTACATGTGATTTTTTTTTTCGTTTTTTATTTTTAATAAATTTGCAAAGATTTCAAACAAACTTCTTTCACGTTGTCTGTAGAATTTTGAGGAAAATAATTAATTTAATCCATTTTGGAATAAGGCTGTAACATAACAAAATGTGGAAAAAGTGAAGCTCTGTGAATACTTTCCGGATGCACTGTATATTCACGCATTCGTAGATGCTTTAATCCAAAGCGACAATCAGTGCAATTAGCCTGTACATTTTACCAGTATCTGTGTTACTTGGGAGTCAAACCTGTCACATTACCAGTACTGGAATCTTACATCTTTGCAGTTTTGTAAGGAAGGTCTTTGTCTTTGACTCAAGTACCCATGTGGTTTACAGACTTGTGGTCCATATTTGAAGGACAAGGCAACCTGGGACCTTCTTGAAGGCCATTCTGAAGTTCACACATGTAGCCGCATGTTCAAGCGCTCACTTTCCAGTAGCTGGCACAGGAAAACTCAAGCTCAGTTCCTCCTCTGTCTCTTCCTGTGCACTCATTTGTATCCTGATCTCATTTGAAGGTGGAGTTGACTCCTGTTGAGGTGTGCTGATGAGGGGTACGTTCTCTTCAAAAACTTTGGCCTCTTCCTGCTTATCACCCGAGTTGGAACCCAGAATCACCGTTCCGGGTGAGTAGATATAGATGGACCCTAAAACAGATAAATGAACAAAGTAAATATGTGCTTTTTAGTGTCCAACTCAAAACAGGGTCGCTCTGTTCCAAACACTAGTGAGCTGCCAACCTAGACAGAATTTTTAAGTCAACATAAAATAGAAATGGACCCTATTTACTTTCTTAGTACATGTTCCAGGTATAATTGTGAATGAATAATCAGTGCACAAAGGAAAAAGGTTTGTCATCATATTCTTTTGTCAAAATGTAATACTTTGGAAACGACCTTCCTTTTTAAAGCCATTTCAGAGCAAATACATAAATATCGAGATATGTATTGAATATTGTTAATAGGTTGAAAAATATCAAGATACTGTATCATTTTTATAACCCTACTGCCCAGCCCTACTTTCCACTAACCAATCAGTTTCTGATTGATAATATCAAGTGCCCGCACTAAAAAATTTTTTATCGTTGAATATCTGGTTTTGCTTCTGAAATATCCTGAAATATATCACATTATGAAAGGAAAATTGGTTGCAAACTTTGTTTCATGTTGACATTGAGACTTCATTGGTGCACTCCCAATGCAAAGGGTGTTCCATAAGGTTCTTATGCTGCCTTCTCTGACACCCTAGGACAAAATCGCATCTATCCTCAAAAAGACATTCCTAGAAGGCATCCCTTACAAAAAATCTAAACTTGCCGCAAATTCGCCGCTCGTTATGAGCTTTTGATTTGCCACAAATGATGCAGAAGTTTGAAGCTCTTCGCCGGTAGTTGTAAACCTCCGGCAAACCTTGGCAACAATGGACAATATGCCGCAAAGCTCATCTGCATGTGAACATTTTCTATGTTCAAATTTATATTTGCTGCAGCAAGTGTGCAGCAAATTTGCCATGAACTCTCGATTTTCGTAAGGGATTCCCTTAGACAAAATGTGTCCAAGATAGTGTATGAGTTGGGTAAAATTGCAAATATTCTTACATTTCATTCAATATCGAAAAGTATCGATAAAGAGTTTGATATTTACCCAATAATATTAGAGTATTTCTTTGTTAGCTTAGCAACATTCTAACATTAAACGATGGGAATCAAAGTCCCTTTATGGCAAGTCAGGCCTCCTCTGGGCAGCCTGCGTGAAAATATTTTATATTGATATTGATAAGTACAGCTCCTATCTACTTGAACGGGTAAAAACCGAAATCTCAAAAACAGTTTGTCAAGATTACCAGCAAATATTTCAAATCAGCAATAAAATCTGACAACAATTGTATCATAAATTGTGCTTCTTTACCTCTGATTGCACTAAAAAAAACCCCGCTCTTTTTCTGGCTGGTCCAGCTAATTCGCATGGGCATTCTTGAGTAAACTGACAGACTACGAATCAAAAAGGTGAATGGCTTTTTTAACTGTAAGGCGGGAGTTCCATTCCTAGAGCCGCCATATTTTGCATTACAATTTCTCCAATTCATTAGTGTACCAGTGTCCCGTCTCATTCTATACAGTCTCTGGTCCAAGATAGCAGATAAATTGCTTAAAATGTTAAATATTGTTATGTTTCAATCTATAGCTAAAAGTATTAATAAAAACATCAACTATTTACTAAATTAACTATTAGGACTATTTAACCCAATATATGTGTGTGTGGTCTTGTTTTATAATTAATAGAGTATTGTGTTTTTAGCTTAGCAACATGCAAATATTAATCTCAATTAGAACAAATTGTGAATTGAGTGTCCTGTGCACTTCACGTGATGAGCGTGGTTTTGCTTGTCCTTGCAAAAAAAAAAAAAACAATGTAAATCTAGACGCAGCACCATGAAGCAGGTGTCTTAAAACATGTTTTAATATTTGAAATTATCATAATATGAAAATTTTGGGCCGATACCAATGAAAAAAACAAACAAAAAAAACATATAGCCGATACCGATATATATTACCAAAGAGGTACAAAATATTTTTATTGTTCTAACAATAAATAATGTCCCCTTTTAAATTTTGTATTATAGTGGCATAATGGACAGTGGATAATGCCATTCAGACTGCTATAGGGCGTCGCTTGCTCACACAGTGCTGACTGAAGCGCTGAATGCAGAAACACAGCCTTTTAAGGTTTAGAAATCACACTACCATATTGCGATTTCCATTTTAATTCAATCAGTCATGCAGCATTAATGGATATCATACAGATGTCTCAGAAGTCAAAGTCTGCCGAATTTTAATGGTTTCGCTCATCATGTATCCTAAAGGTAAGTGCCATTTAACAATTGTCAAGTCCATTGGCAGTTTTTCCACATTAACATAATAATAAAAATTAAATATTACGTTCTTAGGAGTGCCAACCCTATTGTGGCTACTTTTATTTCTTTAGATTTTAGTTTTTACAAAGTATCGTTACTAATAATTATAAATCAACCATCGGTTTTTCATATCTGTGTTTTTATGCATATAACCAATATGGGAATGGTTTTAAATTGGTCAAGAATTAGTTGATAATATCGGCAGCCGATACATCGGTGCATCCCTAGTTGAAGTTCTTTTTAACTTGACATGGTGGCTAAAATTTTTTGGAAATGTAGAAAAAAAACAGTGAGGCACAGCACAACGGTCAAAGACAAATGTTTATTTTTAAGTAAACTTTCCCTTTAAAATGGTGTCTAGGTAGGCAGCTCACTAGTTTTTGGAACAGGACTATTGTGTTGCAACAGAGGAGAACCAATCTGGCTGTTACCCCTCACCTATGATAGAAGCTGTAAAAACATACTTCCCCCGCTTGTTGACTGAAGTCCCTTGACTTTTGCGTATTTGTACACTTACCCATTTTTCCATGTACACTTTGTTATTTAGGGCGTTAACTGTTATCACAAGCAATTGAGTTTTGCCAATGACCTTTAAAAGGAAATCAGAAAAAAGAAAAAAATAGAAAAAGTGTTGTAAAAGAAAAAAGCCCCTGCATAACAGGAAGTAAAAATGGGAATTTAAACAATAGTGGACTTGAAGATAAAATGAGAAAGCATCTGTGAGTAAGTGTAGAGGAAATGTGAGGTACGAGAGGTTAAGTGATAGGACACAAGTTAGTCACGATAATTACGGTCACCATAAACAATCCTAAACACACATGCTAAAACCGGCTATAGTTGTCAGTTCTTAAGAACAAATATTCTTTGGAAAGTAAATAGTGTGAAAGTCTCTGGCTTTTAAAGGGATCATTCACCCAAAATGTCATATGAAATCTTTCTTCCTGCTCACTTTTTTGTGATTTTTACAACGACTAGCTCCCGAAAAGATGAAAATAACCATAATGCCAGAAACATACTTTACATAAGTACTAGGGCTGGGCGATATGTCTTAAAATTGATATCTCTATATTGTTCAGCAAATTGACAATATTCAGTATATATCTCGATAATTATGTATTTGCTCTAAAATGACTCAAAAGGGTTTTTTTTTTTTTTTTTTCAGAGGAACCATCATTTCATCCAAACAGCCACTGCAGCCAAGTAGGTTCAATATTTTAAAGACATTAAATTAAAATAGAATAATTCGTTTTTCATTAAATAAACACAAGCGAGAATGAAATTCAATAATTTTCATTGATTGATATGTATTTGTGTTATACAAAAGTAATATATTTATGTCCTGTCTACTTCACCTCCACCTGGGGCTTTTATTTTGACACTAAAATTGCTGTTGTATTTACTTCAACTTCACAATGAGCTTTTATTTCGACACATGGTGGTCTCAATCAGCTCCCTAGTTCAGTAGTCATCAGGGAGACGGCCATTTTTAGGGCTGTCTCAATTGTAAAATCATTCCAGTGCACTAAAATTTTTGCTCCCTAAAAAAATCCCACAATGACTGTAAAAACCAGGGAGCATCATTGCTCACTATGGGCATTTTCCAAACAGCATTTCTGTGCCCTTGAAGGGCACTTCGAGAAGGGGACGCCACTCAGAGGGTCGTTCCAAACAAAAGTAAGAAAGTAAATTTTTTCACAAAGGGCCCTGTCACAAGACTTTTAGTGATGGCTACATTCAAACTGTAGGTCATGCTCCCTTCAGACTGCCAACATCAAGAGCTCTGTCCTTCGTAGTGAGTAGGGCATAGGGATGATTACTTTCGATTGGAATTCTCCCTAAGTTCCCTCACCGGAAACGTCGTCATGTCTTCTGAAGTCTCTCAAGTCTTTAGAAGATGAGCGCAAGTGCAAAACTATGAAGTACAAGCCTTATTTTCTCTTTAAAAGAGATGTTTGTAATGTCTTTCATTCATAATTACCATGAACGTGAAACAATCTTTTAAATATTTAAGTTGTTAAAAGAAGGTTTAAAATATACTCCTTTATATTTTTATTTCTGTGTTTATGCCATTTATCTGTTATAATAACACTGTACGTTTGAAAATCTTCAACGAAAATGAATGATAGTGCCATTTATACAGAGATGGTGCTGATTAGTAACAGCTGAGCTTCAGTGCGCGAGCTTGTTAACGTTTCGCGGGTGATTGAGTCTTAAGAGTCCCTGTGTCTCAATCAGCTCCCTAGCTCCCTATGTCGTGAATCAGTATATCGTGAACACAAATTCAGGCACTGGCAAGGGTGTTCATCCACTGAACATGGGAGATTGAGTCTTAAGTGTCCCAATGTTCAGTGGATGAACACCCTTGCCAGTGCCTGAATTTGTGTTAACAATATACTGTACTGATTCACGATATAGGGAGCTAGGGAGCTGACTGAGACAGGGACAGAAAAGGCAATGTGTATTTGACAATTTACAATGTTCTGCATTTCCTGAAATGCTGTAATCTCCTCCTTTTCTGTTATACGCTGCCATGTTTGTAGATTTGTATAATATATTGCAGTGGTTACTAATGTTTGGAATTGTACGAATGTTTGAACCTGCATTACTTTGATTTCACAATGCACGTGAACTGATCTGAGAGCACCGTCATGCACGTGCACACAGATCAGCGTGTCACCGGTTTGTTCTGAATCACACACAGACTGTTTATCTGTCTTTAATTCACAGCCTTTTGTGGATTGATAATCACATAAGACCAACTCGCCGTGTTGATGTTATTTTGATTAATTGTGCAGCCTTGAAGGATCGTGAAATTAGTTTACTGATGCGCTCTTTATGAAACCTAATGGCCAAATGAAAGCACACTAAAATCATCGCTATATTCATGATACTGGTCAATTTTACATTGTCAGCAAAATTATCTCGATTATATCATTAATATTCGATATATCGCCCAGCCCTAGTATGTACGCGTACATATAAATTGCGGTCTGACACAACAACACGCAAAATCAAGCGTGCGTCACTAGAAGCGTCCGCATTCACATACATGCGAAGAGTGTTTCAGCTTTAAAAGTTTTATAAAAGTAGTACATCTGACTTGGGAACTGTACTTTAAGTCTTTTGAAGCCATTTGATAGATTTTAAGAAATCTCAAATCTCATTTGTGGTCACGCATAATTGCAAACTTGCCACGTTGCGATCAGTCACATGACACATGAGAACACATGAGAACCCATGAAAACACGAACAAGGATTTTAAGCTGCTTTAATTTAGCTCTGTTTCTCACATAGAAGACGTGGAATAAAGTGCAAGAGTCACTTGGACTACTTTTATTGTGCTTTTTAATGTTTTGTATGGAATAGAGAAGCTTGAACATTCTGCCAAACATCTAATTTTCTGTTTACACTTGTAACAGCACTATGTCTTATATTTACGTTAAAATACATAGACTGAAGCCTGCGCTCATGGCTCTAAATGCTGAAAAAAGGGTTTATAGGACTCACCTACAGTATTGCTGACATTCTCACCCTTCCCATTGCTGACCTGCTGGACACCTCCGGAAGGCGACATCACCCCCATACTTTGGCCTCTGACCTCTCTGACATCACTGCCATGTAGTAACTCAGCCTCAACTTTGCGATCCTCTGATGTCTGGGACTGGGGATTAGAGCAAATATGTTGATCTTCCTGCAAAAACATAACCTGCCTGTTAAACATTTTACATTAAAGTAGGAATGCATGATAAATTGGCAGCCATATTGTTATCTGCCGATAAATGTGAATTTTAAAGTTAGCGGTTATTGGTTGAAAAGATCTGGCCGATATATTAAATCGGATAAATTAAGTCTTTTTCAGGGACACACTACTCACCTTGAGGGTTTTGATTGGTGCTTTCTGTATGACATGACACATCAGCATGCTGTAGATTTGCTTAAGAAGATCATATTGGGTCTGAATAAACACTACATTTTACTTATCCATGCCACACATGCATTTTGTTTCTTTATTCTTTTTGTAAATTAAAGCATATTATCATGTTGATAGTGAGTTTGAGACTTGTTTGCATTATTATTGTGGTCTTTTGACAAGTTTGAATGAAGTGCAATGCTTGTTTTATTTGAAATGTTTGATTTCATTTGAAGTGCTCTGGACGTGGCTTTGTAAGCTGAGCCTTTTGTTTTTGTAATCTGGCACACAGAATGTTGATTTATATGATTTAGATTTATAGGCAAATATATTGGCTATCGGCCTCCAATTATAATGAATCTTCATTATTTTATCGGCCAAAATTTCCATATCGGTGCATCCCTACATAAAAGGGATAGTTCACCTTAAAATAAAAACTGTATCATTATTTAATCACTATCATGTCATTCCAAACCCATTAAAAATGGAAAAGAGCACCATAAAAGTAGTCCTTACAACTAGTGCCCTATATTCCAAGTCTCCTGAAGCCATATGACAGCTTTGTGTGAGGAACAGACTGAAATTTAAGTTGTCATTGACTGAAAACTTTCCCTCTGCTGTAGCTTTCAAATCAAATGTGGCACGTAATGTGGTAGAGCTAGAACAGAAGGCAAATTTTCAGAAAAAAAAAAAAAGAATTACATTTTGGTCTGTTCCTCATACAAAGCTATTATATGGCTTTAAAACACTTAGAATATAGCGCACAAGTCTACTTTTATGATGCTTCTTTGTCCTTTTTGGAGCTTGACAGCTACTGGTCACCATCTATTTTCATTGCGTGGAAAAGAGAACCCTGGACATTTTGTTAAAAGACTCCTTTTCTGTTCCTAGGTGCGGAAATCATAGGGAATTTAACCATTTCTTTTCAGATTCCTCTTAACAAATGTGGTCCCTTAACGGTTCCATTAATGATTATTTAGTCCTTTTGAGGTAGAAATGATTCTTATTGGATGTACTGCCGTCTGCAGTCTGTTACCAAATGATGAAATCATTTCAGAATTTAACAGAACAGATTCTTGGGAAAGTTCATAATGTTTTATAAAATATCACTAATTACAACAAAATTACTCTAAAATTACAATGTAAATTACTCTAATTTAAATCTCACAAGCCTTAAGTACAGATAACACAGTAACAATTTTTGTTTCATTTTGAGTCTGACATGACTAAATTAATGACTTGCAGTTCAGTACGTTTTCCATTCACTTGAAAGAACGAAGGTTACTTGCGTAACTGCGGCTCTTTGAACAGAGGGACTATGCTAGTCACAATACTCATGGAAATTCCTTCCGCCTCGCGGCAGGATGAACCAAGATTGAATTATTAGAGGAATTACATAATTGTGCATAGCACTCCTTTAAATACCTGCATGCTACACACCCCTTCCTCGAGTCTTCCCGAGGCGGTAAGGTAACCGACAGCTGGACTAGCATAGTCCCTCTGTTCATAGAACTGTGTTTACATGAGTAATCTTTGTTCTGTTTCACTGTCTGGAATATATTAGTCACAATACTCATGGGACTATACCAGAGGATGTCGGTTCCCAAGGCTCAGCAATGTGAGCATCACCACCTGCTATGTATCCAGAGCTAAAGAACGTAGGCTGGTTAAAGCACCACTGGCCCCAATCCATGCGACGCAGCCACATTGACAGTAAAAACTGGTAAAAATTCCAGCTGATGACCAGTTGGCAGCTGCACAGATAACTGCCAAGGGAAATGCCCTTAAGTAATGCCCAGGATGTTGCCATTCCTCTTGTGGAGTGGGCTACCAACATGGAAGGTAGGAGGAGACCAGCGAGATTATAAGCCATTATAATTGTGTCAATGATCAAATGTGACAAGCAGTCTGCCCTTTACTCTTTCTCAAAAACACACAAAAAACTGGTCAGTGGACCTAAAAATCTGAGTCCTCTACACATAAGGTCCTTAAGGCCCTCACTGGGCATAAGGCAATGAAGTGCCCTTCCTCTACCGAGAAAGTGGAGGGAGAAAATGCTAAAATAACCACGTCTTGTTGACAAAATCCGGGTGAAAGTTTTTCGGCAAAAACTGTGGAATAGCTTCAGATAACATCTGCAGAGAATGAAGGACTGCTGCAATTCAGGAGAGAGGCCCAGATCACTACACCACTGACAGAACAGTTGCCACCTCTTCACATAAGCCATCCAGGTGGAAGGTGCTCTTGAGCTCTCTAGGACACCTAATAAAGCAAGCTGGAGATCTAGACTGTTCCAATTGCGCCGTTCAGCGGCCAAGCCCATAGACGTAGGCGTGAGGGGTTCGTGTTCCATTGCGTGCCTCCGATAAGAGATCTGATCTCTGGGGAAGCTCCCATGGGGACCTGCCAGCAGTGACTACATCATTGCATACCAGTGGCAGTTGGGCCATCTCGGGGCAACCAGCAGCAGCTGGTGTCCTGCTTCCTGAACTCTGTCTAGAGTAGCCGCAATCAGAGGAAATGAAGGTAAGGCATACAGTTGTACCCTTAGCCACTTGTGGGTAAAGGCGTCCAGCCAAAGTGGTTCTGGGGGATTGGTTACTGAGAACCACAGCTGACACTGAGTGTTCTCTGCGGTGGCAAAAAGGTCCACATGTGCTCGGCCAAACCTCTCCCACAGGAGACTCACCTCTCTTGGATGTAATCTCCAATCTCCCTGTGGCGGACCCCTCTGGACAGAAGATCGGCCACTGTGTTCAATGGTCCTGGAACATGTGCTGCTCGCAGGGAGGCCAGATTCTGCTATGCCCACAGAAGCAGAGTCCGAGTCATGTAGTGGAGCCAAAGGGAACCTAGACCTTCCTGATGGTTTCTATAGGCTACCACTGTTGTGCTGTCTGACTGGACTAGAAAATTTTTGCCTTCAGTGCTGGGTAGTAATGGATTACATGTAATCTGTATTATGTAATCAGAGTACAAAAATCAAGTTGGATTAAATTACATTTTAAAATACTCGTAATTGGACTACAGTTACTTTTTATAGATTACATATTAACAAGGCAATGGCATTAAATTGTTAATAATTTACTGATCATTTTCAAATCAATGTCATCATATTTTACCCAGAAGCACGATAGTCTCAGATGAGCATTTGAGCATGTGCTCCTTTTACATTACAAAAATAAGATATGCTCCTCAGTTTGAACAGTGCCGCATTGAAACCAGACTAGGGCTGAGTTCAGATTTGCATAGTACCGTACTTCCATGCTATTTCTGCCACTGACACACAGCGGAGGTAGTGGGGACGGTGTGCCATTCCGAACTCTACATAAATCTCCCTACTCTACAAACTCAGCCTCAGCCTCGGTGTAAGTTTTGTACGCTGGTTATGCATAAATTATGGCAGCTTCAGAGCAGCTTTAAACTTGTGATATAAGCATATTTGATTTTATATTTTAAAGCATAATGGCCATCATAAGTTGTTGCAACGTAATTGATGTATAAATGCATGCATGCCCACTGAATACCATAAATTTACCTGAATGTATTTTGATCAGTGGTTCTCCACCCTTTGACTTAAAGGCCCCCCACTGTCAGAGAAAATATTCAAAGGCCTTCCATGTATGGTATTTTATTATTATAAGATATTTCCTCTACTTCTACTGTAATAATGACAAAGCCTGTTTTCAAGTTTTAATGATAGAAACTGCTATCGACAATAGATTAAAACTATTAATCATTATTATTTGTACTCCATAACTTCAGATTGGTATATTCTTCATTAAAGCAAGATGTTGAAGTATTATAATGTAATAAATATTTAAATAATAATAATCTTCCTATCTAAATAATTTTAAAGATCTTGAGGTCCCTGGAAGTGTGCCGAGGCCCCTTAGTCCCCAACCCCGGTTGAGAACCACTGTTTTAGATGCAGCTTCTATTCCATATTTTCAGTGTCTGTCTAGAGTCTTTCCTTGTAGAAACCCTTGCTGCTAGGCATCTTCCAAAGACATACTTTTCGGAACCTCTCGGTAATATCAGACCGACTATTATGGAAGCTTCCTTCCACAAGTGGGTTCAGTCTATCATTAAATCGAAATCAGCAGGCATGCAGTAATTGGACATATGCCTGTATTTTGCATGCTTTGGCATTTTAAACAAACAGTTAAATCATAAAACCCTGCTGATATGATGACTTTATTTGCATGGTCAGCATTCTCCTGTCCATCATTTGAATTAGCCGTACATTCGATTTGCATAAATCGGTATGTATCATTTAGGGTCACTCACGCACGACAGGCATTATAAGCATTGACAGACATACTGCTCGTGTAATGCAGCAACAAATTCATACCAATATCCAACAGGGTCTGAGGCTGTATCGCATAATCGCACCTACTGTTCAGTATAAGATATTAAAAGGAGAATATTCCCTCTGTGGCTTACTCTTCTTAATTCATAATCAGTGGTGTCCAATCATAAGTCCAATCATTATGCTTGTCATCTACTCGGCCTTATGAGCACAACGTGCTGTTCAGGTGCCGCAATTGCAACTAAACCTCTCACGACACTGCAAAGTGCCGCAAATGTGCTGTCTAGGTACCGCACCTATGGCATCTTAGGGGCCGAGCAACTAAACCTAACGACACTGAAAGCAGCGCGAATGTGCTGTCCAGGTGCAGCAACAGCAACATCTACAAAAAAAATAAAAAATAAAACATCTTCACTTTTTTACTTCTCCTGTACTTTAATAAGGATCACCTATAGGGGCCTGAGTAGCTCAGCGAGTAAAGATGCTGACTACCACCCCTGGAGTCGCGAGTTCGAATCCAGGGTATGCTGAGTGACTCCAGCCAGGTCTCCTAAGCAACCAAATTGGCCCGATTGCTAGGGAGGGTAGAGACACATGGGGTAACCTCCTCGTGGTCGCTATAATGTGGTTCTCGCTCTTGGTGGGGCGTGTGGTGAGTTGTGCATGGATGCCGCGGAGAATAGCGTGAAGCCTCCACACGCGCTTTGTCTCCGCGATAATGCGCTCAACAAGCCACGTGATAAGATTGACGGTCTCAGATGCGGAGGCAACTGAGATTTGTCCTCTGCCACCTGGATTGAGACGAGTCACTACACCACCACGGGGACTTAAAGTGCATTGGGAATTGGGAATTCCAAATTGGGGAGAAAAGGGGAGAAAAAATAAATAAAAAATAAGGATCACCTATTGCCTAACCCAAACTAACACAGTTCTGCCCTCTCTCCACATGTCTCCGGACCTCAGACCAAGAACTCTGCCTCCTTCTGTGACCCTCTCTTCCTAACGGTCGGCAGAAAACCTATGACGAGTCATGGTTCGCCTGCAGTGAAGCAAATATGTCTACTCAAGGGACTCTGTATGCAGAAGCATACATCAGCACTATTCAAAGCTGGAGCAAGATCACTTCAGCACTCAGAGATTGCCTCTGAGCAAAAAAAGAAGCATGCCTTTGCTCAGAACGTGGTAACTCAGTTGATGGACCAAAGTGGGTTCTAGGAACAAAAGAGGTCTGAGGTCTTTTCTGTCAATAACACTGAGTTCTTCAAACTTTAAGAAAGTTTGAAGAACCTCTCTGTCCTTCCAGTTCTTTACCGTCTGCTCCAAGACAGAACCAACCCCTGGACCAAATGCCTGACCTGGGGGGATGGGCAGCTCCATGAAAGGCCTCTGGAGGGTAGCTGGCACTTTTGACTGGGAAAGCCACGAAAGCCATGAGGAGATGACTCTGGCCAAGGGCCTGCCATTCACATGGCCATCTTAGCATGCAAGACAGAAAGTAACAAAGACACCTGAGAATGCTCCCCCATTATCTCAGGTTCATCATTTGATGAAAGCCAAGAAAGCATCACCTGCTGATATGACTGAAGCAGGGTAGCTGCATTCAGCAATCGAGCCATCATAACTAATGTAAGATAAGTATCTTTCAATCGATTATCTGCCACATGGTGAGAGCCTGGGGGAAAACGTGGAACCTTTCCAGTAATTTCCTTATCCGGAAGCACCATAGCAGCCACTGTGGTGTCCATCGGAGGGTACTGGTCCAACCCCAGGTTATCAGGGGAGGATATAAAAGTCCAGGGTTTGCAACTGCTTGATAAATGGAACCTTGTACCGACTTTTGTCCAGGTCTGAGTCAGAGCCTGTGAAAACTCTACCAGGAATGTTGGCATTGTCAGGATCAGTGCCAAGAGTTTCCAGCACTCTCGTGAGAAGCTCCTGTATATTTGATGATAAAGATGATGCTTCACTCTCAGGATGTTCCGAGAGATCATCTGAGCCATGATGGGCTGAATGTGATACAGAGGCTGAGTCTTCATCTAGGTCCTGACCAGCATAAATAGACATGACATCGGTGTCATGTTCGTAGTCAGAATTCTCAGCCGGCAATGCTTGGGCCTGCTCTGTGATAGGGCTGTCTGATCCTCCAACTCCTTATGAGTGGAGTTCATATCCTTTTTAGCCTGCTTGGGGGCATGCTCCATAGCTGCAGGGGAATAAGATCTGTGTTTTGCAGGTTCCTTACCCTTATGTGTGTGCTGACGCATCATAGCCAGGCATGTCTCTCACAGCCGTGGCCCCAATGTGACACAGCACAAGCAATTTAAAGGGGTTTCAACAGCTTGGATGGCATGCTACTGCCCCAAGCACACCATGCAAGAGGAGTGGGCATCAGCACTGGCAAGACCTGTGCCTTATCACAAGAGTATGGCATTTTGATACAATCTACAGGTAACAATGACAAAAACTATGTATATATAAAGATAAATATATCTATATATAGAAAATGGATATATATTAATATTTATAGAAATAAATAAACAGGGCTCAAGACCAAGCAAAACCCAAAATCACGGCCTTTAACTCATGTTACATCGGTGGGATTCGAAGCTAGGGTTTTAGAACCTACAAGCCAGTGCTTATTAAACTGGGGAAACGAAAACAAATGTAAAGTGCAACTCAGTGACCACTTGTTTGTGTTTTGAGAGAACGCAATAAAAGTGCTTTTAGCAAGACAAAGATATTTACGTCTGGGAACAAATCAACAAAAACTAACAAAAACACTGCAGGATGCTCTCGATAGGAGCAAACTTCGCCCAGGTAGAGATTCTTGCAGATTTACAAAGTTTATTACTTCTAGCAATACATGTTTCACAATACTCGTTTCCTGCTCGCCGAGAAAAGAAAAGAAGGGGTGTGCAGCAATCAGGTATTTAAAGGCGTGCTAATGGTTCACACCTGTATGCAATTCCTCTGAAAATTCAATCTCGGTTCATCCTGCCGCAAAGCAGAAGGAATTCCCATGAATATTGTGACTAGCATAGTCTCGACAGTGAAATAGAATCAACTAATAATGAAGATTAATTTATTCGGGAGGAAGCGATGTATGTTTTGCAGGGTATGTTCAAAAGAACCGGCTCATAAGAGCCATTCATTCATGAATCGGGCTACACAGGTCGCACTCTTAAAAGTAATTTATTCGTGAATCTGACTGTTCACGCTGAATGTTTCGCGCTGTAGAATCAAAAGAATCAGCTCATAAAAGTCATTTGTTTCGGAAATTGTGCTACACACTGGTCGTGCTGTAGATTTAAAAGAACCGGCTCTAAGAGTCATTCATTTGTGAATCGGACTACGCTGGTCGCTCTGTGTTTTGCATTGTAAATTCAAAAGAACCGGCTCATTAGATTCATTTGTTCAGAAATCCTGCTACACAGGTCGCGCTGTATGTTTCGCACTGTATGTTTCGTGCTTTAGATTCAATAGAACCGGCTAATAAAAGTCACTTGTTCGGGAATTGGGCTACACTGGTTGCGCTGTATGTTTCGCATTGTAAATTCAAAAGAACCGGCTCTAAGAGTCATTCATTCGTGAATCGAGCTACATGGTCGTGCTGTAGATTTAAAAGAACAGACTCAAAGAGTCATTCATTCTTGAATAGGACTTTGCTGGTCACACTGTTTGTTTCCCCATGTAGATTAAAAAGAACCGGCTCAAAGAGTCGTTCACTCGTGAATCAGACTACACTGGTCACACTGTGTTTTGCATGGTAAATTCAAAAGAACCGGCTCATAAGAGTCATTCTTTAGGAAATCAGACTATCCTGTCACGCTGTATGTTTTGCGCTGCTGATTCAATAGTGGTGTTACACTGTCAGAGCATTTTAGTATGGTATTCTGTCCACATGGGTGGAAGAATGCCCCTTCGAGAAATGTTAACGGAACTGAAAAACATGAACATTATTCGGTTTTGTTTATTGTTTTTGTTTTTTTTGGAACCAATTCTTCCTCTTTGGATCTGAATAAGATTCTCTGTTCTGAACCTTATCCATTCTAAAGGAAAAGAAATTGCTTGTTCTGAGCACCACGAGGGTGAGTAAATCATAACAGAATTTTTCATTTTTAGATGAAGCAATGTGGACATAACATACAGTAAATAAAAATGGGACATAAGCAATTAAATTTGTAGGCTAATCAAATCAGGTTACAGGCAATTTATTGTTTGTGATGAATAATAAAAAGTACTCACATGCTGTCCCGATAGGAAACCTAAAATGAAAGCAAGAAAATATTAAATATACTGCATGCAATTTGTTGTGTGTGACAGTGTAAGCAGCTCATGAATGCATGGTGACTGTGTGAACGGTCTGCTGCATGCTTAGGCGTTCTGTGGTTTCTCAGGTTGTCAAGCATGCGTTAAAGGAATATCATTCTGAAAGGCTATGAATGTTTATGTTGAGTGTGATCTTATGGTTATTAAAGCATGTTCAAGTCAACCCGATGTGGTTTACTGTAACTAGTGCTCTGGGTGGATTCCAACCTGGTTATGGCCTGTAAAATGCACTTAAGACTTTATTGTTTAAAATTACAAAAGCATGCAACATATTGCTGACAAAGAATTGTCTTTTCAGGTTTATACTGTGTTATATAGAGATCCCACACATTATATTTCTATTACAGATTTCTGAAGTGGTTTTCCATGTCAGGCATTAATCATTTGCATACAAATTAACAGATTAAATTTACATATTGGGAACTAAGGCACAAAACAATATCTAGTTGATGAATATCTAACAATATACTGTATAGCCAATTAAATATTTTAGAGCAGAACATAACTCGAAAAACTTTATTGAAAAATGAATTTAATGACTTTTGCCGTCCTGTAAACCTTAATTTGAAAATTCCCTGATATTTGCAGGTTTTCCGTGCATGACTGTGGGACCCCTGGTTATTTGTATTCATGTGTGTTTTCTTCATTCATACATCATAACATACAATATATTTTAGTCTTTATATCATACCTGTGCATTTTGCAATTGTTTTCTGTGCTGTTCTTTTCCACAGCAAACAGATGCTAGTCATCACCAACAGGAGTATCAAAAATAAGATCCACAGTAGCTGAACATAGGGCTGTCTTTCACTGGATTTGTCTATGAATGAGAGATTGCAAAAAAAAAAAAAAATGTATGTTAGATCACCCCCTTGTGAAGACAAAGAGAAAATACAGTGTACATTCATGCTCTCTTTTAGCGTTATTCTGATCAAATGTAATAATTACTTTTAATCTATATAAAAAAATAAAAAAATAAAGATATTTATATTACAGCAATAAATTATGAATAGAAAGAGATGTGTGGGTGAATCTCACATTTCACCCAAAAATCAAATAGAAAAAAATAATTCATATGAGCAAAAAGGACATGAAACCTATTTTAAGGCCATTAAGATGTTGTGCCTTGTGACCTTATTTTAATGACAATTAAGCACATTTCCCGACAGTCCTAAAATGCTGCTGGATATTTGATTTTTTTTTTTTTTTTTTATAACTCTCCTTATTCTCTATAGTTACTATATTCTCATTAGATTTTCAAAGAAATACTGTAATACAATGATTTTATTTTTATTTAAATTAGCATAAATTAAAGGCAGTACAACAAATATTACAATGATATATAAATATTTCACTGTACAATTAACATACCATTTTTTTATTTTTACATTACATCAATTATTGGGGGGATAACGTGAGGATTCCCATTAGATTTTCATAAAAACTGTACTATTTTATTATTATTATTATTATTATTATTAAATGAGCATAAAGGCAGTGTAACAAGTATTACTATGATATACAGTATAAATAATTCTCTATAAAAATATATATATTTTTTTTTTCACATAACAGCAATGCTAATTAGATTTTATAGATTTTTATTCATAAGACAATGTCACAATGCAAAACAAAAAGGCCTATTATTCTTTAATCAAAATATTCTTTCTTTCTTTTTCTTTTTTGGTGGTGAAAGCTGAACTGGACATGTTCTTGACATTTTTCATTAGATTTACCGGTTACTGCTTGACTAATTTTCAATAGGCTTCAAATATTTCTGTAAAACTTTACAATAAGGTTATATTTGTTAACATTAAGAAGTGAATATTTTTCATAAACCAACAATAAACAATGTTTTTGAACAATTTATACAAAATACTATTGTTCATTATTAGTTCATGTTAGTTCATAATGCATTAACTAATGTTAACATATACAACTTTTCATTTAAAAAAATGAAATGTATTAGTATATGTAGAAATGATCATTAACCAAGATTAAAAGTAGGGATGGGCGGATCGATCTTAAAGTATTAATACTTCCAATACTGATGCGGATGTATCAAGAACGTCGATCCTCACATAAAAATATAGTTTCTAGTGATTTTGTTATTTAGTTACCATGAAAATTAACGCATATCATGAGCTTCAAAGAGAACAAACTGTTGTTAATAAATGATAAACAAAACAGAGGTCTGACCGTATAGTAAATAAAAAAAAATTACCCATTTTATCCCAAGAATTCGCAAAAATATTCCATTTGTTATTGCTATCGGTATTGGTATCGATATCGGCAATATTAGTAATTTTAGTAATTGGTATCAGTTAAAAAAAGAAAATAAGGGGTTTCGCCTATCCATAATTAAAAGTATTGTTCATTGATAGTTCATGTTAACTAATGTAGACCTTATTCTAAAGTGTTACCAAATATTTTACACATTGTTTTTAAAAAAGGTTTTAAAAAGGAGTGCATCAAGAGAAAAATGCACCCCAAATTTTTTACATTTACTATACGGTCAGACCTCTACTTGTGTTTGCATCAAGTCTTGGGGAAGAGGCCATCTCGGTTGTAGACCGCAAAGACAGTCGGTGTGTCTGCGTGGCCAGTGGACTGGAAGGCTTCTGCTGAGATCTGGAAGAGTGAAGTGACATTGTCGGGGAGGTGATGGGTTTGATAGTGATGAAGGTGGGTGTTGTCTGGGTTGTGAAGTCTGTAGTGCTGGGACTGAGGGTGGAGTCTGTAGAGGAGGAGATGGTGGTAATGATGATGGAGGGAGTAGGAGTGGTCACAAGATGCCCACATTCTCTGTCCTGAGTCGCTGTGCCCTCTCTGAGCACTATCCTTCCCAAATGTGCACAACTTAGAAAGAGGCAGAGAGAGTCAGTATGAGACATGAGCAGGTTTAAAAAATACTAAAATATCAGCTTAATCCGATTTGCACTGAAGTTGTACCAGTCTGTACTGAAAATAGAAGTGACATACTGAGATCTGAAAGATTTATTAAGCATGAGTGTGAGATAAGAGAGAGAGAGTGAAACTAGGTGACTCTGATGTTTGTGACCTCGCGTGACTCTTTAATGTTTCACATCATGTGAATTTTGCTGCGTCTTCATTCCCTCTTTACCGCTGAAATGTTAAATGACTGACGAGCCTTTTCTGATGACCAGTATGCAATTTAATTTAATGCTATTTTCTCATTAAAGTAATATCAGTAATATGGCTCATTTTCTTCTTTTTATCTTATCATGTTATATACAAACTAGAGGTAGACTGATATATGAAACATGATTCTAATATAAATGAATATTACTCACTCTGTATGAGGCATGCAGGTTGAGTTCAAAGAGGGTTTGCTGGAGAATGTGCCAGGCTTACACGGAGTACATGGTTTGTTGCAGTATGTGGAATAATTGTTTAAATGCATACAGAAGAATCCTGGTTTGCAGTGGCATACACGATTGTGGTCCAAAGTGCATGAAGACACTTCAATCTCATTTGAAACCTCTGGTCCCGCAAAAATATACAAAAACATACAGAACAGTCAAGGAAAAAACACTGCACGTGCAAACAAATTTGCGAAAAAAAGGCTTTTCACACTAAGCTTAACCCTGGGTTAACATCAACTGGGACATCAACATGCTGCTTCTGAATGTTCTGAATGAAATTGACCCCATGCTGCCGAATACTGATAAGCGCCATCCTCCATTAGACATTTTTGCGTCAATATAAACTTGATCACCTTATCCTGTGGCGCTACTGATAGCTCTGCGACATGGGGTCTGGTTTGATGGAAACCAGAAAGTAATCATGTTCACTCCGAGATGCAGGTTCTGGTCCCGTGAAAACCAGGAAGTAGTCGCGTTCACATAAACAATGGTGAGCATGATTCAGAGGTTGCAGATTTGCTCTAAAATTAAATTTTTACCCCTTTTACGGTTAGGTTTAGGGTTGGTGTTAGAGTTAGGGCATAAGGTTAAAGGTCTGGTCACCATTCACTTGCATTGTATGGACCTACAGAGCTGAGATATTCTTCTAAAAATCTTCGTTTGTGTTCAGCAGAAGAAATAAAATCATACCCATCTGGGATGGCATGAGGGTGAGTAAATGATGAGAGAATTTTCATTTTTGGGTGAACTATCCCTTAAAAATAAATATGCATTTCTGTTGACTAAACTGCTTACTTCCAAACTAAAAATATAGCTCGCTTTTGGCGCCACTCTGTGGACATTTTACCTCAACAACACTTCCATTTTCGGCCACTGGGGGCAATGATTCAAATTTCAGTAAGCAGAGGGCAATTTCAGCAGCAGAACATTCAACCTATTGTCGCCGAATTCATGCCAATTAAGGCCACGTTAGAAATAATTAGATGCTATGCGAGCTGTTTAGCAACAGACAACAAATCAAAAACAATTAGTGTTTGTCTCATTAAATATTCATATCCTTTGAACATTTCAAAACCATTATGGGGTAAGTTTATTTTCAGTTTCTGAGGGAAACTGTAAAAATTGTTACACAATTGCCTTGGAACACTGTATTGTACTTGTCCAATCAATGTGCCTCATTCATGAAACATGAGTAAAACGAATTTCTGCATAAATTGTTACGTAAACATTCTTATGTAAACTATACCAAGGAATTGATAGCAACAGTTCACGGAAGAGTAGTTTTATGTACGATTTACACAGAAATTCGCTCTGCTTGTGTTTCATGAATAAAGGCTATTAACCTTGTAAATGTACAAATAAATATATTAAAGTCAACATGAAAAGGTAATCGCAACTGATTTTACTTTCATAATGTGACATCTTTACAGGTGAAATAGTATATATAACAAGTAATAAAGATTGGATCATGAAAAGTGGGCATTCCAGATTAATACCCTCCTAAAACAACGCAGAAACCCATTGACTGAAACTTAAGAGGGCTTGGTGACATAATTTGTGAAGAAAAGTAGTTTCAGAGGTGGAACAAGTTATTACATTTTGGCATCCCCCTCCCCTTTGGAATATAGTGCACAGATGAATCCTGCACAATATGACCAGTCAAGGAATGTGTATAAAGGAAGTAAATAGGGTAAATTTTGATTTCATGACAACTTTAACCCAGGACGTACAAGTGTACAGAGTGAAATCTCGAACATTGACTACACATGATTAACTATTAACCATGGGTAAAGTACATACATTGTGAAGCATGCATCAAGATAAGGATGTTAACCCAGGGTTAAATTGACCCTGTGTTAACAATGTAAAGTGTGAAAAGCCCATTAGGGTTCTAAATGCTAGGAAATGTCATAACACTACTAACCAGTGCAGTTACGAGTGCAGCAGTCACATTTCTGTAATCCCTGTCGCTGATAACAGTGAAATTCACCAAAGCACTTTTTTTTATGGTCATGTTCTGCTTTACCTACATGAGAAACACATTGCAAACATCAAAGGTTATCTCACATCTTTATGTGATATTCACAACGTTATTGTGTGAGAGTAAAAGTGCATTATGCAGTACACTTAGACATGTTTTGAAGTGACTGGCACCATGTTTTTAAGAATACACTCATAAAGGACTTAGAGGTACACATTCTGAAACTAAAGGGAAATTTTTAAGTTAAAGGCTGAGTAAAATCTCATAAAAAGCATGTGTTTCTGCCTGTTTTATGTCCACCAGGCAAAAATCTAAAATCAGATCACTTAGACAAGTAATGGTGCACATTTCCTCAACATGCTACATGATTTGATGCAACAATGTTTAGTACTTAAGGTTAGATATTTGTTCAGATGCCTAACCTTAAGTATGAGTATGACGAGGAGGAGGGCGTGGCCGGGCCGTGAGGGTGCACGGCAGTACGAGAGAGAGAGACACACACGGTGCGTGTGTATGAGAGTCTATGTGTTTTATGTTGTTTTAAGTTGAGCTTATGTCATTAAAGTTTTGCCGGTTCCTGCCTCCTCCTTGCCCATCCCTTAACCGTTACAATGAGCAATAGTATTAGTAATAGTGATGCTTGCCCTTATAGTTCCTTTAAGGACTTTACATCATGCTTACATTGTAAGGATGATGCTATATAGACTATGTGTTGCTAATGTCTGAAGTGCAATGTCATTTCCCCCTAGCCTAGACATTACGTTTAAGTACAGTTTTGGAAACATTTAAGGGATGATGTTTACACAGCTCATGCAATACTATAAACTGAAAAAAAAAAAAAAAAAAAATACATCATATATATATATATATATATATATATATATATATATATATATATATATATATATATAAAAGCCTATTTTTAAGATTTACGCATTTCAATATTTATAACAAATTTAATTGTGTAATGTTTAACAAAATGTAATTCATAAACTTAAAATATATATTTTTTTCTTTTCTTTTCTTTTCTTTTCTTTTCTTAAAGATGACTTAATTCAATTTGATGGAATTTGGTTATGAAATTGAAATGTGTAATCTTAAAATTATTTTTGAGTGTACAACTGTATGTTTGATTAATATTCAAGTATTACAGTGTCAACAGTTTTATGAACAGAATGCTAATATAAACCTTTTTGGCTCAAACCTGCTCAGACTTAAAAACATGTTATCAGGTCTGGCAATTTAAATGTCATTGACATTAGTCACTCTTAAAAAGAAGTGAACCTGTTTCCTAATATCTTTATCTTTTGTTCTTTTATTCTTTTTTATCTTCCTTAGACTTGTTTGTAATGCATTTTCACAGAGAAAAGCAGATACAATCATTGCATTCAAAACAGTTATTGTGCAGAATGTTATCGAAATAGGCTTGTATCTCAGAAATATGATCTAATTCGTCTTGGCGTGTTGTCTGTGAAAGTGAAGCTGAAGAGGAAGTGGCTTAAACTTACCATCACATTTACTGGGACATTTGCTGTGTAGTAGAGCAAAAAGCTGTAAAAGAAAAGAAAAACAGTGGATATACAAATAGATAGTCCTGCCTGTAAAACTGCTGTGGACGTGGAAAGTTTACATTCTTATCGCATTGTAAAAATATTGTGCAAAGATTTTTAATGTCCTTGTTTTAGGACTGGGCGATATATTGAATATTCTCGATATATCCACGATGATTTTGCTGGCGATATAAAATTAAGTGAGATTGAGAATATCGCTGTGATTTTAATGCACTTTTTATTTGACCGCATCATAAATATGAGCGCAAAAGTTTTTTTGTTGTCATTATTGTGTGTTTATTGGTTTTATCTTTCAAATCTCAAATGACAAAGTGTTAAGACAGAGTTGTTTTAACATCCCTGGACTACAGGTAGCAAAAATGGCACTGGATGAGTTTGATTCATTTCCGTGAAACGGTTGCAGCAAACACTCTGTCTTCACCGGACGTGGGCGTCGCATCAAAAGCAATAGAACCCCATTATAATCAATGACTCTGTCTACACTGGAAGCGTCCGTTGCGGTGTGTCCGTTGCACCAATAGTAAATGGGTGTCCCATTCCATTTTGCGCTGCCTGAGCTGGCACTACTACTACCAACAACACAAATAAATGGTTTAGAACGTTCGTGTCGACATGTCCAGTGTAGACAGCCTCAAGCCGTTGTGGTGCATACAAATAAAAATGATTAAATACAATTTATGTTCATTTCCCAAATAGCATACATATGTCTCCGAGATGTCCATTTATGAGCGTTTCATCTGGAAAGTGTCATATTCTTATTTACATTTGATAAAAATCTTAAAAAGAGCAGATTTACGTATGTTCTAAATCATAAATGTCTCAAAGACATCTTCTGAATGTCCTTTTGATATTCCGAGAGGAAGCGTCTTATTCCAGATGAGAAAACAATCCAAAAAAATATGTCTACCAGATGTAAACACACAGAACATATTGACGTGTGTGATCGGGGTGGTGGAAAACAGTGTGGTGCACTCAGTAATTTTTTAAACTCTTAATATCGTTTTAAACATTTAACTCTTAAAGACATGAATTTTAATTTTGCAATATGTAGGAAATTGTGAGGACTCACATTAAAATGAAGACTACAGTCATATCAGTAACCTTATAAATGCTGTTTTATTCTACATGGAGAGGGTCCACACATGGGAGCGGTCATTTTAGAATCGCATGACCTGCCGAATACTATTCGCTTAATCTCAGTAACCGCCCTGTTATTTGACACTTTCACTCATTGATTAAAGTAATCATGGCTGACTGTGAATACTAAATTTCTACAATGGCATCTGAAACTGAAAACTATTGATTTTAAATGATGCTGCATCCAAGCCACTAGGTGTCAGTGGAAGTCCAAGATGACACAAAGACAAAAGTTACTGAGTGCAGCTTTAAGTGTTTTTTAACAAGATTAACTGTTATATAAGCCATTTCAGGGCAAATACATGAATATTGGTAATAAAGATTCTAAATATGCATACTAAATATCGCCAAAAAGGCTGAAAAACATAGATTTAGCTATGTCGCACAGCTCTAATGGTGATTAAATCAAACAAAGGTTCTTTGGCTGAACATTACCAATATTTAAATAATAATGTTTTGACCAGTTTTAAAGACCCCATGAAATCAAAAAGTGAAGTTTTCTGAGAAGGGTCTGTCTGCATCCCGCAAGACTGCTACAAGACATGCCCACTACAAGGCAGACCACTAAAAGTTACGCCCTCTTCAAATAACCAGCGAAATGCTTGAATCTTTCGCAACCGTTGGATGTTACATTCATGCACTGTGTTTGTTGTGTTTATTTGGAGTCCCACTGCGACCCTACACCTATCCCTACCCCTAAACCTAATCTTAACCAAAAAGATACAAAAATGAAAAGTTTGTAAAATTATTAATTATACAGCAACTTAAAAGTTCTAATGAATACAATCATACCGCCGTATCACTAGAGGGTGACAGTGAGGAGAAATGTGATGAAAATAAAGAGGAGAAGAAGCTAATGGTATGCTAAGCTATTAGGCTAACCAGTTAGCTTGTAAGCTAAATGGTTAGCTTGTAAGCTAATTGGAGAAAACAGAACAGAGAAGTGTTTAATTTCATTTATATCATCGGTTTAATAATATGTGACATATAATTTAAAAGTTATTCTTTGTCAAGTTACATAGTTAAGACAACATGAATCATACAGAGATTGCTGAGGATTTTAAAAGTTCTTTCAACCAATAGAATCACTTTGTGATCCAAGGAGGCGTTACTTGGAGTGGGCATGTCGTGGAGTGGGCGTTCCTTGTCGTCTTGCAAGAGGCAGACACATTCACTTGAGTTTTCTGGCTATTAACCCATGTCTGTTAGCTGTAAAGCTATGTAACGCTAATGTACGCATTTAACATTTCCTGTATCATTTACTGTATTTCTCTTCTGAACACGTACTTAAAATATTGATGACTCATCTTGTACTCAAGGGTATATCCCAATTTTTGTCCAATAAAATGCTCTCTAGAATGGGAATGTCCCTCCCCTGCTGGTTTGCCAACTGCCATAAATCTAAAGAAGAAGAAGAATGTCCCTCCCCTACCTTGGTATGTCCCACCCAAACTTCCTGTTTCAATAGGAAATAGTCTATGACAACAAAGGACAGAAATTGCGTTCATCAAGAGATTTTAAGGGGCTTTGAAGGTAACATATTCACTCAAAAACCTCTCGGGTAGATAGCCTCAAACAATAATCTTACCCCATATGACTCGTAGGCAATTGTGTGGCTTGTGGCATTAAAAGATGACACATATACATTTACATTTACATTTATTCATTTGGCAGACGCTTTTATCCAAAGCGACTTACAAAAGAGGAAAACATAAGCGAATCATCTTAAGGAGACAGTGGTACGAAAAGTGCCATATTACAAAGTTTCACTAGCATCAGAATAGTACTCAAAACAGAATAAAGTGCAACAGGATGTTTTTTTTTTTTTTTTAATGACTGGTTAAGTGCTCATGGAAAAGATGTGTTTTTAGTCGTTTTTTTGAAGACAGAGAGTGAGTCTGCTTCATGGATGGAGTTGGGAAGGTCGATCCACCAACATGGTATGATGAAGCTGAAAGTCCGGGAAAGTGTTTTGGTGCCTCTTTGTGTTGGTACAACAAGGCGACGTTCCTTAGCCGACCGCAGGCTTCTAGTGGGCGTGTAGCTCTGCAGAAATGATTTTAGGTATGCTGGAGCAGACCCAGTGACTGTTCTGTATGCCAGCATCCGAGCCTTGCGGCAGCCAGTGAAGAGAGACAAGGAGTGGTGTAACATGCGCTCTCTTTGGTTCATTAAAGACCAGGTGTGCTGCCGCATTCTGAATCATTTGCAGGGGTCTAATTGCACATGCAGGGAGGCCTGCAATGCGAGCGTTACAGTAGTCCAGTCTAGTTATGACAAGTGACTGGACAAGCAGTTGTGTGGCATGCTCAGAGAGGAAGGGTCTTATCTTCCTGATATTGTCATACTCTATAATGGCATTAGCTTACCATTGTTTAAGGTACTAGGAAGGGTGTGCACAGCTTTTAAACATTCCTAAAACTATAACTGATGACAAGAAACTGTCATTAGAGGTTAATCATCCAGTGAGACATCCTTATTAGCAAGCTGTATATAATTCCAATGTATTCAGTTTTTATCTAGCTGCTTAAAAGGCTTTTTTGAAGATGTACTTAACCTGAGTGTTTTGCCTCTGCAAAAGGTTAAGATTTACCATCAAAGCTGAGTCAGAGATGGATGTCAATCAATTTGAAAGAAAACAGATAAGTCTATTGGCCAGTGAGCACTGGTGCCATCCACTTGTAGTTGTTAATTAAGTTCTGGGGAAAACGCTACTGAAGGACATGTTTTTGAATGTGGATTGAGAAACAATGTTTTGGATGTGATGCTTTCGAATCACTTGATTAAATAAATAACAGGAAGACAGACACATTCACATATGTAAGCAAACATTGTCTCACCAACCTGCCTGGGAACAAACAGATAAGTAACATATCACAAAATGGAAAAGGTCACTTAGATAAATAACCATAAAACCACACAAAAAATGTACATGGACATGATTAAAGCCACCACATCAAATGCTTTCATCATCGTTGTGAGTGGGTGGGTTGGTACATAGGTAATCTGCATTGGGGAACCCTGGTTATTTTGCAGCCTTTCAAAACAGGTCAAATTGCAGGTCCATTCCATCCAAGGTTCACTTTACTGATCTGTTTTGGAAGGTCAGCTATTTATACATCAGTTATCTAAACTTGTGGTTAAACTATAGAAGAATCAGAATTCAAAGCTCTCCCTTGATATCTCAGGACTGAAATGAGTATGCAGACTACCAGTAACTGACATATTTTGTTGTCCTGTTAGTATAACGACTGGAAATTCTTTTGTGACTAAACTGTGAAGTGCAGTTTTGGTTAAAGGCTCTCCAACGGTCAGTGTTCTGAAATTAATTTTATTTTATTTTTTATTGCATGCAATGCCTCTGCACCTGTTACTTTTGGTTAAAACTCTTTCACTATTTTGATACTTTGGGTTTATTAAATAATAGATCATTATTAATACATTTGAGACTTTTAAACCTGAAGTCGTGATGTATTGGTTAATATACATGCACAACTTAAAACTAAACTATTAAATGTTAGACCAAACCTGGTGAGATGCCTACCTAGACAGCATTTTTGGGCATTAGATACTCTTAAAAATAAAGGTTCTTCAGTGTGTTAGACTAGAGCGCCTCAGGTTTAGCAAAGAACCATATTCTTATCAAGAACCATTTGGCCATATGGATCACAGGATAAAAAGTTCTTGATATTACAATACAAGTTCTTCAGACCAGTGTATTTGTCTCTTGGTTCTTTAAAGCACCTGAAAATAGATAGTTTTCTAAATGACTAAATAAATAATAAATTATCTTTTTGCACCAGACAGGAAAACTGGAACCTTTGTTTTGAAATAGTATAGCAGCTTTTTGGCACGTGCGACCAAAATGCAGTCTAGATAGGCAGCTCACTAGGATTTGAGACACAGACTTTTAATACCACTGAGTTAGAATTCATTCTAAAACCGACAGTAGTAAAAGTACCATTACCATTAAGTTATACTATTGATAAAATAAATAAATAATAAAAAACATGTATAATTATCGCCCTCTGTCTAAAATAAAATGTAACACTGAAGTTGCCTTCACACTCACCAGATAATACAGTAAAATAAAAGTCCTGTTCGATGAGGAAGATGGCGCGTTCATGACCCCAGCTGATGGTTTTATTTAGTTCTGAATGAGTGTACTTCATTACACGAACGTCATTGACTTTGTGTGCCTTTCAGTTCGAGTTTAGCGCCTTTATATTAGAGCGCGTGGGTAGAGGCTTAAACCAATGAGACCAATCCACACCACAATGCGCGAGAACAGCAGATCTCTAGTAAGTTTACGTTTACATATACACATCCAGCGAGTAAGAATTTTGTGAATAACGTAACGTGCATTGTTTACATTTATTAGTGAATATGAATAAGAATTAGTAAACAATGTGCAGATATATTAGTTATCAGCATTTAACCATTTTAATATGAGTATACTATTACTAAGTTTACACATTAAAGGGTTAGGGATCATGTTTTAAACGATTTAGCATGTTTTACTGTTCAGTGTACTTTTAAAAGACATTTGCTGTTAAAGTCAAATGATAGTTTTCTTATCATGCATTTAAGATAAACTACAGAAGAAAAAAAAACTTGTGTTACTTTTTATTTTACTGTGTTGCATTTAAATTTCATTTCACAAGCAGTTTGAAGAATAAAATGATTCACATGTTTGTTCATTATTACACATGCATACAAAAGTTTACTCAACTACTCATTTCAATAAACAGGGGATCCACTGGAGAGACAAACGTTCACGTGCTACTTCATTTGTTTTAGTGTAATGATTTTAGTAAAGCGTAAGAAGGACTGTGGGAATCTGCCATCTTTGGGTCTAAATGCTGAAAGCGATGTCGTGGCAAGCGAGTAGGGTTGAGCAGCTGGTCTCTCGATGCCTTGGGCAAGGGTGAACCCTACAATACAGAGGTGATTACATGTTAGCAAATGAAATGTTCTCATATTAGTCATATAGAGAAAACATCTGCCTCTGCAGACAAACAGCTACAAACATATCAAGAATCTAAAATTGGATTTTGGATTGCAGTCTGCATTTTCCTGGACTTCACAGCTTTCAGATTAAGAGACTGAAATGAAACAAGCATTAAACATTTGACAGAGCAAACTGGTTTCATGTAATTACTATATCATGGTTTAAAGATGTTAACAAATGTAAAGTTCATCTTGGTCTAGGTTACAACAAACAGATGCCTGAATAAGATAATTTTCAAGGTTTCCAGGGAAACTAATTTGCGGTTGTCTCTTGCTCTACAAATTAAAATGATAGTAAAACTGACTTTTATCTACTATTTTACAGTTACATGATTTCTGAAGCATGAAAAAGCCATAAAGGTGTTTCTTCAACTTTGGAGGCTTTCAACCACTGTCCCAGGGGATGGTTTTTATTAAAACAAACAGATTTCAACTTGTTTATTTTTGTCACATTAAAACCAACTTAACAGTAGCATTTTACCAGGCCTTCATCATTTATTTTTGGTACTTTTTAAATTGCCATTTATGTATAGATTTTACTGTTAAAGCACTATCTGAGACCCAGACTTTCAATATTAAACTGTGAAAATCCATTTAAAATACAAATTATTACATGTTTAAAACTTTGATCATCTACACAAAGAGTGAAATAAACAAACCATTCCAGTATTAATCGTGTGAAAATTATTTCTATAAATTAAACATATGTGACCTGCTCTGTCAGTTTGAGTCCCTTGGACCCATTAAAACATTTGGAGTTTTATGCACAAAAGTAAAAAAAAAAAAAAAAAATGCCAGCCAAAATTTGAATTTTTTTATCTTGTTAACGGTTTTGAATACTGGTACTTTTATTATTAGAGAGCAGACACATTCTTGTTTCTCAGTCAATGTGACTCCTAGTACAAAAACTCTTACAGTATGTTGTGACATTGAAATGCCATTAATAATTAACAAATTTCAGGGATGCAAACTCATGAGAGGTGAAAAAGGAGACTTCAGCTAAACATAATTACGTATAAGAATTTCATCACTTCCACAGAACTTGTCTCACCAGTTTATTGTCTGACAAACATGAAGTTGACCCTTCTGTGGCCGCCGATGTTGCTATGGATCCCCGCAGATCTAAACTGCTCATCTGAGAGCCGGAGTTCAGGGTGGGATTGGACCACCCGGACAAACAGTGCTGCAAAAATGTATGTTTGCATGTTTAACAGCTTTGGGATAAAAAAAAAAAAAAAAGCATAGTACAGTAAATAAAATTGTTCGACGTAGATGACGTAGATGCTGAAACACTAAAATTAATACATTATATGTTCAAAAAATGTATTAATTAAAAATAAATTAATTTACTTTTATTGTAGTCATTTTTGTTACATAAAAAACGGCATAAGATATGGGAAAGCAGGTGTTTCTCTAAACAATTGTATTTGCTAATTCTCAAAGTCCTCAAAGAGTACTGCACTTTTTTGGAAAGAGGGTCATATTGATCAGATTTGTTTGGTATGTCCATGTTTGTCCATATTTTAAAAATTATGTACAATCAATCTGTTTGTTTTTTCCATGGACATTGATGAATGTTTATTCAAAATTCAATAAACATTTTTTTCAAACAGAATAATTGCATTATGAAATGGATAGTTACTACTCTTAATTCTGATTGGATAACCCATGTTTGAAACAATGACTATAAACCTACACCTGTGACTGCATATTCTATATTAAAGCAATATTTTGGGTTCAGTACAAGTTAAGCTCAATTGACAGCATTTGTAGCATAATGTTGATTACCACAAAAAATTATTTTGAATTGTCCGTCCTTTTTTATAAAAAAAAAAAAAAAAAGCACAAATCGAGGTTACAGTGAGGCACTTACAATAGAAGTGAATGGGGACAGTTTTTGGAAGGTTTAAAGGCAGAAATGTGAAGCTTATAATTTTATAAAAGCACTTACATTAATTCTTCTGGTAAAGCTTGTGCATTATTTGAGCTGTAAAGTTTGAACTGCCATTTTTACAGTCATTTTAGGGTTTTAGGATGTCATGTCAACAAAGTTGTAAAATTGTCTATAACTTTACACAGAAAAGGTTAGTAAGTGATTTTATGTCAACACGCATATTGTTTATGTCTTCTACGAATTGGCCCCATTCACTTTTATTGTAAGTGCCTCACTGGGACCTCGACTTTTGCTTTTTCAAAGTCAAAATACATTTTTGAGAGGTGTAAACCTTTAGTGAAATTAATGCATTTTCAAACTAAAATGTATTAGTGTGGATGTGGAATAAGAAGTAATGCATTGCCTCTAGTGGCTTTTTGCTTTTATCTATTAACAAGCTTGATTGTAGATTTTGGAACTATCACAATGGGGATAACAGTGATTAACACTATTAAATAGTCAAAGAAGGCACATTTATTGAACAATGCTGATCATTTCAAAATGGCTAAATATTGCCAGATTAATCACCCTGGTTGATATCAGTCATTCACTAGAGAAAACAGTCTTAACTCAACGTTCATTTCCCAAGATGAAACTCACCGAGGGTAAACCCAGACTGTCAGAGGGATCAAAACTGCAGCGACGGTGGGCTTTGTATTTGTATGCTGGCAACAGAGTTGAGCGAGGAATACTGACCCTGAAACAAGTGCAGAGAGAGTGCTTTTACTGTTTATCACGGAAGTCACTCACTGATTCATCAGTAAATAAATATAATTAAGTTCACCCAAAAATGAAAATTCTCTCATTATTTACTCACCCTCATGCCATCCCAGATGTGTATGACTTTCTTTCTTCTGCAGAACACAAACAGATTTTTAGAAGAATATCTCAACTCTGTCGGTCCTTTCAATGCAAATAAATGGTGACCAAAACTTTGAATCTCAAAAAAGAATATAAAGGCACCATAAAAGTAATCCATACAACTCCAGTGGCAATTAGCAGGGCTGTTTAAAAATGGAGATTTATAATTGAGCTTCTAAAGACATGGATTTAATCACTGGAGTCTTATGGATTACTTTTATGCTGCCTTTATGTGCTTCTTTGAGCTTCAAAGTTTTGGACCCCGTTGACTTGCATTGAAAGGACCTACAGAGCTGAGATATCTTTCTAAAAATCTTTGTTTGTGTTCCACAGTAGAAAGAAAGTCATACACATCTGGGATGGCATGAGGATGAGTAAATGATGAGAGAATTTTCATTTTTGGGTGAACTATCCCTCTAACATTTTATGAATCAAGTCTGAGCACTTGAACAAGTCTGAACTTTCTGAGCTATATTAAAGGTGCTGTAAGTGATTTTGTTTTATTTTTTCATGGAAAGGTATGCAAAAAATATTCCTACACCCTAAAAGATATTAATAAAATAAGTGTGTTGAGATATCTCACCTGTCTCTGTGGCAGCTCTAGACTCTGTAAACAGCAAACAAAAATGTGTCCGTGGACAATGACATTTTCGACCGGTCAATCATTTTGCGCGTTTTCATAGTATTGTAGCTGCAGCGAATTACTGAGGCATAATTACATTTTATGCCATGTTGTTCATAACAGTTGTCAGTTGAGGGTGCTATTTTGCAGCTGTTGTTTTTAACAACCGTTTCTGCTCTAGATAAAGCTCATTTTGGTATTTTTGGAGTTCGGGGTTTTGGAAAGAGGGGGCATGGCTAATCCAACGGCTCAGTCTCGTGGATGTAGAACGTCTGAAATCGTTACAGCACCTTTACATATGAACTGATGTTTTTTTATATTCAAATAGTACATACAATTATTTTTATTCTAATTTCTTTTTTTAAATTGGTTCTATTTTAACTACTAGTACTTTAGATGGCTGTATATGATGGCTTTTTGAATCGTTGTACAAAGGGGGAACAAACTGTTTATAATTATTTCAAAGGTATTTACCTGATGAAAGCAGGCTCTGTCTCAGTATGGGGGTGTTCAGGTTTGGGCATCTTACACACTGGACATGCAGCCTGTGTGTCCAGCGGGACGGCAAACAGACGACTGTTTATTCTGTAGCAGAATGTGCCTGTGGATTTTAAAAGAAAATATATCCGTGTGCTGGCGGAAATATTGTGCATGATGACAAGAGTGTAAATACACAGGTTCAGTCACAAATCAGCAGATCTCTTACACTGATGTGTATCTGGTGGCTGTTGCAGATCATCGCCTTCAAGTGAGGAAGATGCAACATCAGCAACAAATGGAGGTCTGTGGAGAAGCAGCATTTATGTGTTTAGAAAAGCTGACAACTTAAATGTTTCCTCAGAATTAAAGGTGAAATGTGTCTTCTTTTTTCGATGTTAAATGATTTTCTCCTATTCCTAGTTTAATGTGCAGAGACAACTGTAAGTAAGCTATCTGTAGGTTAATTCTTCTAAACACTGTGGCTCTTCATGTTGAGCATCTCAACATGTCAACATTTGGCTCAACCAATGGTGTGAGTTTGGGGTGGGACTATCATTTTGGCCAACCAATGGCAGACGGGAGGTGTACTCGGGGAAACCTATTTGAAAACAGCAATTATGTTTGCAATAAAGCACAACAGTCTGGTTCCAGAAGTGAAAATTCCATTAATTTTCTCCATAGGGGAATTTATTTTTAACAATAACTTGTAAACCTTTAAAAGAATAGTTCACCCAAAAATGAAAATTCTCTCATTATTCACTTACCCTGATGCCATTCCAGATGTGTATGACTTTCTTTCTTCAGCAGAACACAAATGAAGATTTTTAGAAGAAGATAGAGCTCTGTCAGGTCCTTATAATGGAAGTACAAAGGTGTCAGCAGTTTGACAGTCCAAAAGTCATATTTAGGCAGCATAAAAGTAATCCACACGACTCCAGTCGATCAATGAATGTCTTCTGAAGCAAATTGATACGTTTGTGTAAAAAAGAAATCGATAATTAAAACATTATTAACTTTTAAAAAGCGCTTCCTGTGACGTAAGTGCATCAGCATGTTCACGCGAGAATTCGGTAATGTGGTTCTCACTCTCGGTGGGGCGCTTGGTGAGTTGTGCGTGGATGCCGCGGAGAATAGCATGAGCCTCCACACACGCTAGGTCTCCGCAGTAATGCACTCAACAAGACACATGATAAGATGTGCGGACTGAATGTCTCAGAATCTGAGGCAACTGAGATTCGTCCTTCGCCACCCGGATTGAGGCGAGTCACTACACCACCACGAGGACGTAGAGTGCATTGGGCATTCCAAATTGGGGAGAAAATCCACACACACATTAAAAAAAAAACTTTTTTAATTATCAAACTGTTTCTTACATAAACCTATTGATTCGCTTCAGAAGACATTCATTGATCGACTGAAGTTGCGTGGATTACTTTTCTGCTGCCTAAATATGACTTTTGGGCCGTCAAAGTGCTGGTGTACTTGCATTATAAGGATCTGACAGAGCTCTATCTTTTCTAAAAATCTTCATTTGTGTTCTGCTAAAGAAAGACAGTCATACACATCTGGGATGGCATCAAGATATGTGAATAATGAGAGAATTTTCCTTTTTGGGTGAACTATTCGTTTAAAGACAGAAATTTGAAAATGGACGACTTCTATGTTGTAGTGGGTTTAGAAGCTACTTTAAGCCTTACATTTTTTGGTGACTACAGGCCCAGATTTCTACATATACATTTTAAATGACAATTCTCCTATTGTAACAAACTTTAGTAATGAGTTACTAAAGAAGAGGAAGGTATGTGACCATCACTGGGCTTGTAGAATCATCTAACAAGTTTCATTGTGCAACAGGTGACACAATCTGAAGTGTTACATTACACAAAGACACCAACCCTGATAGCGAGCTGTAAACACACTCATCTCGGTTGACAAGACGGAAGCTGCGTAGTTCGCTGAAGAACTGCTCCGAGCGTTCGGTAAGAGAGCTCTCGGCATCTAAAAGGCCTATAAAGAAATCAACCTGTAAGCTTCAGTGGTTTCCAACCAGCACCTGCATGAAAATGATGCTGTATCTATGTAAATGTAACTGGAAAATCATCGGTTGAGATTATTGGTTTGTATATTATTCAAATGATTCACCTGCTATCCAGTCATAGCCTAGTAATGGCTGTATGTGTGGTCTCACTGATGTAGCATCGGTCTCCAGACCAGAATACAAAGTCGTTGTGCTATCAGTCTCTCTCTGCAGTTCCAAGGAAAAGAGAACAGTACACATTTGGCACTACTGAAATGAAAACTCTCTCACTAAACTTAATCAGACAGGGATTTATCTCTGCAGTTGCTTGTTACAAAGAGAAAACCGGTTATGTGCCGCCATCTGGCAAAAAAAACATCACCTAAGCATCATCAAATTAGCTTGTTAACTTATATGGCCCAACAGTTTCAGATATTAAAATCTATTGAGTGTGAATGGCACAAAGTTCATGTACAGGGTACCTGATCAGTATCCCATGTGAGAGATGCGGATTTGGGCAGCATCAGTCTCTCGGATCTGCTGTGTCCCTTCCAGCGACTGTTACCTGCATCCTGCAGTAAGTTACTGTAAGTGGCAGGTTCAGGACTTTGTTTGTGTTGATTTGGTGTGGTGACTTCACAATCTCCAAGAAACCGCTCATCTGAGGATACAAGAATATGACATAGGCATAACTGCTTTTAAAATATAGATCCATCATATAAATGCTCATTGTTTCTGACAAAGCTTCAGTGACACAGTACCATGGTACCACATCTACTACCATCTGTCTACAACAATAGTAGGGAATATAAGCACATGAAATTAACATCACAGCTCTAAAACACCAGTAGTTTTATTTCCTCACCGGATGTTTTGGTGGTTTTCATCGCTGTTTTTGCTTTAGAAAAAGATGCTCCAGCCAAACTGGCACGAGCCGCCGTAACGTCTCCGTTTCTCTCCGTTAAAGGCGTTCGCCGCTGGTCGCTCCCGCCTGTAAACGCTTCGCAGACAGAGTTTTGACGTTTGGCCTCTTCGTCCGGGCGTGAGAGCGTTAGCTGACTGAGCTTTTCGGTTTGTTTCTGTAGTTTTTCCAGCAAATCTTTGTTCCGCTTTCGCAAAGCGTCGAGCTGCACGATCTCGGCCATTCCGTCGCCATAGCAACACCACAATCAGACGCGCCGCCGCGACAGAGTTAAATACATACTGTCGCTCTGCATCTATTAGGTAGCTAAATATTACTTTGTTAAATCACGTTGTGTGAAATATTATGAAGGAAAAAGCGATGAGAAACTGTAACATTTCTTAGTTCCACCACAAAAAGTCAAACTGGGCAAGGGGAATTCTGATTGGCTCCGGACTTTTCCCACAATGCGTCTGCGACCACAAGGCTGATTTAAAGAGACATGCACATTATCTATCTATCTATCTATCTATCTATCTATCTGTCTGTCTGTCTGTCTGTCTAAATATATATCTGTCTGTCTGTCTGTCTGTCTGTCTGTCTATCTATCTATCTATCTATCTGTCTGTCTGTCTGTCTAAATATCTATCTGTCTATCTGTCTGTCTGTCTGTCTATCTATCTATCTGTCTGTCTGTCTGTCTAAATATCTCTCTGTCTGTCTGTCTATCTATCTATCTGTCTGTCTGTCTGTCTAAATATCTATCTGTCTATCTGTCTGTCTGTCTGTCTATCTAAATATCTATCTATCTATCTATCTATCTATCTGCCTGTCTGTCTGTCTGACTGACTGTACAATATATAATTCATAAAATTATACTAACATAAGATGTTGTAGTATTTATCTGTCTGTCCGTCCGTCCATACATCCATCTATCTATAGATAGTAAAATAGTTTTAAAAACCATATTGCTATTCAATGTGAAAAAAAAAAAAATATATATATATATATATATATATATATATATATATATATATATATATACACACATAATGGTGGCCAAAAGTTTGGAATAGTGTACAAATTTTGCTCTTATGGAAATAAATTGGTACTTTTATTCACCAAAGTGATATTATATATTCACAATGTATAGTCAGGACATTAATAACATGAAAAATTACTATTAGAATTTGAAAAAAATGTTCAGAACTTCTTAAACTACTTCAAAGAGTTCTCATCAAAAAATCCTCCATGTGCAGCAACGACAGCTTTGCAGATCCTTGACATTCTAGCTGTCAGTTTGTCCAGATACTCAGGTGACATTTCACCACACACTTCCTGTAGCACTTGCCATAGATGTGGCTGTCTTGTTGGGCACTTCTCACGCACCTTACAGTCTAGCTGATCCCACAAAAGCTCAATGGGGTTAAGATCCATAACACTCTTTTCCAATTATCTATTGTCCAATGTCTGTGTTTCTTTGCCCTCTCTAACCTTTTCTTTTTGCTTTTCTGTTTCAAAAGTGGCTTTTTCTTTGCAATTCTTCCTATAAGGCCTGCACCCCTGAGTCTTCTCTTTACTGTTGTGCATGAAACTGGTGTTGAGCGGGTAGAATTCAATGAATTCTAGGACATGTGAGGCGTCTATTTCTCAAACTAGAGACTCTGATGTACTTATCCTCTTGTTTAGTTGTACATCTGGTCTTCCACATCTCTTTCTGTCCTTGTTAGAGCCAGTTGTCCTTTGTCTTTGAAGACTGTAGTGTACACCTTTGTATGAAATCTTCAGTTTTTTGCCAGTTTCAAGCATTGAATAGCCTTCATTCCTCAAAACAATGATTGACTGATGAGTTTCTAGAGAAAGCTGTTTCTTTTTTGCCATTTTTGACCTAATATTGACCTTAAGACATGCCAGTCTATTGCATACTGTGGCAACTCAAAAACAAACACAAAGACAATGTTAAGCTTCATTTAACGAACCAAATAGCTTTCAACTGTGTTTGATATAATGGCAAGTGATTTTCTAGTACCAAATGATCAATTTAGCATGATTACTCAAGGATAAGGTGTTGGAGTGATGGCTGCTGTCTAGATTTGATCAAAAATGACTTTTTTCAAATAGTGATGGTGCTGTTTTTTACATCAGTAATGTCCTGATTATACTTTGTGATCAGTTGAATGCCACTTTGTTTAATTAAAGTACCAATTACCTACCGAAACAGTCAAATCTGTACATTATTCCAAACTTTTGGCAGCCATCTAGAGAGTACACCTAAAACATTGTCAACATATATATACTCATGCTTCAACTCAAAACAAGTTGAACTTGGCCTGGCGCCGAGTTGTCTAATCAGCGGGAGAGAGATAAGGAGAGGCCTGGACGCCAGTTCGGAAGAGAGACGCACGTGTTGTGTGCACGTGCGCGCGTATTTGTTTTGTTTGCTGTAAATCACTTTTATGTTATGTTATGTTGTTATGTTATGTTATGTTATGTTATGTTATGGTAGAGTTATGTTTTGTTTGAGTTATGTTATGTTATAGTTATTTTATAGTTATGTTATAGTTATGTTATAGTTATGTTATAGATATGTTATTGTTATGATATTGTTATGTTATTGTTATGTTATTGTTATGTTTTATGCTTGAGTTATGTTATGTTTAAGTTATGTTATGTTATGTTATAGTTATGTTATAGTTATGTTATTGTTAGGTTTTGTTATGTTTGAGTTATGTTTTGTTATGTTATAGTTATGTTATAGTTATGTTATTGTTATGATATTGTTATGTTATTGTTATGTTATTGTTATGTTTTATGCTTGAGTTATGTTATGTTATAGTTATGTTATTGTTAGGTTTTGTTATGTTTGAGTTATGTTTTGTTATGTTATAGTTATGTTATTGTTATGCTATTGTTATGTTTGAGTTATGTTCTGTCATTAAAGTTTACTTTGCTGATCAACCGGTTCCCGCTTCCTCCTTGCCTATGCTGTGAATCTCATTACACTCATATTTATTTGTACATGGATCCATTTATTCTCTGATTTGACTCTTAAGTGTTCAGCTTCATTCCCAGACATAATGGCAGTAATCAAAGGACAGCATGTGACAGCGAGGACAGTAATGATGTGGACACTCTCCTGCTCACTGCAGATCCGGGTAGGCGCAATATCTCTGCATATTCAGAGCACGTATCTAATGTGTTCGGAGGTGTCCAAGCAAGTGCAATGTCATTAGACTGACCACTGCACTGTTTTGTTGCATCCCATTAACATTATACAGCAGTTGTGCTGTGAACCATTAAAGAGTGCTGCTTGAATACTTTATAGCTCATTAACGAGGGATCACTCATCATGCCCACAGGAAGAAAAATAAAATATTGACAAGTTTAAACACTGGGATAGTCCTAAATTGGTTGTATTAGAAACGCATGGAGAGAGAGTGTAAAATTGCATTACCATTTAATTTCCCAAAAACTAGGTTTCTTTTAACTGTCAGCATATTTTGATGAGGTTCCAGTAAAACATGCAATAGAAGTGATTAAATGCACAGTCATAATGAGAACTATGGTCTGTAATTTGCATGTTACTCTGTGCACTAGATATCCAGTCCAACAGAGGGCAGTATTTGGCCAATTTGAAGAGGACTGTCATGTCTGTTGCTGTTCAGAATCAGAATCAGAATCAAATTTATTGCCAAGTATGCTTACACATACAAGGAATTTGTCTTAGTGACAGGAGCTTCCAGTGTACAACAATACAAAAACAATACAAAAACAGCAGCAAGACATAGATAATAACAAATAAAAAATAGTTATACACATACGTACAGACACATACTGTACATACACACAAACACATACATAGTGCAATCTAATACAATTCTGTTATCTGTTATGTACAGTGCAAAAGTTTTTTTTTTTTTTTCTCTCAGAGGAATGAAATGGCAGATGAGGTTGGATGTGTTGGATAAATATAAAAAAGACTAAACTGTGTATTGCACATAGTTATTGCTCAATGGGGCAATTTAACAGTTCATGAGACGGATAGCCTGAGGGAAAAAACTGTTCCTGTGCATGACGGTTCTGGTGCTCAGAGCTCTGAAGCGTCGGCCAGAAGGCAACAGTTCAAAAAGGTAGTGGGCAGGGTGAGTGAGGTCCAGAGTGATTTTTCCAGCCTTTTTCCTCACTCTGGAAGTGTATAGTTCTTGAAGGGGGGGCAGGGGGGCAACCAATAATCCTCTCAGCAGTCCGAATTGTCCTTTGTAGTCTTCTGATGTCTGATTTCGTAGCTGAACCAAACCAGACAGTTATTGAAGTGCAGAGGACAGACTCAGTGACCGCTGAGTAGAACTGTATCAGCAGCGCTTGTGGCAGGTTGAACTTCCTCAGCTGGTGAAGGAAGTACAACCTTTGCTGGGCCTTTTTCACAATATAGCCAATGTGTGTCTCCCACTTCAGGTCCTGTGAGATGGTAGTGCCCAGGAACCTGAATGACTCCACTGCTGCCACAGTGATGTTTAGAATGGTGAGGGGGGTCAATGTTGGGGTGTTCCTCCTAAAGTCCACAATCATCTCCACCGTTTTGAGCATGTTCAGCTCAAGGTTGTTTTGACAGCACCAGACAGCCAGCTGTTCAACCTCCCTTCTGTATGCAGTCTCATCGTCATCTCGGATGAGGCCAATGACAGTGGTGTCGTCTGCAAACTTCAGGAGCTTGACAGAGGGGTCCTTGGCGATGCAGTCATTGGTGAAGAGGGAGAAGAGTAGTGGGGAGAGCACACATCCCTGGGGGGCACCAGTGCTGATTGTACAGGTGCTGGAAGTGAATTTCCCCTGTTTCACAAGTTGCTGCCTGTCCGTCAGAAAGCTGGTAATCCACTGACAGATAGACATAGGAACAGAGAGTTCGTGTAATTTATTCTGGAGTATAGCTGGGATGATGGTGTCGAAAGCTGAACTGAAGTCCACAAAAAGGATCCTTGCATATGTCCCTGGTCTGTCCAGATGTTGCAGGATATGATGCAATCCCATGTTGACTGCATCATCCACAGACCTGTTTACTTGATAAGCAAATTGAAGGGTATCTAGAAAGGGTCGAGTGATGTTCTTCAAGTGGGCCAACACCAGTCTCTCAAATGATTTCATGACCACAGATGTCAGGGCGACAGGTCTGTAGTCATTAAGTCCTGTGATTTTTGGTTTCTTTGGGACAGGAATAATGATTGTGCGTTTGAAGCAGCATGGGAATTCACACTGCTCCAGTGATCTGTGTGAAGATGGGGGCCAGCTGGTTAGCATAGGATCTAAGACATGCTGGTGAGACGCAATCTGGGCCTGAAGCTTTCCTCGTCTTTTGATTCCGAAAGACACGGCTCACATCATCTTCACAGATCTTAAGTGCAGGTTGAGTAGCAGGAGTGGGGAGGAGGAGGGTTGCAGGATGTGTTGGTGTTTGTGTGAAGTGAAGGTCAGAGTGGATGTGGGGTGTGAGATTGGGCCTTTCAAATCTGCAATAGAACACATTCAGGTCGTCAGCCAGTTGTTGGTCCACCACAGGGTTGGGGGTGGGAGTCCTGTTCACTGTTGAGAGGACAATTCTAAGAAACGTTAAGCAATATTACAAAATATAAGATATTTCCCAATACCAGGGGCGTCTGCATGATTTTAAAACATCATGACCTCACTAGTTGAAGTTTCTCACAATGACCTTTTAGGTATCAGGTAGCCTGCTGTCACAGTACTATGGTACAGTGATGGTAATACTATAGTATTTTGATATACATCATAATACTTGATACTCTAAAGCACATGTACAAAAACCATGGTAATAATTGTACTTTTTGGTACTTTATGCATCCATGCACTTGTTTTGATACTCTTTGATTGGAGAATGTCTTTACCTGCAGTACAGCGTCATTTAAACGCTGCACATGCCAGTGTTGGACTTACTGAAGACCTTATCTATTTAAAGTGTTCAGTTTTATGTTTTATGGTGTGAGAAACGCTCTGATTCAGAGTGAATTGCGAACAATTTGCCAACCTATTTGAGTAATTAATTCAAAAGAACTGATCCAAAAGAGTGATTCATTTACGAATCAGGCATCATAGTTCTGATTTTAAACAGGCAACTGGTGATGAAATAGTTTCTTTAAAAAAAACAACTCATCACCTGGGCAGTTCTGAACAAAAAAACATTAGTGGCTCGACTAAAATCAAGTTGTGCCCTAACGACGCCCCCGCCATTAGCAAAACAAAAAATATAAAAGACAGACTGAAATCTTTTTCTCCCCAATTTGGAATGCCCAATTCCCAATGTGCTCTAAGTCCTCGTGGTGGCGTAGTGACTCGCCTCAATCCAGGTGGTGGAGGACGAATCTCAGTTGCCTCCGCGTCTGAGACCGTCAATCTGCGCATCTTATCACATGGCTTGTTGAGCGTGTTACCGCAGAGACATAGCGTGTGTGGAGGCTCACGCTATTCTCTGCGGCATCCACTCACAACTCACCACGCACCGAGAGCAAGCCACATTATAGCGACCATGAGGAGGTTACCCCATGTAACTCTACCCTCCCTAGCAACTGGGCCAATTTAGTTACTTAGGAGACCTGGCTGGAGTCACTCAGCACACCCTGGATTCGAACTCGTGACTCCAGGGGTGGTAGTCAGCGTCTTTACTCACTGAGCTACCCAGACCCCCAGACAGACTGAAATCGTAATTGTTTTAAAGCATATTGCGGGTCTGACACCACATTGAATACATGGGACTTTTTTCAATTAAAGCTGGAAATAAACAAAGTTTAGGATTTTGAAAGATGCTAAAACCAGTGTCGGGGAGTAGGCCCTCAATAACTAAAAATAGTGACACTACTAAACTACATTTATCAGTAGTGTGACAGCATGTAAATTTGTCACATTATTACGTAAGCAGCGAGGGAGTAATCAAACCGTCCTCTCTCTCTCTCTCTCTCTCTCTAGTACTGTCCTTGCGACAAGGCGCAACGCAACTGACAGATCCAGTGTAGACTGCATCATTGATTATAATGGGAACGATTTGCTTTTGTCACATCGCACTACATCGCTTGCGTCTGGTGTAGACATTAGCATTGGGAACTCTGATTCATTGTAGTGAGTCGGTTCTTTTGTAAGGTTCATGCAAATGAACTAGTTCACATAAATGGTTTACTTGAGCTCCATGCTGCCTGGGACTTTTTTGAAGAGAAATGTTTTGCTAATTGCTGCTGTTTATATCTATATTTCAATTCAGTTATATAAAATTATGTGTTTTCTAGTTTTATTAGTGTATATTAATTATATAATTTATAACTATATTTTATATTATTATTATTATTATTATATAGTTTGTTTAATTTAATGGTGCACTCAGTAACTTTTGTCTTTGTGTCATCTTGGACTTCCACTGACACCTAGTGGCTTGGATGCAGCATCATTTAAAATCAGTAGTTTTCAGTTTCAGATGCCTTTGTAGAAATTCACTTTTCTCAGTCAGCCATGATTACTTTAATCAATGAGTGAAAGTGCCAAATAACAGGACGGTTACTGAGATTAAGCGAATAGTATTTGGTTGGTCATGTGATTGTAACATGGCAGCCCCCATGTGCGGACCCTCTCCATGAAGAATAAATCAGCTTTTATAAGGATGCTGATATGACTGGAGTCTTCATTTTAATGTGAGTGCTCATGATTTCATACATTAATAGCAAAATTACAGTTCATGTAAAACTTCAGTTAAACTTTTTTAATGAAGAAAAATTACTGAGTGCACCTTTAATGTTGTCAGCATATTTCTTTCACCCTTACAAAAATTAAACATGGTTTTACTATAGTAATATTGTAGTAACTATGAATGTAGTCCTCATGGTTAATTTTGTGGTTACTATATGGTTTTACTAATACCATGGTTAAACTATGGTTACTTTAGTACAACCTTGGTTAATTTTCTTAAGGTAAGTAACCATTATTAAATATATTACTATCAAGTGATATTGAATTTTGCAATCAGAAATTATTGCAGAGTTAAATAATATAATCTGATTGTAATATATCTAAAAATATTTTGTTCTTTAAATAGCTTCAATGTAGTTAGCTACTTTTTGTTTTTAACTTGTAGAGTAGCTAACTACTTTAAAAAACAAACAAACAAAAAAAAAACCTTAAGTGTAGTTTAAGGTAGAGGTCTTTGTACTATGAAAACATAATGTAAGTTTCAGAACTCGAAACTTCCTCCTCACAGCAAAAAGAGCATTTGTTGAAACCAAGCTGCCAAAACAACTTGTTCTTTACTTCCATAACATTGTGATGTCACACTGCGGTAGAAATCTTTCATCTGACTGCCACAACAACACATCAACGTTACTTTACCTTTAATTAATTTCGTAGCCTGCCCAGTAGCAGAGAGCAGTGAGATGGCAAGAAAAGAGAGCAGTTCAGTCAAGAGCAGAGAGCCAATCAGAACAGTGGTCATTTACATCAAGTCTTAAAGGAGAAGCAGCACAAAAAACAAGTATTTCTGACAAAGGCTAAGAATGAGGGTGGAAAATTGTTAGGTTTTACAAATATATGACTGTTTTTTGTGCAAAAAACACTTTACTTATATTATAAGTGAACCTAAGGGAACATATTAAAATAACAAAAAATGCATGTCATGACCACTTTAATTTATGAGTCGCTTGTAGCTTGGGAAGCTACAGTTTCAAAGTAGATTCCCCAACACTGTCTAAAATAAAGAAAAGTTATGACACAAAATTCTGAAGAAATACAAGAGTCTGCACAATTTCTAGGTCACTAATGAAACGTAAGCAAATTTATTACCCAAATTTTGCAACTTTGGAACATCTTCAAATCATGCTAACATGGATCACCAGGTTTTTCCACACATTTCCAGAGCCAGAGTGCATGTTGTCATTTAAGCAAAAGGGATACCAAATAATTGTTCAATTAAAATTTTCACTCAAATTGATATGTTGATAATATAATTTTATTAATGTAATAATTTATTTATTTATTTTGTAGAGTGCAAAAAAGAAGCGTTTTCACTTGTGATCTCAGACTTTTGGAACCCACTGAATTATTCAATATTTCAGATGACAGACTATTCACACATACTATGTTAAGTTGTCACAGTGAATTGAACTGAAAAACATTTTATTCAAACTGATAAGATCGCCAGAGGTAACTGCACTAAAACAGGTAGCCTTATATTGACCGGGCTGTGGATAGGCTGACAGAAGAACACTTTTGGGTCGATTGTTTCTGCTATGTGTGTGAGATAGAGTTTGGATGTTTTTAAGATAAGACGGATTAGCCAGATGCATGCAAGTCTCGAGCCAATGATGTTTAATGTAGCAAGAACCAACCTGGATCAGGGCTCAGAGCAACCAAGGTCTACCATTTCACTCAACAGCCCTTCTGGTATTATCATAACCATTTCAAGCTATATAAAACAGTAAAGTGGTTGCAATAATGCTTAAGAAAAATCATGAGGTCAACCCCTAAACAAGGGAATGCATCCACTTCCCTGCATTGCCTTGGTAACACAGAGAGTAATAACAGGTTAGCAAAAGCCTGAAATACAGCATACTTATTTTGTTGTGCATGTGATTCAAAGTGTTACCACAAGGCATTTTTGAGAAGTGTAGCTTAGTGGTTGAAATCTTGGCTAATAACCCAAGGGTTATAGGTTCACATGCTCAAACCTTCTGCAAGGCACTATGTTTTTCCAGGGGAATAGTAAGTGTACTGTTGCTTTGGACAAGAAAGTGTTTGCTACATCAGAAGTCCTCATCAGGGAAGACATCAAACAAAACCGTAAATATTTCACTTTATTTAAATGTGGCATTTAAAGGAATAGTTCACCCATAAATGAAAATTCTCTCATTATTTACCATCCCAGACATGTATTAATTTATTTCTTCTGCTGAACACAAACAAAGATTTTTAGAAGAATATCTCAGCTCTGTAGGTCCATACATTGCAAGTAAACAGGCTCCAAAACTTTAAAGCTCAAAAAAGCACATAAAGGCAGCATAAAAGTAATCCACATGACTCCAGTGGTTTAATCCATGTCTTCAGAAGCGATATGATAGGTGTGAGTAAGAAACAGATAAATATTTAAGTCCTTTTTTTACTATAAATTCTCCTCCCTGCCCAGTAGGAAGCGATATGCATGAAGAAAGCAAATTACCTAAAACAAAAGAAGAATTCTTAGGAGAGAAGAGCGCTTAGGAGGGCTGTTTGAAAGTGGAGATTTACAGTAAAAAAGGAATTATTATTCATGAGCTAATTGTGCGAACATAAAGTCTTGTTTAGATTGCAGGGTGTGCGTGGGGGGTGACTAATGTGCTCTTGCGGTCTCTTTGTTTTGTACCTGTTGTCCCTTGTCTAACAAGTTAAATTCGAGCAGTAAATCTCCTGTAGGGAACACAGCAGCCAGTCAGAAATGGAATGAGTGTGTGATGGAGGGCAGGTCACCACAGCATCACCATAAATCTGCCAAGAGCTGAAGCACAAAAGACAGACACCTCCAACATGGATCTACTTCAGCCCCTGGGAACAGTTACTTAGCTTTAGCCAAGCCATTATGCAACAAGTAACATTGATTGATTAGTTTGACAATTTTGTGCAAATATTCACCTAGACATCCATGTTAAATGTTTCAAGAAACTAGGAGAAATTCATGTATTATAGTATAAATACACATATAAATATTACAATCTTTTCAATACAAATACAAGGTAAGTTTGGTTAAAATGGCATAATATGAAATATTAGTTGAGAAAATGTGATTGCTTGTCCATGCAAAAGTCAGCGCTATAATGCTAGGGTATTGTGGGTGGTTTTTAGTGTGTTGCTATGCGGTTGCTAGGGCATTGTATAAGTACTTTGGGTGGTTGCTTACAATTGAGCCTGCCCAAATAATCAAGTTCCCAGGGCCTGATTTAAAAATCATGTTATCACAGTAACTAAAATATACTGTATATACTTAGACTGCACAGAAATGACATCCACACTGCTGTTCCCTTATAATTGCTGATGTGCATATTGATTGAAAGGTGTGTAAATATTATATAATATTTCTTGTGGTTCAGTAAGTCTGTTGAGTTATTTCAGTATTGATACATGTTACGTTGTATTATGTTTTGTATAAGTACTATTGCTAATTTTCGTGAGAGCGCTAATTCTAATTGCAAGTGGGCGTGGATGGGAGTGTTTGCGCTGTCTGTGGGTGTATGCGCGCAAACTGGGGGTGTATCAAATTATGTCCATGTTGTAGCCATATTTATGAGAATTGTGTTAAACTATCTATAAGTCATGATATATTTTTCAATTATTATTATTATATTTATATTTACAGTTGTATTTATGATATAATTTATATTGGTATTTTTCCACCTGTTGTCATCACAAAAAAATGGGGCCGGTGGAAGAAGTTGGAGAGGGTAAAATGTTTGGATTTGGTATGATTTTTCATGCCTATAAAAGGTGCATGTCACTGTCAAAGAAATATGCCTCACATTCAAGAACGCAGTTAATGCACAAAAGAAAGTCCATATTTCTGTTCTTGTAATTCATTGCATACAGTATATTTACACTACCAACTTCTTATGAATGTGCTCTCTTTGTTTATATTGCTAGTGCTTGAGGGAATGGACTATAGGACGCAGACGGTGCCAGAGAAGAACCTCTGAATTAAATTGCTCTTGACCCAGCCTATTAGCGCTTTGCGTGCGCAATTTCACCACACCCACTTGCACCTAGACTTAGCGTATGCTTGCACGAAAGTACCAAAACTTCATGACCATGCCCATTGACTTTGCATGTATGACTTATGGCATAGTGCTGCGCTTAGAACTAGCACTCTTAGAATAGGGTCCCTGGTGTGAATTTAATGCCTTACCATAAATTGCACAATGAAACCTAAATTGATAGCAAAAACATGATTTACATAATGTAATTTCTTTAACATTTCACTTTATATGAATCTTGTTGTTCTAAATAGGTAAAAAAATGAGACTTAAAGGTTAATAAATATAAATATATAAAAAGAAACTAGATTATTTCCATATTTAACACTGACGTATTTACATTAAGGATTGCTGTAATTATGTGTAAGGTAAGTGACTTGCGTAGGATGCTAAACTAGCAGGCTAATCAGTTAGCGGTTAGCTTGCAAACTGACTTCTGTAAAACACAAAGAACAAGAAATGTTTAATTTCACACCTTGTAGCTTCAGTTGTTTACTATTATGTGTAACATATGATTTATACATCATTAAATGTCGTATTTATAAGTTATATCGACATACATCATAAAACAATTTTGTAGGATTTCTAATCAGGTACTGAACACTGAACTGCATTTAACAACAGTGAGATATTTGCAATAAAAATCATTCACAAAAGTGAAATATGAATTTGAAAACAGTAGGTAACATCAAAAGATCTTTGTTAATATTTGATTTAAATCAACAGGCCTCATTACAGAACAAGTAGTTACTAATGGAACAAAATATCTTTATTTGTAAATATTAGTTAATCAGAAACCTAATTTAAATAATTATTAGAACAGAACGGCCAAATATCTGCTAAGCTGCTCTTTAAAGATTTGAGTTCCACCTTAAAAGCTTAATTAAAAAGCTTTCAAAGCTTGTTTTCCTATGCTCCTAATCACTGAGACATTGAAGTATTTACCTGCGGACCGAGTGAGCGCACCCAATCCCTGATCTTATACCGCATGGCAAATAACTCTCATAATGACTGAATTTGTTCTCTCTGCACTGGTACACAATTAAACACGTTTTGACAAGAAGAGCCTTATTCTGTTCCCAGGTGCCTGAGCATTCAAATGCCAAGCAATAAAGTCTGTAATAAGCACAAGCAGACATTTGAGACAAACAGCCTGAAACGTAAATTTATAACAAAATTCTTAGCGTAATATTACCCTGGAATTTGATTTAAGAAAAAACTAGTCACCACTGTGGCGAGGGGTTTGTAAATACAAATACAGTTGCTGAGGGAATGACAGTAAATTTGGCATCTTTCTCTCTACTGACTGTCGTAATCCATCTCTCTCTATTTTTTCCTCTTTTGGAAAGTCACGGAAATCAAATAGTGGATTCTTTTGACTTACTGTATGTTGTTGGAGTAAATGAAAATGCAAAAATTATATTTGCAGTGGTCTCCCATTCCAGACAGATCTAACTGTGAATTCGGCAACCAGTGGTTGAAGCTGGAAGTATTATTAAATGTATGGCAAGTGTGAGCTCCAGTTTCCGGTTGAAATGTCTACAGGGTGGTGCCAAAAGACAGTTTTAGTTGTAAATAATAGTATACAGTTAACAAAAATGCATATTTTACTAACTGTACCCCCTAACCCAAACCCAAAAAAATTATTTTAGCATGAAAATGCAACCTCCGAATTGCTTTTACCATTGCTTTTGTGAACATGATTACTTACTGGTTCCCATGGGACCAGAACCCATGTCTCTAAGGCTGCTTGTGGAACATGCTATCAGTAGCACTACAGGAAAAGTTAAACATATTAGAATTTATGCAGATATATCTGATGGGAAATGGCCCTTGTCAGTAACTCAGTAGAATGGTGTCAATGTCAAGTACCGGAACATTTGGTAGCAACATCAAATCAAAATCAATCAAATCACTTTACTGTCACTCAAACATATACACAAGTGCAACAGTGGGTGAAAGTCTTGGGTGCAGTTCCAAGCAAAATAGCAGTCATGACAGTGATGAGACATATACCAGTTTACAATAAACATCAGATTTACACAACACAATTTACGTTGACCCAATCATTGCTATAGAAGTTTAATTCGCTGTAGTTTACATCTATGTGAAAAGGGTCCATTAAGGTTCTATGAGTTTGTTGAGGTGGGACTATTTGTTTATACAACCAATGGAAGACAGGGGAAGTTTTTTTTTTTTTTTTTTTGGATTCATTTTGTAATTCTGTTTGAGAGCGCAGTGGCACAAAAATTACACACTTCAGCTTTCAGAAAATAATAACATACCTCTCAACGACAAGCCACCCATTATGAGTTATAATTGATGTCCGTAGCACTGATGGGGTAGAACAAGTTAGGGGTTTGTTCATATACCTAACCCTGAGCAATAGCATTACAGCTAACACAAGAAAAACAATCCCCAACTCTCTTATTTATTAGACAGCTTTATTTCACCTCACAGCAACTGTTAAACAGAGGCAGTCCAAATCCGGCAAAGGACACAGGTTAATGTCCTTTGGCCTCTCATTATTCACTGGCCAGGTGGACTGAAGTTTGCGCCACAGTCAGCAAGCTGGCAGGAACTGACATCAACTTGGCGGGGAAGTGAACCTCACTCCCACTGGTGTCAGATTGAAATGGCATGGTGTACATACTCATTACCATCCTGATTAACCACTGTAATTAACTGATATTAGAGAGAGTGAGAGCTACCGGTGGCAGCGATCGGCACTGGTGCAGAGCTGCCCAGCTGTCCATATCAGTTAGCCCATCATAACACAAGTCAAGGGATAAATGCTAAAGACCAGAATAGAACGTGAACAACCTTTAGCTCACAATAGGGAACACGGGTGAATGACCACTAATTACAGGTGTCTATTAAAACTGAAATCCTACTGGCTGATCTCTATTCAGCTTAAGATATATTTAGAAACAAGATGAGAGTTCAGTGAGCTCTGTGGTGCAAAAAAGATTTGAAAAGAATTCGAGAGTTCCTTTAAAATGTATTCTAGGCATCGTGTTAGGTTACATAACACAACAAGAAGCACCAACATGATCATGCGGGTAATCGACATGTTCGCTATCCCCCATCATATATTTTTCATCAATTCAAGTGTGAACACATTTCCCTCTAGCGTTACTGATACCACATTGCGTGAGCAATATCCGAGACACGGGTTCTGGTCCCACAGGAACCAGGAAGTAATCACATTAACACAATGTCACGTTTATGTGTTTTGTTCTTGTTTTCATGTATTTTATTTTTACGTTTAGTTTCTGTTCCTGTTCAGGTCATGTGGTTTCATGTCATGTGATTTCCTGTTTCCTCGTGTGTTCCTGGTCATGTGATATCCTGTTCCCTTCCATGTTCATGTGTCTTGTTTTCATTGGTTCATTGTCTTGTTATCTCATTATCGGTCTTGTTATGTCATTGGTTCATGGTTCATTGTCTTATTATTAGTTCAGTCTTGTGATTGGTTGTCTTGTTTACTTGTTACCCATGTCTGTGTATTTAAGCCCTCATGTTTGCCATTGTCTCTGGTCAAGTATTGTTTATGTAATGTTGTTTGGTAGTCAAGCCAAGTCTAGTCTAGTTTAGTTCATGTTCATGTTTATGTATTCTGTTCACGGTTTCTGGATTTCACATTGATGTAAATAAACACTGCACTTGGGATCTTCAAATCATTGTCTGCCTGTCATTGCCAGCATCGTTACAGAATACCTGACCTATGCAAGATGAACCCAGCAGTTCAGCTTCTGCATCTCTACCAGGGGAATCGATCCCTGGAAAAATATGTGGAGGAGTTCTGCGCTCTGGCCTGCAGGGTGGACTTTAATGAAGTCGCCTTCAAGGACATTTTCCGGGTAGGCTTGAGTGTGCCGGTTTCCTCCTTGATGCCTGGCGGTCGCAGTCCCCTCAATCTGGCTTGGTATATCGACCTTGCCCTGCAGATAAGTGGTTCAACATTCACTGTGGGGGAGGCGGATACTAAGCCAGTGTCCCACGTCATGGCTGCTGAGCCAGCGTCCCACGTCATGGCCTGCGAGCCAGCGTCCCACGTCATGGCCGGCGAGCCAGCGTCCCACGTCATGGCCGGCGAGCCAGCGTCCCACGTCATGGCCGCCGAGCCAGCGTCCCACGTCATGGCCGCCGAGCCAGGGTCCCACGTCATGGCCGCCGAGCCAAGGTCCCACGTCATGGTCGCCGAGCCAGGGTCCCACATCATGGTCTCAGAGTTTGCGCCACCTTCTGCCCCGGATCCTGAGTCTACTCACGCCACTATGTCACGCCTCGGCCTGCTCTATGCCATGTCACAGCCACGCCTGAGTCTGCTCCATGCCATATCACAGCCAAGCATGGGTCTGCTCCATGCCATGTCACAGCCATGCCTGAGTCTGCTCCATGCCATGTCACAGCCATGCCTGAGTCTGCTCCATGCCATGTCACAGCCAAGCCTGGGTCTGCTCCATGCCATGTCACAGCCACGCCTGAGTCTGCTCCATGCCATGTCACAGCCACGCCTGAGTCTGTTCCATGCCATGTCACAGCCACATCTGAGTCTGCTCCATGCCATGTCACAACCACGCCTCAGTCTACTCCATGCCATGTCACAGCCACGCCTGAGTCTGCTCCATGCCATGTCACAGCCACGCCTGAGTCTGCTCCATGCCATGTCACAGCCACGCCTGAGTCTGCTCCATGCCATGTCACAGCCATGCCTGAGTCTGCTTCATGCCATGTCACAGCCACGCCTCAGCCTGCTCCATGCCATGTCACAGCCACGCCTCAGCCTGCTCCATGCCATGTCACAGCCACGCCTCAGCCTGCTCCATGCCATGTCACAGCCACACCTAAGCCTGCTCCATGCCATGTCATAGCAATACCTCAGCCTGCTCCATGTCATGTCACAGCAATGCCTCAGCATGCTCTATGCCATGTCACAGCAATGCCTGAACCCGTCACAATAACGCCTCAGTCTGCTTCATGCCATGTTACAGCCGAACCTCAGTCTGCTCCATGCCATGTCTCAGTCAAGCCCCAGACTGCTCCATACTATGTCACAAGCAAGCCTTTGCTCTACGGTCCAGGCCCACCTCTGCTCTACGAGCCAGCGCTCACGCCTGCCACGGCCAACGAGTCGGCATCCACACCTACCATGGCCAAGTCAGGATCCTGCCATACCAGGTTACCACATCATGCCATGTAGCCATGTTAAGTCACCACGGCTGCCACCCACCCCCCAGCTCCCTCAGAGTGAACTTTGTGTTTATGTTTTGGGGCATCGGGAGCCGCTCCTAGTGGCGGGGGATATGTCATGTTTATGTGTTTTATTCTTGTTTTCATGTCTTTTATTTTTACGTTTAGTTCCTGTTCCCGTTCAGGTCATGTGGTTTCATGTCATTTCCTGTTTCCTTGTGTGTTCCTGGTCATGTGATATCCTGTTCCCTTCCATGTTCATGTGTCTTGTTTTCATTGGTTCATTGTCTTGTTATCTCATTATCAGTCTTATGTCATTGGTTCATGGTTCATTGTCTTATTATTAGTTCAGTCTTGTGATTGGTTGTCTTGTTTACTTGTTACCCATGTCTGTGTATTTAAGCCCTCATGTTTGCCATTGTCTCTGGTCAAGTATTGTTTATGTAATGTTGTTTGGTAGTCAAGCCAAGTCTAGTCTAGTTTAGTTCATGTTCATGTTTATGTATTCTGTTCACGGTTTCTGGATTTCACATTGATGTAAATAAACACTGCACTTGGGATCTTCAAATCATTGTCTGCCTGTCATTGCCAGCATCGTTACAGAATACCTGACCTATGCAAGATGAACCCAGCAGTTCAGCTTCTGCATCTCTACCAGGGGAATCGATCCCTGGAAAAATATGTGGAGGAGTTCTGCGCTCTGGCCTGCAGGGTGGACTTTAATGAAGTCGCCTTCAAGGACATTTTCCGGGTAGGCTTGAGTGTGCCGGTTTCCTCCTTGATGCCTGGCGGTCGCAGTCCCCTCAATCTGGCTTGGTATATCGACCTTGCCCTGCAGATAAGTGGTTCAACATTCACTGTGGGGGAGGCGGATACTAAGCCAGTGTCCCACGTCATGGCTGCTGAGCCAGCGTCCCACGTCATGGCCTGCGAGCCAGCGTCCCACGTCATGGCCGGCGAGCCAGCGTCCCACGTCATGGCCGGCGAGCCAGCGTCCCACGTCATGGCCGCCGAGCCAGCGTCCCACGTCATGGCCGCCGAGCCAGGGTCCCACGTCATGGCCGCCGAGCCAAGGTCCCACGTCATGGTCGCCGAGCCAGGGTCCCACATCATGGTCTCAGAGTTTGCGCCACCTTCTGCCCCGGATCCTGAGTCTACTCACGCCACTATGTCACGCCTCGGCCTGCTCTATGCCATGTCACAGCCACGCCTGAGTCTGCTCCATGCCATATCACAGCCAAGCATGGGTCTGCTCCATGCCATGTCACAGCCATGCCTGAGTCTGCTCCATGCCATGTCACAGCCATGCCTGAGTCTGCTCCATGCCATGTCACAGCCAAGCCTGGGTCTGCTCCATGCCATGTCACAGCCACGCCTGAGTCTGCTCCATGCCATGTCACAGCCACGCCTGAGTCTGTTCCATGCCATGTCACAGCCACATCTGAGTCTGCTCCATGCCATGTCACAACCACGCCTCAGTCTACTCCATGCCATGTCACAGCCACGCCTGAGTCTGCTCCATGCCATGTCACAGCCACGCCTGAGTCTGCTCCATGCCATGTCACAGCCACGCCTGAGTCTGCTCCATGCCATGTCACAGCCATGCCTGAGTCTGCTTCATGCCATGTCACAGCCACGCCTCAGCCTGCTCCATGCCATGTCACAGCCACGCCTCAGCCTGCTCCATGCCATGTCACAGCCACGCCTCAGCCTGCTCCATGCCATGTCACAGCCACACCTAAGCCTGCTCCATGCCATGTCATAGCAATACCTCAGCCTGCTCCATGTCATGTCACAGCAATGCCTCAGCATGCTCTATGCCATGTCACAGCAATGCCTGAACCCGTCACAATAACGCCTCAGTCTGCTTCATGCCATGTTACAGCCGAACCTCAGTCTGCTCCATGCCATGTCTCAGTCAAGCCCCAGACTGCTCCATACTATGTCACAAGCAAGCCTTTGCTCTACGGTCCAGGCCCACCTCTGCTCTACGAGCCAGCGCTCACGCCTGCCACGGCCAACGAGTCGGCATCCACACCTACCATGGCCAAGTCAGGATCCTGCCATACCAGGTTACCACATCATGCCATGTAGCCATGTTAAGTCACCACGGCTGCCACCCACCCCCCAGCTCCCTCAGAGTGAACTTTGTGTTTATGTTTTGGGGCATCGGGAGCCGCTCCTAGTGGCGGGGGATATGTCATGTTTATGTGTTTTATTCTTGTTTTCATGTCTTTTATTTTTACGTTTAGTTCCTGTTCCCGTTCAGGTCATGTGGTTTCATGTCATTTCCTGTTTCCTTGTGTGTTCCTGGTCATGTGATATCCTGTTCCCTTCCATGTTCATGTGTCTTGTTTTCATTGGTTCATTGTCTTGTTATCTCATTATCAGTCTTATGTCATTGGTTCATGGTTCATTGTCTTATTATTAGTTCAGTCTTGTGATTGGTTGTCTTGTTTACTTGTTACCCATGTCTGTGTATTTAAGCCCTCATGTTTGCCATTGTCTCTGGTCAAGTATTGTTTATGTAATGTTGTTTGGTAGTCAAGCCAAGTCTAGTCTAGTTTAGTTCATGTTCATGTTTATGTATTCTGTTCACGGTTTCTGGATTTCACATTGATGTAAATAAACACTGCACTTGGGATCTTCAAATCATTGTCTGCCTGTCATTGCCAGCATCGTTACAGAATACCTGACCTATGCAAGATGAACCCAGCAGTTCAGCTTCTGCATCTCTACCAGGGGAATCGATCCCTGGAAAAATATGTGGAGGAGTTCTGCGCTCTGGCCTGCAGGGTGGACTTTAATGAAGTCGCCTTCAAGGACATTTTCCGGGTAGGCTTGAGTGTGCCGGTTTCCTCCTTGATGCCTGGCGGTCGCAGTCCCCTCAATCTGGCTTGGTATATCGACCTTGCCCTGCAGATAAGTGGTTCAACATTCACTGTGGGGGAGGCGGATACTAAGCCAGTGTCCCACGTCATGGCTGCTGAGCCAGCGTCCCACGTCATGGCCTGCGAGCCAGCGTCCCACGTCATGGCCGGCGAGCCAGCGTCCCACGTCATGGCCGGCGAGCCAGCGTCCCACGTCATGGCCGCCGAGCCAGCGTCCCACGTCATGGCCGCCGAGCCAGGGTCCCACGTCATGGCCGCCGAGCCAAGGTCCCACGTCATGGTCGCCGAGCCAGGGTCCCACATCATGGTCTCAGAGTTTGCGCCACCTTCTGCCCCGGATCCTGAGTCTACTCACGCCACTATGTCACGCCTCGGCCTGCTCTATGCCATGTCACAGCCACGCCTGAGTCTGCTCCATGCCATATCACAGCCAAGCATGGGTCTGCTCCATGCCATGTCACAGCCATGCCTGAGTCTGCTCCATGCCATGTCACAGCCATGCCTGAGTCTGCTCCATGCCATGTCACAGCCAAGCCTGGGTCTGCTCCATGCCATGTCACAGCCACGCCTGAGTCTGCTCCATGCCATGTCACAGCCACGCCTGAGTCTGTTCCATGCCATGTCACAGCCACATCTGAGTCTGCTCCATGCCATGTCACAACCACGCCTCAGTCTACTCCATGCCATGTCACAGCCACGCCTGAGTCTGCTCCATGCCATGTCACAGCCACGCCTGAGTCTGCTCCATGCCATGTCACAGCCACGCCTGAGTCTGCTCCATGCCATGTCACAGCCATGCCTGAGTCTGCTTCATGCCATGTCACAGCCACGCCTCAGCCTGCTCCATGCCATGTCACAGCCACGCCTCAGCCTGCTCCATGCCATGTCACAGCCACGCCTCAGCCTGCTCCATGCCATGTCACAGCCACACCTAAGCCTGCTCCATGCCATGTCATAGCAATACCTCAGCCTGCTCCATGTCATGTCACAGCAATGCCTCAGCATGCTCTATGCCATGTCACAGCAATGCCTGAACCCGTCACAATAACGCCTCAGTCTGCTTCATGCCATGTTACAGCCGAACCTCAGTCTGCTCCATGCCATGTCTCAGTCAAGCCCCAGACTGCTCCATACTATGTCACAAGCAAGCCTTTGCTCTACGGTCCAGGCCCACCTCTGCTCTACGAGCCAGCGCTCACGCCTGCCACGGCCAACGAGTCGGCATCCACACCTACCATGGCCAAGTCAGGATCCTGCCATACCAGGTTACCACATCATGCCATGTAGCCATGTTAAGTCACCACGGCTGCCACCCACCCCCCCAGCTCCCTCAGAGTGAACTTTGTGTTTATGTTTTGGGGCATCGGGAGCCGCTCCTAGTGGCGGGGGATATGTCATGTTTATGTGTTTTATTCTTGTTTTCATGTCTTTTATTTTTACGTTTAGTTCCTGTTCCCGTTCAGGTCATGTGGTTTCATGTCATTTCCTGTTTCCTTGTGTGTTCCTGGTCATGTGATATCCTGTTCCCTTCCATGTTCATGTGTCTTGTTTTCATTGGTTCATTGTCTTGTTATCTCATTATCAGTCTTATGTCATTGGTTCATGGTTCATTGTCTTATTAGTTCAGTCTTGTGATTGGTTGTCTTGTTTACTTGTTACCCATGTCTGTGTATTTAAGCCCTCATGTTTGCCATTGTCTCTTGTCAGGTACTGTTTATGTAACATTGTTTGGTAGTCAAGTCAAGTCTAGTTTAGTTCATGTTTATGTTTTCTGTTCACGGTTTCTGGATTTCACGTTGATGTAAATAAACACTGCACTTGGGTTCTTCACATCATCATCGTCTGCCTGACATTGCCATCATCGTTACACACAAACAATGGTGAGCGCAATTTGGAGGTTGTATTTTTGCTCTAAATTTAAATTTTTACTACACTGACGGTTAGGTTTAGGGTTGGGTTTTTGGTTGGGAGTAGAGTTAATAAAATATGTCTTGGGGGGCTTAGCTGTGATATAGTTTATTATATATACCTGTTTTGCTTTAGCAATTCATTAATTAAAACTGCTTCTGAAACATTCACT